>NC_048595.1:442641001-442991001 GCF_003668045.3 Cricetulus griseus
CGGGGGCCAGCAGAGATCATCGAACTCTCCTTGTAAGAGTGGCACCTATGTGCAGCCCTAATCTAAACAAGGCATGTCTGCCCAGGTCAGGAGTGATGTGTTTCTCCTGCTTCCCTCCCCCACCCCACCCCGCCCCACCTCCTGCCATGCCAACATGGCGACCCAGGGAGAGGTCATCTCTGCTTTACCACTCTGAGCTGCCTAAATGTTCTCAACCTGCCATGGCCTGTGTGGAGGTCGGCAGCTACTAAGAACACAAGTTCGTCTACCATAGTTTTGCTAAATGTTTATATATTTACATGTCCAAAATTTCATATCCCATCCCCCCTTTTTTTTTTGAAAACCTGGATCTAATGTCATTCTGATGCCATAAAAAAAATTATTGTTTTCCCTCTCACAGACCATTTGGGTAACTCGGCATGACTGTGACAAAAGACACTAGCTTTGTTTCCCCCAAAATATTAGAAGAGCCTGGAAAGTTGCCCTGCATGTGGAGTCGGCATAGCTGGGATTTGACAAGGGGTGTGCAGGAGAATCCCTTGGGGTTACAGCAGGGGGCAAACAAGAGCTAAACAGGGATGGAGAACCCAGGTGAATGGGTCTGCTGAGCTGCTTCCTGGGGGACCACTGAGGATGCCAAGTCAGGGAGGGGGCCATCAGCAGAGCTGACTCCTGGGAGCAGCAGAGGTCTTGAGTCTTCTGTATGGGTGTGAAGGTGCCAGAGGACGGCCTTGTGTGTCATTCCTCAGGGATACTAACCGCCTTTCTCTCGAGACACTGTCTCTCACTGGTTTGGAGCTCACAATCTACCTATTTACACACACACACACACACACACACACACACACACAGACACACACAGACACACACACACACACACACACACACACACAGCACTGGAATTACAAGTACATGCCATTGAATTTGGATTTTTTTTTTTGTGGGTTTTTATGTGAGTTCTGGGGATAAAACTTATGTTCTCAAGCTTGCAAAGTTGACTGAATTAGTAAACATCCTATGGTCCCTAACCAATTTTTCTTTAAATACTGTTACTAAACACTGCTATCAAGGACACAGACCTAAGAGTTCTCTTACATATGGCTGGTGAGAATATAAAGTAGTCAGTCACTATAGAAATCAATATGGAGGGTTCACAAAAAACTAACAACCGATCTTCCACATGATCCAGCTCTGGCCTTCCTGGGTATTTACCTGAAGGACTCTAAATTGACACATCACAGAGACACCTGCACGTCACTGTTTACCACAGCCCCAGTCATAATAGTGAAGTCATGTAACAACCCAGGTGTCCAGAAGCAGAGGAACAGATGAGGAAAATGTGCTGTGCCTACACAATGGGGCTCCTTTCACTCAGAAAAAGCAGTGTCGTGTTATCAGAAGGATAATGGGTACAAGTGGAGATAAGTGAATGAAACCAGTCTGTGAAAGACAAATATTATATGCATAAAATCATATGTGTATGTATGACATAGAAGTAAAAGTAAAATTGTTGCAGGGGACTAGAGGGACAAGGGGACGAATGGGAGGGGAGGACACACATCAAATACAGACATACTTACACAATTATTTGTGATTTGAAAAGTTTACATACATTTCCATATAAATCTTCGTATCCACTTAAATTGACCAGAGGTAAACATATTGGCACTACAAATTTAGTTTGTTCACATGCAATGTGATGGCAGAGAACACTGTCAATTTTGTTTTTGTTTTTGTTTGTTTTAATTATTGAATATTTGCCAAGTATTTCTTTGTTTCAAGAAAATCTTGAATTGAGCTAATCAACAGTAATCCTTTGTACAACTCTACCACTCAGTGATGAGTGTGGGCACAGAGCACATGGCCATCACTGCCTTTTCTGTCTCAGCCATCTGTAACGAGAGCTTTCTGTCCCAACTGGTCCCTCCGCCCTTGAGTCCCAAATAAACACACAGACACTATATTAGTTATAAATCTGTTGGCCAATGATTAGGAATTCTTATTGGCTAGCTCTGTCTTAATTATTTCCACGTGGTCTTAACTTACTGGAGAAGGGTCTGGACCTCTAATTCCTTTGGCGGCTCACATGGCAACCCTGCATGGCAGGCACACCCTGCCTACCTTTCCCAGAATTCTTCTTGTCTCCTAGACCCATTTATCTTCCTGCCTCATTGGCCGAAGAGCATTTTATTCATTAACCAATAAAATAAACATATATAGAGAAGGACAACACCCATCAGCCATCTGTGTGCTTTCTGAGTGGTTTTAGCAACAGTGTCCACCCTTCCTCTCCATAGAGACTTCCTTGGAAAGCCAAGTACAGACAATCTCCATACATATCATATGGTCAAATGGAGCAAAAAGGAACCATCTCTTTCTCCTTTCAAACTATTGGAAAACTTGGCTTTTTAAATTTTTCCTGTGCATATGCATGTTGGTGCCCTTGGGAGCCAGAAGAGGGTGCCAGGTCCCCTGAAACTGAAGTTAGAAGAGGTCGTGAGTCCACATGAAAACCAAATTCCAGTGTTTTGAAAGAGTAGCAAATGCTCCTGACCACTAAGACATCTCTCTAGCCCCTAGATGTTTCATTGTTGAATTCACCATATCTGGAGCCCCACATCAGATGGAAGCTAATGGTTTACACCTCATTCTGTCTCTAGCTGAAGTTTATTAGCAGATGTAATAGATCTGTAAATAGCCATAGCCTGAGGCAATTTTTTAGACTAATTGACACTTCTTTATAAGTTTGAAGGTCCTTTGAAATAAGTCGATCCATGGGTTGTCCTTCTGTCAAATGACTCACCTAAAACTAAGGAAAAGTGATTGCAACTGAAAAGCATTCCGATCGATCTTTTAGTATTGTTGAAAAGTTTTGTCTTATATGGGCAATGGTTTGGTGTCTTGATTGAAGATTTTTCACTTTAGTGAATCATTTTGGTGTTTCATAATTTTCTAGCAAAAATTTTCTACAGCTGAACTAATTTCTTTTACAGCCTTTCCAGCTCAACTTATTTAAGTGACTATCTGAGCCATTTTATTGCTTGTCACAGTTACAAAGCCCAAATCCTACAAATCTGAGCCAGGCCAGTGGCACTGTCATACCTGGAGACTGAAGGAGGATTGAAAGTTCAAACGCTCAGGGGTAAAGATGCTTTCCACAAAGCCTGATGACCTGAGTTAACTGGGACCCACTCCTGCAAGTTGTTCTCTGTCTTCAACAAGTGTGCTATTGTACCACACACACACACACACACACACACACACACACACACACACACACTTTTTAGAAATAGTTGGGCAGTGGTGGTGCATGCCTTTAATCCCAGCACTCAGGAGGCAGAGGCAGATGGATCTCTGAGTTTGAAGCCAGCCTGGTCTATGAAGCAAGTTCCAGGACAGCCAGAACTGTTACATAGAGAAATCCTATCTCTAAAAATCAAATAATAATAATAACTTGAGGCTTGCCTAAATAACTTTGTGAGACTTTGTCTCATAATAAAAAAAAGTAAAAGCAGGCATGCTAGCAGGCACTGTTAGTGCCAGCACTTGGGCAGCAGAAACACGTATCACTGTGAGTTTGAGGCCAATTAGTCTACATAGACAGCACCAGGACAGCCAAGGGAAGATAGAGAAACCCCATCTCAAAACCAGAATTAATCAAAAGCAAAGAGGCTGGCACTTGTCTAGCGTATACAGTCCCTGCATTCTTTTCTTGGTATTGTCCATTTTAAAATTTTTTATTTATTTTTTGCTAGACATTTAATTCTAAACTGAGGTAACTAAATTTTTTCTGTTCTGTGTTAGACTGCTATGAAGAAATTTCTTCACAAATTCACTGTGTGAGTTATTGATTGCTCTGTAACAAGTTAACCCACGAGAGCACATAACTCACCTCACAGCTTCTATAGGGCCAGGAGTTTGGGGGTGATGTAGGTGGAGAGTTCTGGCTCAGGATCCCAAACTCCTCACTCACTTGGTGGTGCCCCATCACTTACTGTTTGAATGTTGGTTAGAGGCCTTAACGCCTCAGCCTGGGTGCTCCAGAATGAGCTTTAGCGCTCACTTCTTCCAGAAAGTTCTGGCATAGAGAAAAGAACAGAACAGAAAAGAAAGGAAAGGAAAAGAAAAGAAAAGAAACTGGAAAGCATGGCCTCCCCTGGAATGTGTGTTTCCCACATTCAATGGGAAGGAAATTAGCTGCATTTCTTTAGTTTTGGGGTGGGTGGGTTGGTTGGTTGGTTGGTTGGTTGGTTGGTTGGTTGGTTGGGTTTTCTGAAACAGGGTTCTCTGTATAGCCCTGGCTGTCCTGAAACTCATTCTGTAGACCAGGCTGGCCTCAAACTCACAGAGATCTGCCTGCGTCTGCTTCCTGAGTGCTGGGATTAAAGGCTTCCACCACCACTGCTTGTCTGGATTGGGTTGTTTGTTTTTATTTTGTTTTGTTTGAGACATGATCTAGCTATGTATGTCAGGCTTGCTGTGTTGCCCAAGATCACCGTCCACACAGTTTACCTGGTAACATATAACAAAACCACACAGAGTGTAGGTCTTCTAGGAACATAACGTCCCATCTCCCCAGATCCCAGCCGTTCTTCAAATAGATGATCTGCTGTCTTCAGTAGTTTAAAATGTGCAGTGTGAATTCTAGTTGGTCTCAATAGTAAAAACCCAGAGTCAGATATTGGGGTAAATGCTGAAAGATCTGAGAAGTAAAGGAGCCAGCCACTAGTGCCTACCTCTACGCAATCCTCAGACCAAAAAAGGGCCGAGCTCCTGTCTCTTTCCATCTTATATTCCTCTCTCCACCCAGTCATAGTACTTTCTGTCTTCACCACCTTAGTTCTGGGATTAAAGGCACTTATGCTGCGAATATGTGTTGCTCTCATAGGCTGATAAATAAAGCTGCTTTGTCCTATGGCAGGACAGAATATAGCTAGATGGGAAATCCAAGCAGAGATACAGACAGAAAGAAGGTGGAGTCTGGAGAAGATGCCAGAAGCCACCAAAGAAGCAAGACATGTAGAAAATGGGGTAATGCCAAGGCCACATGGCAATGCATAGATTAATAGAAATGGGTTAATTTAATTATAAGAGCTAGCTAGTAATAAGCCCGAGTCATCAGCCAAACAATTATAATTAATATTAAGCATCTGTGTGATTATTTTATAAATGGCTATGAGACTGGTGGACAGGGCAGAAACTTCCAATTACAAAAATGCAGACACATGAAAGATCTTACACTTTCTGTGTTGTCTCATTAAGGGAACCAACATTAGAATGAACATCTGGTAGATATGTCTATCCAGGAAAAATGTCCAAAACTTCTAACTGTGCTACAAAAGCCAATGGGGAAATGCCACTAGGCTAGTATAGAAAGTAGTTTGCAGCTGTGTTCAGTGTGCCTTCCTTCCAAAACACTTCCGAAGCTACAGGGACTCCACAGCTCAGACCTAGACACCTGCCTAGAAGCTATCTGCCCAGAAAAAGAGTATAGTGTCCAGCTTAATGTGAACATTATCTGAACAGCCTGAAGAATAGACACCAGACTTCTTTATTAGTTTGGCTGCACTCATGCCTTATTTTAAATGATATGGTGGTTTCAAAAGTTAAATTCAAGCCAGGTGGTGGTGGCTCACACCTTTGATCCCAACACTCGGGAGGCAGAGACAGGTGGATCTCTGTGAGTTCCTGGTCTACAGAGAGTTCCAGGACAACCTCCAAAGCAATACAGAGAAACACTGTCCCCCGCCCCCCCCAAAAAAAAAGAAAGAAGAAAGAAAAGTTAAATTCAAAGTCAATGTAGGTAAGAGGAGACTTGCATGGCCAAATAAGTCACGGAAAGGTGACATTGTGCAGGCCCACATTCATGTTTACAGTTCACTGTATGGCACCCAGCTACCGTTAGGTCAACATGAATTTGGTGAATCTATCTGCTAATGAAAGAACACATGCAAGTGAGAGGCCTCCATCTCTGATTGACAGTTTTGAGGCAGCCCAGCTTTAAAGTCTTTTGTCCTGAGTAATTAAGGGTATGTTCCAACAAACGAAGCCATCCATAGTGCTGTGGAGTAGTTGGTACTCATGGATAGTCGAATTTTGTGCAGGACATACATTATATATGGGAGGGGCTAGAGAGATGACTCACACAGTTCTTGCAGAGGACTCTAGTTGGAAACGCAGGACCAATATCAGGACTCACAACCTCCTGTAACTCCAACTCCAGGGGACCCCATGCCCTCTTCTGACCTGTAATGACACTGCACTCATTATGTGCATATATAATAACTAATAAAAATCTTCTTTAAATGCATATGTGGAATATTAAAAAAACCCAGCAAGGAAATAATCTTTTAACGCAATCATATAAAAATCAAAATTAACACAAAAAGGATCCATGATACCAATTTAGATAAAAATATGATCAGAAACAGTCTGCTCCGAGGAACCACTTACAGCCTGACCGAAAAAGGGGGCGAGGAGAAAAGGAGTACTGGCTTGGATAATTTTCTCATCTTGAGTCTTGTTCTGTTACTTTTTTTTAAAACTGATGGTCCTGAAATACTGTGTTGCTTTCCGAATCTTGTGGTGCACCCCAAAGTTTTGTCCCAGAGGCAAATAAGTACCCCGCCCTAGCCCCCCCCCCCCTTCCTGCAGAAAGGGATCCTGGGAGCAGTGAAAACCCTTAGAGCTCCGCATCCAGGGATAAATGCAACTATGGAAACCACGAAGCTCACCAAATCTCGCGAGAAGACATATACACTTGGCCAGCCAATCCAAGCCTGCGACTCCTTCCCGCGCTTTAGAGCCCCACCAAGCCAATCATGGTGCAGGCCTGTTCGCACAGGCCAATCGGAACGTTTCCTCGAGCAGTGGGCGGGCCTCTGGCAGCCGTTACCAGACAAGCTCGGAACGCTACTCGTTAGGAAGCAAGCGGAGTAGACGGTGAGGGCGGCCTGGCGGGGAGGTGCGACATCAGGGACGCAGGCGACACTCACGGTGAGCCCGATGTGGAAGTGAGACCCCCGGGGGGCGGGGGGGAGGGCTGGGAGCCGGTCCAGTCTGAGCTGTCCTGCAGCCAGGCCTGGGCTCTGCTGCGATTGTGACCCCACCGTCACACTCGTGTTTGCTCTTGAACTCCTTCTTGCAACGGTTTCGTTGTTTTTGTTTGTTTGTTTTGTTTTGTTTTAGTATTTCGAGGCAAGGTTTCTCTCTGTAGCCCTGGCTGCACTGGCACTCGCTCTGCAAACCAGGCTGGCCTCGAACTCACAGAGATCCGCCTGCCTCTGCCTCCTAAGTGCTGGAATCAAAGACCACCACAACCACCGCCGCCGCCGCCTCCGGGCAGTTTTGTGGTTTTTAAGATAAGGTGATAGGCTGCACACAAAGGTCACTCGGTGCATAAATGAGCGAGTTCTTGGGATCAGTCATTTATTTCTTAATTTATTGTGGGCTGCTCGCCATTTCCTGGCTCCCTAAAAGTTTAAGCACAGCTAGTACTTCGATGGAGCCTTTCCAAGCAGCAAATTACAGGTTCAAGGGTGTTCAAAGTTTCCTAGCCAAAAAGGATCCAGGCTGGTCTGGATGTCACCGTATGACTGACTGCTTTCAAACTCCTGATGTCCTTACCCTGCCTCTAAGTGTGGAATTCTAGGTGGGAGTCGATTGGGAAAACATATCAAACAAGGCTAGAAAAGGTTTGTTGTTGTTGTTGTTGTTGTTAATTTTAGAAAAGAAGGGGATCTTGGAAACTAGTTTTGTTACTTGGAAGAAAGTATAAAAAGGAGCTTTGTATAGAATGTCTGGGGATGCTATGCTAATGGACGCTGGGGATCTGAACTTAGACCCTTAGGCTTGTAGCAAGCATGCTACCGTCTCAGCTCCTTGTTTGTTTTTCATAACTGTACAGTTTGTTTAGGAAATAATTTCTATCTAGATTTGACAACAGGCTCAAAGTAGTCTTTGAGATTATGGTAACATCTTAACGACTTGGCTGTGGTGGTTGAACAAGAATAGCCCTCATTGTTCATATATTTGAATACTTAATCACCAGGGAATAAAACCCTTTGGTAGGATTAGGAGACGTGATCTTTTTGAGGAAGTGTGTTATTCGGGGAGTGCTTTGAAGCTTCAAAAGCCCCTCCCAGGCCCAAACTCACTCTCTTCCTGCTGTCGGTGGATCAGGATGTAGAACTCCCAGCTACTTCTCCAGCACCATGTCTGCCTGCACACCTGCCTTGCTCCTTGCTATGGTGGTGTGTGTGTGTGTGTGTGTGTGTGTGTGTGTGTGTGTGTGTGTGTGTGTGTTAGTCGATAGTGTTGACACAAAGCCCTGGGTTTAATCCACAATACTCCACAGGTCAGATAGAGTGGCATGTCCTAGAATTTCAGTACTTGAGAGTTTGGAGACAGGTGGGTCAGCCATTCAAGGTCACCCTTGGCCACATAGTGAATTTGAGGCCAGTTTGGGATACATGGAAACCCTGTCTTTAGAAAGAAAAAATAAGTAAATAAAAAGTTACTCAAGCGTCCTACCTGTTTTAATGTTCATTGGCTCTGACAGTATAATCTTTGACTATAACTGCTGCTTTGTTTATTCTGTTTTTTTTTTTTTTTAACTCTGTGACCGGTCTACTAACAGTTCAATGTTATACCTTTTCTAGAATGTACATCTTTGAACAATGCAGGCCACTGCAGTGGGAGAAACCAGTTCTGATAAAAACTACCAGAAAAATGAAGGAGACCTCCAAAAAGGTGAGGAACCAAGACTTGGATAAAGGAAGGTTTCCCTTCAGAGTTGCTATTTTAAAGCCTCTCCCAGCTAGATGGTATAGTTCAGCACATGATTAACTTTGCCAATTCCCTTGTGAGTTTGTGGTAGCTGTGGGCAAACTGCTTTTATAATTATGTAGTAGGAAAGGCAAAAGACAGACCTTGTAAGTCCATGGAAGACCAATCTGTGTAACGAATCTGTTAACATTTGGATATAAGACAGCATATACGTTAACTCACTTATAAGCATGACAATGACTGAAGTAGTGTCCCTGGTGTATGAAAGTAACTCCTGTGTGAGTCTCTATATTTATTGCAGCTGGACATTAATCTGTATCTTTTATGAGTGACTCAGATCCCCTCCTGGGGAACTGAACTCCATCTTCCTCCTTCCTGTCCTGCTTTCCCCTCCCTCCTCTGCACCTGCTCCTACGGCAGGCGCTCAGCGCTAAACATTCCGTTCAGATGCAGTGCCCAGTGAGTCTTAGAGTGGTACTTAAGCAGGGTGTGGCCAGTCGGTGGGTCATGAAATAAAATCAGCTAATTGTGCTTTTTACTAAAATGAAATAGAAAATCCCAGAGTGCATTGGCCCAAGAGTAATTACTGTTTTAGAAGCTTTTTGTTTCACTTCTGTGCACATTATGTGTCTGTTATTTAGGAACCTCTCTAGTCTGTCTTCTGCATTCTTGATCTACCTGCCTTCACTCTCCAAGCTTCTTAACAGGCGCTTTCCACAGCTCAGTCCCAGTCACGCGGCTACCCTTTTAAGAGGCTTACAGTGGCTTTTCCTTCCCTTACGACAAGACCCAAAGGTCCTGAGCACCTCACGAAGGCCTTTGCAGTTCCCCACACTTCTCTTAGACATCTCTTGTACTACGTGCAGGCTGGCCTAGTTCATTCACACAGCCAGCAGCATTTGTTGGATGTGTCTAAGACAAATTAGTCCATTTTGTTCAAAAACACTTGTCAAATGTAAAGTTTTCCCCAAAGTGCCCACTCTGTCTCCTCAAATTTACCTGTTCCATTAACACAATGGTCAGAACTTCTCTTTTAACTGTGGTGGGGTTTTTGTTTGTTTATCTATAACCCTTAGGAAAGCCATAAGCTGTGGAGGCGACACTGGTGTCCTCTTGCCCTCATTTATACACTGCTTACAACTGACTGACCTCAGTAGATACCCCAAAAGTTATTAAATGATACTGTTGTTTTTCAATTTCTTGTTAGACCCATCCACAAGTAAAGTGGCTGCCCTATAAAGGAAAGACTTCTCCACATGGAAAGGATTCGGGAAGGATCTTGACACTTGGATAGCTGTAGCGAAACACCATTCATTAAGTAGCTTAAACAGCTTCAGAGTATTTTCTCATAGTTCTGGGGTTGGATTGAGATGCCAGGATGGTTAGATTCTCCTGAGGTATCTCGTCCTAGCTGGTAATTGGTTCATATTTTATCTTCAGATGGTGTGTGGCTTGAAGCACTCTGCTACATTTTAAGGATGAACCCTATCATGAGGGCCCTGCACTTATGATCTTTAAAGAGCCAGCTTTAGTAACCATCACAATTGTTGTTTGGCAGATGAGTTTCAATTTATTTTAGTTGCTCTAAGGGGTGTTTGTGTTTGTCATCAATGATGTAAGAGTAGTCCAGCATTTGGAGGAGTTGGGACCAGATTATATCTAGTTGTTTTCAATGTTTAGTTTCTATGATGTTGTTAACATATTCTCTTTCACTTTTTTGAACAGACAAACCTTATAATCCTAAGAAAGAAAGTGGGTTATTTTCCAGTGGTTGCAATGAAGTCAAGTTGACTTTTCCTGATGGTGAATGGAATTCATTGGCAGCAGAACAAAGAGCTAGTGACAAAGAAATCAGCAGTGTTGACAAGAGAGATTTATCAGAACCATCTTTTTCAGTAAATCAAGATACTAATGTAGAGAATATTTTCTCTCAGTCAAGTGAGTTTGAAGACAGTATTGACTATGCTTTTTTAAATGAGACATACTCTATACATTGTTCAGAATCAAAACTCAAGAATGAAAATCTTCCACATTTATATTCAGAGTTACATCCTGGCATGCCCAAAAAGGTAGAGGCAGGGTTTGGCCTCTTAGGACCTGAAGGTAATAATAGTGTGGGATTGCAGAGGAGCCATGAGGTCTCTGGTGGAGACCGTGGTGACATGCACAGGAGTGACATGGATGATGACTCACAGCAGGAATACCACAGTGCCGAGCAAGAATGCATCAGTACGTACTTACCCTGTGACCTGGCTAAAACAGGAAGCAAATTGAAGCTAGATGTGAGCGAGTTGAAAACACCAGGCTATAGCATTAACTGTAGTGACAATTTAGAAGATAATTATGTTAAGTTAGAGAGTTGTCCTGCCCCCTCTTTGGAGTCACTTAATATTTTGGCACAAAAATGTTCACCTCATTCCTCTAAATCGTGGAGTTCTGATACATTAAAACAATATCATGAACCAAAATTTGAAAAGTGTAAGGAACAAGAGGTTGGTTTACTAAACCGTAAAGTGTTTGATGACATTTTACAGAGAAGCAGCTCTCCCTTAAACCCTCAGAAAGTACCCCAAACTAAAATGTTTGCTAAAGAAATGAAACCTCAGACAATTGAAAGAAAAGATTTTTGTGGAAATGGAATTTTCCAGAGCAAAACATTACAGTGTCGTGAGAACCCTATCTCGTTTCGCCAAGACCAAGCCCTTGGGGCACAACTGAAGGCTAATAATTCTCTCCAGACTTCTGAGACTTCCATTTTTGATGACTCAGTCATTTCTCTCTGTGGCTCTTTGCAATACAAAAGCCTCCCAGATCCAGGCTTTTTTTCTCCTGTGCTACCAAAGGTAGCAGCCACAGAAAATCAGGCAGAAGTAGAGGACAGCTGTCTACACCATGTAAAAAGCGGTGCCACGAATAAAACATGCTCTCCTGGTCTGAAAGAACCATGTCTAAAGTCAGTGCCGGATGCCACAAGCTGTCTCTTTCCAGTTCAGCAGACACTGGATGTGAGCAGAGAGGCAAATGCAAGATCTGTCATGTCTACATCAAGCAACACAGAGATAACAATGATGAGAAAACATCCACCTAATGAGTGGCAAAGTGAGAAACAAAGTGTAGCCTGTAATACAGACTGGTCGTGCAGAGATGCACAGATGGCTGTACCAAAAGAATCAGGAAGGCCACTCTCAATGGACTGTTTAAAGCCTAATGAGATTTCCCTGAATGAGGTAAAATCAATAGTATCAAATTTTTCATCTACAAATGTTAGAAGTTATGCAAATGTGGTTGGGTTCATTTGGAGTCTTAGGATGGCAGTGTGCCACAGCTCTGTCTTCTGGCGGCAGACGTTGTCAACAAAATTGTTTCAAACTCTGGTTTTACATTTTACTGTTTTGGAACGCCATGTATAACATTAATTTTGTCATGTATTTATAATTTTATCTTACATTGTTTTCAGAATTCCTTGGAACTGAGGAAAACATTTAGTGCCACGGACAGAAAGAAACATCCTGAGAGGTAGGTCAGCTGTACAAGATTACACGTGTTTACTTTCTGTGTAGTCTATTTAACCATGTAGAATTAAAGGGGCCGTAAGGAAGTTTACATTTTGGCCATTTCAGCAGACACACTATAGCAGCACTGGGGTTAGAGAGTGTCAGGAAGAGCTGTAGTTGCCACCATTTCTCTAGACCTAAAGGCATCATCTTCCCTTACTGAAGCCGCAGCTATGCTAATTTGGTTTTCTTTTTCTTCCATTTGAATCACCCATAGATTAAACAAACTAGCATCTTAGGGAAAATGCCACATATTTGGAGAGAGAAATAGATAGACTCACTGAAGTATTGTTAAATGTAAGCCTGTTTACCATCGGTTTTTCTTTGCGTTTATTAATAATCAGGAGTGGGCATGAGAGTGGAAGACACGAGAGCTACACCCGTGGCCGTCCTCTGAAGTCAGGCGCCTGCTTGTTTCTCAGTTTCTAATGAGTTTAGTCTGGCATCCCAAAGCTATAAAAGTAAAGTTAAAAATTAAACATCCAAAACAGTTTATGGCTGTAGCTTCCCCCTTTTTAGGAGGAATTGAATTAAACTACAGAGAAATATAAGAAATATAAAATCTGCCCAGATATGGTGGTGCACACCTTTAATCCCAGCACTCGGTAGGCTGAGGCAGGCGAATCTCTGAGTTAGAGGTCAGCCTGGTCTACAGAGTGAGCTCCAGGATGGCCAGGGCTGTACAGAGAAGCCCTGTCTCAAAAACAAAACAAAACTAAAATTTGTTTCTAGAAAGAAGTCTGTCACTGCAGTAGAATATGTTCAGAGTCTTGCCTAATGCTGTCTTTTATTTTGAAGGGCGTTTCAACTCTGTGAAGAGATGAATTTGCCATCAAAGTGCTGTGAGAAAACGGTTGAGAGGGCCATGAAGGCAGAGACGCACCTTCTGGATGTTTGCTATCAGATGTGCCATCGCCACTGTAGCCACATTTACAAACTTGTAATGGAAAGTAGAGCAGGATTCAATAGGTGTTCATCAATTTTAAATCTAGATTTTCTTAACATTTATCACTATAAGCCTGGCAGGGGTGGCGCACGCCTTTGATCCCAGCACTCGGGAGGGAGGCAGAGGCAGGTGGATCTCTGAGTTCCAGTCCAGCCTGATCTACAGAGTGAGTGCCAGGACAGCCTCCAAAGCCACTGAGAAACCCTGTCTCGAAAAACAAAACAACAACAAAAAAATGTTATCACTATGACTTTATTCTAGAAATCTGTTTGCAGTTTTTGAAAGATAAAACATAGGCTATAATTGGTTTATCAGTTGCCTTAAGAGTAATAAGCTTAGGGCTGAAGAGATGGCTCAGCCATTAAAGGCTAAGCTCACAACCAAAAATATAAGAGTAAGAATCTTCAAAAGAACTTCTTTTCCTGGGTGTGGTTATGGTCCCAGTACTTGGGAGGCAGAGGCAAGGGCATGACTCAGTTGGAGGTCAGCCTAGTCTACCTAGTGAGTTCCAGGCCAGCCAGGGCTACATATTGAGATTTGTTTCAAAAATAAAACACAATTCTTGTGTCACGGCAAGGTGTGGTTGCAGTAATTAATCCAGTAAAATAAATGAGTTTGCTCTTTGCTTACAAAGTCCAAGTAAGGGTAAAGTCAGTTGGAGTTTCTGCATGATATTCTGTCACATTCTTTCTGGCTTCCCTATCAAGGGTTGCTAAAACTGACTCTAGAAAATATATCTACCGTTGTTCGTTTAACAGGTAAAATCAAAGATCTGGTAGAGCTAAGTGTGTGATACCATGTTAGTGTTAGGTGAGTGGCTTGAGCCTAAATAATGTAGTTCTGTGAACTTTGAACAGGAATTTACCAAGTAATTCTGCTAAGAAGGAATTAGGATCAACACTGCTATCTGTTCTGGGAGACTTGAAAGTTAGGTACATGAACTTGAAAGAAAAAGTCCACAAGGGCATACCACTGGAAGAGCTGCCCCCACTGTCAATGGAGTCCAAACTGTTATCTGCCTTCTCGGATTTTGCTTCCAGGGTATGTATGTGTTCTAGAATAAAGTGTTAACTTTGTTCAGACAGAAAACATACTAACTCTGTTCCCCCTCCTTGTTTCTAGCTAATGGAAGAAGAAGCATGTGGGTAATTATAGTTTTATCTAACATAGAACTTACCTTCTTTAAAAACTACTTATGCCATATATCAAAATTTTCTGCTTTGTTTCCTTTTGAGAACATTTAAGGAATGCTTATCTATTTAGCCTTACAGGAGTGAATTCTGAGCCGGGTAATCAAAGTGTACCTGATGTTGACTCTTCTCCCAGCCTACAAAAGACGTCGTCCCAGGTAAGCACTGGCGAGCGGGCGGGCGGGTGGGTGTGTGTGTGTGTGTGTGTGTGTGTGTGTGTGTGTGTGTGTGTGCGCGCGCGCGCGCATTCGTGCAGGTGGGGTAAGAGGACAAATGTCACAGCAGGCATGTCCCAGCGCTGGCTTGTGGAGGTCAGAAGACAAGCTCTGGGTCTCTGGCTCCCCACTGCATTGTGCTCGGCTAGCTGACTGGCAAACTTGCCTGCAGTTCTCTAGTCTCTGTCTTCTCTCTTCCAGTAGGACATCTGGGATTACAGATCTATTCTGCTTGCCTGGCTTTTACATGGTTTTGGTTATCTCCTCAGTGCTGGGACTGCCAACTGTGCTGCCATGCCCAGCTTTTTACATGACTAAAAGCAGGATCAAATGCCGGTCCTCATGCTTGCACTCTGCCAACTAAGCTCTGCTCCATCATCTCATCATTTAAATCTTAGTTCCATAGCCTCTAAGGAAGCAGTAACTCTCACAAAACACTCACTTCCTCCTTCCCACTCCACTGACTAACTTCGGGGACTCCCATTTGAGAGATTGCCTGAGCAAAAGTGCTATATTAGACCCAGTCTTGCTCAGGCAGTTGTCATCAATATGGTGAGGAAGGTGACATGTAATTCATCATAAACCTTGTGACTGAAGGTGAAGGAATAGGCAAGCCATGGTGTAGGGCCAGCATCATGAGCCAGAGGGTCACTGCCGTTTGGCTCTCATTTTGTGAGGTAAAATAATATAATATAGTTCTTTTATTTTGGACAAGGAAAGTGTTAATTCTTCCCTTATGAAGTATGCGTTGGGCTTTCCGAGAAAGGTGGCTTAATTGTTACATAGGAACACATTGCAGGCCAGGCGTGGCAGCACATGTTCATAGTCAGCGCCCAGGAGACCGCAGTGAGAGGGCCACAGGTGAGACACTCTGAAAACTCAAGAAATGAATCAACGGGAACTTCCACCTGCGTGTGGAGTGACACTGAAACCAGCTCTCCTTAGCGAGAGAGTAAAAAGGCAATCCTACCTAGTTCACAATGAAAAGTAAGACTTCAAATAGTTGCTGTCTACTCCGAAATTATGCAGACATGATATTGGAAGACCATCCCACTGGGGGGAAAAAAACTTCTTTAAAAATAATAATGAATTCAAAGCTAAATTTTATATGCTCGGATTCATTACATGTTTTTAAAATAATTTAGCCGTTTAACAGTCCATGCTCTTCTCCCAGTGGCAGTGTAACTAGAGAACAGCCTGTTGATTCAGGGGGAACAAACTTAGAATAGCAGGATTGGTGCTGGAGACACAGCTCTTGTAGAACACTTGTCTAGCATACATAAGACTCCATCCTTAGTAATGCAAAAAAATTCTTTTAAGTAATAAGAAACTTTAAAATGCAATGTAAGCTGGGCGGTGCACACCTTTAATCCCAGCACTCAGGAGGCAGAGGCAGGCAGATCTCTGTGAGTTCAAGACCAGCCTGGTCTACAAGAGCTAGTTCCAGGACAGGCTACACAGAGAAACCCTGTCTCTAAAAACACAACAAAAGCAATATAATACAGTTTTGTAGTCTTACCTTTGACTATAAACCAATAGTTTTACTATTTTGGTTACTTTTTTATTTACTTTGTATTGTGTGTATAGGCATGTCTGTGTCACGGTGTACATGTGGTGGTCAGAGGACAGCCTCTGAGGGTCAGTCCTCTCCTCCCACCATGTGGATCCTGGAGATCAAACTCAGGTTGTCAGGCTTGGTGGCAAGCATCTTTACCCCATGAGCCATCTCACTGGCCCTAGAGTTAGATGGTGCTTGCAAGGTTAAATTAATTGGATGCTTTTTTTTTGTTTCCTTTTTCTGGTGTTAAAGATAAAATACAAATTGTCACACATGCTAGGTAAACACTACCCTTGAATCTACCCTAGCCTAGAAGTGGCCTCCTTTTCAAGAAAATTTAAATGTAGCAAAAACTCAGGTCTACATACAGGGTTTTTATTTTCCACAATTGAAAGCTTATACACTGAAATGTATAAAGGGTTACTATCTCAAAAATTATAAATACTTTATATTTATATAAGGGAAGAATTAACACTTTCCTTGTCCAAAATAAAAGAACTATATTATGTGTGTATACATCACATGTATACACCAGTAGAACCCCAATTCTTAACTGGCACTGGCCAACAACCTATAATGAGTGTTTTTACTACAAAGTCTGATAAAAATGATTTTTGGTCATACATATCCTTCATTATTTGGAGGGCAAAATGATGTAAGTGAAAGGTGCCTGTCAGCAGGTAGGATGCAGTGGCTGCTAGTCTTTATCTGTGGCTGTTTTTATTTAATCCTCAGGTGTCTTTTATATCTGACAGCAGTCATCCTAAACAAGATAAATCACCCATGAGTGATGACTTTAAAAATTCTGATATAAACATAGACTTTACCCAGCTGAAGCTTGATGATAAAGGTAAGGATGGAAATGTGTTGTTTATGTAGCTTCCAGAAAACACGTAATGTGTCGGGCATTGTGGCATACACCTTTAATCCAGCACTCAGGAGGCACAGGTAGACACTCTGAGTTCAAGGCCAACCTGGTGTATATAGTGAGTTCCAGGAGGGCCAGAGCTGCATAGTGAGACCCTGTCTCCAAAAAATAAAAAGCCAGAAAACATGGAATGTTTAAAATGTCTCCAGTCTTTACTAGTTTTCCCTTTCAAAGATTATAATTCCAGATGGTTGTTAGTTTTAATGAGCTGAAGAACTGGAGCATGTTTGCTGGGTTTGCAATGTAAAGATGACTTCATCAATAAAGGGTAACTGATGAAACTGAGGGAGGAAGGCTTTCGATAGATACACTGTGCACCAGTGTCCAGTGCAGGAAACGGGAGCGGAAACCTAGCGCTGAAAAGAGCTTTGTGTTCGGTGCCTGCTGACAGGACCCGGTCAGAGACTGCCTGGCTCTGTGCCACTGTGCTCATCTCTAGGTCACACACAAAGGCCATCCTTTTCTTGACAGAGGGGTTTATAACTGTGTTCCTGATAGATAGACATGGTTCCTTGTGCTCAATGCCTTAGAATACAAAAGCGTTCGTGAAGTAAGTGAAGACTGGTTTGACGCAACGGAGAGGCTGACTGGAGTTGACTTCTCGGGACCTCAGGAAAATGAAAGAGAACATGACGAATGGAACCCAAAGAGTCCATTAGGTTGGTTCTTCAGAACTGCAGGAAAATCATAACCTAGCTTATCTAAAACTGGTGCTTGCTTCTACATTGTTTGGGGGAGACAAGCTATAAAAGTGTGTTTTGTTCCTCTTTGTACCTGTTGCTTACTTTTTTTTTTTTTGTTTTTTGTTTTGTTTTGTTTCTTGAGACAGGGTTTCTCTGTAGCTTTGGAGCCTATCCTGGCACTCGCTCTGGAGACCAGGCTGGCCTCGAACTCACAGAGATCTGCCTGCCTCTGTCTCCTGAGTGCTGGGATTAAAGGCGTGCGCCACCAATACCCGGCTTTGTTGCTTACTTTTTAAAAGTGAGAAAATTGGGCAGTTGGAGGTGAATTTTTAAAGAGCAAATAGTTATTAAATTCTAATTTCTTGAGACGCAATGCTCAGCCCATGGGACTGCGCAGCTTTAATGGACTGGTGAAAGGAGAGGAAAGGTGCTTCTGAGTGTCCGTCACTGCTGTTTGCTACTGCAGCTCCAGTGTCAGCATCTAAACTGAAGGAAGGGCTTCTTCATCTTCTCTCCAGATCGCTGAGCAGATTAGTACCTTAATGAGGAAAGCAAGGTCTTTTTTCAGGAGAGGGTTTCTCTGTTTAACAGCTCTGGCTGTCCTGGAACTCCCTCTGTAGATCAGGCTGGCCTTGAACTCACAGAGATCCACCTGCCTCTGTGAGTGCTGAGATTAAAGGCCTATGCTACCACCTCCTGGTGAAGATGGCAAGGTCTTAATAGCCATGAGAGACAGTTCCTGGACCCAACTGAAACTTCAAGACTTTAGCCTAGCTTCCTCCTCTATAAGACAAAAATAATAGCCATAGCCTTGTTTAGTTTTCACAGCTATTTCAAGAGGCTAAGCTACTTTTACTGCTTATGAAAAATGGGATTCTTAAGCCTTCCATTATTACATAAAAATTCTAAAAGGTAGAAACTAAGAAGTCTTTAGACAAGTGTATGTAACACCTGTATGCTGGGCGAGGGCTTGCTGGGAGCCTGTGCTCCGTGGATGGGATCGTATTCCACATCCAGTTGTCTCCACAGTGGAGGCCAGGGAGATAGAACATGCAGTTTTGTATCCCAGCTTCATGATACCTACATTTTCTTGTTACGCATCCCTCCATAATGACAAGGTCTCTACCCGCCATTGCTGCATGTTTGATACAAAGATTTTTTTTGGTGTGCTGTTTCCCAGCAAGCAGTGCACTTAGAGCATCCAGACACCGGCTCCAGCCTGTGTGACACAGGCACTAAATAGCAGAGATAAGTTATGGTTGTGATGCAGGTGGTGAACTTTGGAGCTCCAGGAGACTGGATACTGTGTAACCCAACCTCTTTATTTTAGGGTGACATGATTAGATGCAGCAATGTCTTGTATTCATCTGTGGGTTTGATTTTTCTATTTTTTTTTAAAGGTTACAGTATGTATTCCAGGCTGGCTTTGAACTTATAACCCTCATGCCTCAGGTTTCTCAATTCTGGGATTATAATGTCTACCAACATGCTTGGTGTAATGCTGATATTTTCTGACTTTATTATTTTTAATGTATTTTGTGGGCATGTGTGGGTACATATAGAGGTCAGAGGACAACTTTAAAAAGCCCATTGTCGTCTTCTACTGTGTGATTCCTAAAGACAGGACTCAAGTTGTCAGGCTAGGCAGTAAATACAGTTACCTGCCATTGAGACTGGTAACTTGAGTCTAATTATATGGTAGAAGGAGAGAACTGGCTCCTGCAAGTTTTCCTTTGACTTAGACACACGTGCACTATGGCATGCACATACAATGCCCAAGCACATACAACATACACAGAACCATAAATAAGCTTTGTAATTGGAAAGAAAATGAAATATTAACATTTTGGCATTTTCTTTAAAAAAATTTGATGTTACAATGGACATTTCTGTGATATATTTTTTTCTAGAATCAGAAATGAAGAATGGTGAACTGCTTCGAAGAAGTAAAGGCTTTTTGATACATGTTGGTGGTCTTTGCCCCTCTGTATCTGAGGTATGTCTAGAATTTCTTGGGGGGCAGTCTTCAGTTTAAAATTTATAAATTATTGTGATATCTTTTCACCTTTCACAAACTTTAATTTTTTCTTCTTTTAGGCTGATTTAAGGACTCATTTCCAGAAATACCAAGTTTCTGAAATTTCAATTGATGATTCTACTAATTACAGGTATGCTACCAAATTCAAACTGTGCATTACTGTATGTCTGCTGTGCAACAGATGCAGTTGGATATGTCAGGAGCCACTCCCGGGGGAGACCCAGGCGGAACAGATAGTGGCAGTAGTTACGCTGGCTAGTCCAGACTGTTAAGTCTGTTTCAGAACCCTGGCTGCTGAGATTACAGCATGCACAGTCACAGATGGCCTCTTTACCATACATATGAGAGTTAACTGATTTTTGTGCCATTTCATAGCAGAAGTGAGTACATCAGTTATGAAGATATACTCAAGAAACAGGACTGTTGCTGGGCGTTGGTGGTGCACCCCTTTAATCCCAGCACTCAGGAGGCAGAGGCAGGCGGATCTCTGTGAGTCCGAGACCAGCCTGGTCTACAGAGCGAGTCTCAGGACAGCCAGGGAAACCATCTTGAAAAACCAGAAAAGAAAAAAAGAATGAAAAAAGAAATAGGACTGTTTCAATCCCCAACTCCTTCAGTAACTTGAATTAATTTGAATGAGTTACTTGACCTCTCTGAGTTGTAGCTTCTTTGTAAAATGAGGATAAGGATAATAAATAGATTTGTTGTTATATGCTGTTGTCACACTAGGAGTTGACTATGTAAAGCACTAGGAGAAAAGACAGAAAGTTGGCTTGGAAGGGAGTATTGAACTCAATTATTTCTGACTTTAATTACTTTTGCATTGTTTTATATTTTTAGGTAGGTGGCTGCATTACCCATCTATGTATGCTTTTTTTTTTTTTTTTTTTTTTTTTTTTTTTTGTGTGTGTGTGTGTGTGTGTGTGTGTGTCTACTTTCACATTTATAGATTACTCAGAGTATCCAGTTACAGTGATAATTACTTCATGGAGACACTTTACTGTTCTGTCATGAAAATGATAGCTGTTAATTTCAGAGGTCAAGATTTACATAATTAAGAGGGATTTTGCTTGTGGTTAGAGACTTAAATTTGTAAAAGTTGGTGCTAGTTTTCCTAATTGTAGTCACTTAGATTGTGTCCTTTATATGATACGTTGATAGTATGTTAATGTATTTTTTTCATGTTAAGCTATGGTTGCATCTCTTAGGAATATTATACTTTGTGTCTTTTTGTTTTTTGGTATCTTACTGAATCCTTAAAAATCTTAGGTTTTTTTCTTCCTTAAAATAGAATTTTTGTGTATAAATTTAGAAAAAGCAGTTAAATATAAAAATATAAGGATATTTTAAAATTGTATCCATAGTCACATCATTTAAAAAGACAAAAAAGTTGCTTAAGATTTGGTGTACATGCTTCTGTTAATACTGTATACAGCTGTTGGCTTAGCAGGTACAGCTCTGGCCCAGCTTTCTCAATTACATATTTAAAATTCTGACTAGATTGTCTAACTTTTTATCGACATAGTTTTTCACTTCGGACTATAAATGTATTTTCATATATTCTGCTAAATATTTTCCAGTTTTGCCTTTAATGTTTAAGCCTTCCAGCCACCTGGAGTTTATATTTGTACGTAAAAATTAACTTTCATTTATAGAATGTATAGCCACTTGGCCCTAGGCCTCAGATTTGTACAAATATATATATTAGACTACAGTTTTAAACAGTAAATTTTAATGTAATTCTTAATTATTATAGGTTATCCTATTTCCCCTTTCATTTGTCCTGAATAATCACCTACTCATTTGGTGGTGAATGCCTTCAATACTAACCCTTGAGAGGCAAAGGCAGGTAGATCTCTGTGAGTTTAAGGTCAGCCTATTCTACCAAGCAAGCTCCAAGACAGCCAGGACTAAATAAAAGAGAGACCCTGACTCACAAAACAAAAATCAGAAATAACAAACACACCTACTTACCCCAGCAAGTTTAAGAACCTTTTTAAGAGTAGCTAGCTGTTGTTGTGAAAGCCATCTTAGTTTTTACAAGAGTTAAGTTGGAACTGGTCATTAACAAAGACCCTTTTGGTTGTCTTCTCTGGTGTTTTAGATATGCATCTCTTGCTTTTGCAAAAAATAGTAATGCCAAGATGGCTGTGAAGGAAATGAATGGTATAGAAATCAATGGAAAATCAGTGAACGTGAGGCTTGTGAAAATTCCTGGAGAACACACACCACCGCTTTTGTCCAAAACTGGGAATGGCAGTGTGAATCCTTTGGAGAAAAATCCCAACAAAGAAGGCACCTTGGCCTCTTCTGCTTGTAGACTGTCCAGAGCTAGACCAAGGCAGCTGGAGTCTGAGCAAGACAGTGAGTTTCCTCCCTTGGACCAGGTTAGTTTTCCTAATTGATTAGTTGTGACTTGTGTGCTGCTGGAAGTGCCATTGTAATGACAGTAGTGTCAGTCCTCGGGTTGGCACAGCAGAACAGTAAGATGGCTCTTATCTTGGTTCCACCCTAACCTGCATTTGCACAGCTGCAGTTCCTCTTCTGGAGAAATCTACATGTCCCCACCTGGCTTTGGAGAAACAGGTTCTTTTTGCTGGCTTTACTGCTGTCTGTCACAGTCTTTGTTTCTTTATTTTTGGACAGTTCCACTCTAGCAGTCATTCTTCTGTCAGTATTGCTTCATTTTTTGTTTTTATTGATTTTTTATTTTTTTATAGTAACCTTACCTTATACCCTTATACCTTAAACCCTCATCTTCACTCCATTACAGTTTTAAATGCTTCCTGGAATGTGATAGTTTCACTCAACAAAATTTGGTATCCAGTGGGGATAGCATAATTTTTATGTGCAGTAAAACTCACTGTTGTTGTTGTTGATAACTAGATAGACGCACTTAGGCAAGTCCCCAGCACTAACCTGAGTGGACGGTCCTGGCGTTCCCAGAGCACTCTCCTGTGCTGTTCCACTGTCCTCCCCAGCCCTTCCTGACTCTTGGTCATCCCACCACACCTTTAGACACTTTGGTGACTGCATTTCCATTCAGACTTTGTCTGTTGGTAGTACCCACAGCCCTTCCTAAGCCCAGCAGGGTCTCATTTGCATTCTTGAACTTAACCCTTCCTTGTCCTGTGTTTTTATTGCCAAGCCTCTCTATATCCATTGTCTTCATTTATTTGATCATTTCATTTCCTGTAATCTGACTTCAGTCTCTAAAGTTCAAGAGTGACCTCACTAGTGGTCTTTCCTCCACCTGCTGCCTTCTTGAACATCTGGCTTCTTTGACAGTGGCAGTCCCTGTTAAAATGCTCCCTTTCCCTGGGGTTGGGGATAGGGGCACATATTGTTAATCCCAGCACTCAGGAGGCAGAGGCAGGAGGATCTCTGAGTTTGAGGCCAGCCTGGTCTCCAGAGTGGGTTCCAGTTCAGCAGGGCTACACAGAGAAACCTTGTCTCAAAAAACAAAACAACAACAATAACAAAAACCACCCCATTCATTTCCCTGACACTTAATATTTAGGGTGGGTTTTAGTCCACAGTAGGAAAGGAGGAAAGGGGATTTCCTGGGAGCTGAGGCAGATGTTTGGGAACTATGGTCTTCCTCCCTCTACTCTACACAAGCACTTTACTGTTGGGTCAGTCAGCTCCTTCTGTGTCTCTCTTCGTGTGGGGTTTCTGTGCTTATGGTTGCAGTAACCCACTTCATGTAGCTGTAGCATTTCTAATCAGGCTCTGATTATTTGACTAAATTTGTTTACTCCATGTTCAAGTTCTACAGGCAAGAATCTACTTGACCTGGCCTGTGAGCCTCATTCTCATTAGCCTGAAGACAGCACTCTTTGGTCCAGTCAACTGGGGCTGTGGGCATTGGGGTTGGCAGAGGGCAAGTGTAAAGAACATGCTGCAGGGTACTGGAGAGATGGGCTCGGTGGTTAAGAGCACTGACTGCTCTTGCAGAGGACCTGGGTTCAATTCCCAGCACCCACATGGCAGCTTACAACTGTCTGTAACTCCAGTTCCAGGGGACCCAACACCCATGGCAAAAAAACACTAATGCACATAAAATTTTTTAAAAAATGTTTGAAAAAAAAAAAAGAACATGCTACAGGCTCTGGGTGCAAGTGTGTGAAGCTCCTGTTGCCAGCTTTGATATGCTTTTTAGTTCTCTTGCCTTTCTAGATGCTCTTGTACCCCTTTGTTCATATTTTCAACATTTGCTTAGGGCATCAAGAAAAATTGTAACCAGATTGAATCTTCTCGGTTATTACCTGAGACACCTGTTCACTTCATACCTCCAAATACATTGAACCTTCGTAGCTTCACCAAGATCATGAAGAGACTGGGTGAGCTGCACCCAGATATCAGCAGGTACTAACTAGAGTTGTGACTTAATTTTATAGTTGCATGGGCAGTGTAGTTGCTTGAGAAGCAGAATTGCTGTCTGTTTTCCTCTTGTATAGAGACCACATCATCGAGGCTCTTCAGGAAGTAAGGATAAATCATAAAGGTTTTCTGAATGGTTTGTCCATCAACACCATTGTCAAAATGACTTCATCTTTTCTGAGAAATTCTGCTTCCGTTAGGAATAAATGAAGCTATATAGAGGTAATGTAGTTGTATGCTTTTATACTTAGATATTAAAGATTTTAGTTTCTTACATAAAACTATTGGTCTTAAATTGAAACAGCAATACAAGAGTAGAATATTACATTTGAAAACATGTTAGTTGACTGTTGATTTAGATCCAGTGTATTGGTTACTTTGCTCATGTCTGACCGAAACAATGTATAGGAAGGAAGGTCTGCTTCAGCTTCTTGTTTCTGAGGATATAGTCTGTCATGGTGGGGACAACGTGCCAGAAAGGCTCCGTGGTGGCAGAGTGTGTAGGTGAATCCTTTACATCATGGCCAAACCATGAAGCAGAGAAATAAACACTAAGGTTCAGGCTGGGACCTTCAAAGGCCCACTCCCCTCTCCACCCCCACCCCACCCCCAGTTACCCACTTTAGCCAGCCAGACCCTTCTAGATAGCACTGCTTCCAGGCAGATGGCATCATGGTTAAATTCATCAAGGGTGTATGTTTTCAAATAATTGCAAATTGTACAAAGGAGAACATGGGCTAGAAAGTTCGTGGTGCAGGGGTGTGCAGTATCTCAAAGACCTCAAAATGAGTGTGACTCAACACCTGGCTCTACCAGATTCCTCTCAACTGCAGTAACTTTACTACTGTGATGCCACTGGTATGTGACAGCTGGTGGCCTGTTTTCTGCAACTAATTTAGTATTTAGTTAGTGATAAGATTCATCATGACTAGACTAAAAGAAGGCAGTGGTGGCTCACACCTTTAATCCCAGCACTCAGGAGGCAAAGTAGGTGGATCTCTCTGAGTTCAAGGCCAGCCTGGTCTATGGAGTAAGTTCCAGGACAGCTAGAGCTGCATAGTGAGACTCTGTCGTGAAAAAAAAAAAAAAAAGTGCATACAATGTACAAGTGAGTTATAAAATGAATGGTATAGTAATAAATAATACTGCTAGCTAAGTTTTTCTGGAACATGGTATTTGGCATGATCAGCACATTTTATTGTTGGTTTTTCTCTGTGTTCTTGATCCTCCAGAAAATCCTTGGAAAGTATGAGTTCCTTTCATCAGAGAACATTCTACAGCACTTAGGAAAAGTTGTGGTTATACAATCAAACAGCCTCTAAAATTGGACCTAACACTTTAAGTATTCCAGTTGATAGTCCTCCTTTAAAATCTGGCAACAACAGATATACCTATAGTATTAAAATCTGCATGTTTTGTTAAGTTTATAAACTTAATTTCAGAATTATTACTCAAAACTTCAATTTATTTTGAATTAGAAAAAAAGGTGGTCATGTCCATTTATAAGTCATCATTAATAAGTCCATTTAAAAAGTACTGTCCAGAAAAAAAAGTTTAGTGTACTGTTTCAAAGTTCTTTGTGTTTGTAAAAATTATGTAAAATTTTTTACATAATTCCATATATGTAAAAATGGGATTTTTCTGGAGCTCACTTTGTAGTTTCAGCTTTTAAGACTCGATTAGATGGTGGGGTACAGATAGTTTATCTGAGTTCAGTGTGTGCAGAGATAATTACACTGCTTGCCATGCACTAGTGTGCTTTGACGACAGAATAAAGCATTCAGATATGTTTTCCCAAGTGTGCGGGGGCAAAGTCCTGAAATTTAAAAGTCCTCCTATTCTGGCCGTGTTTTACTAAGTTCTGATGTATTTGAGTGTAAGTTGGAACATTTTCAAAGGCTGATGTGGTTCCCTATCTTCTCACACTCATTTACACTGGCTAAAACTACATTTGTTCTGATAATAACTTAACATTTAGTACTTTTTCAAATGTTTAAACTGTTTCTATCCAGTACTTCATTGTTGTTGCTTGATTAAAAATTACCCATTAAGCATTTATTTATTTGATGTCCTTGTGTTTAATAAAGGTAATCAGTTGGTCTATAGTTCAGTCTGACTCTCTACAAGTCGGAGTTTCTTAGTGTCAGTCACCTACCAGTGTTTATGTAGATACATACAATGGTAACTACCAGCTCAAGATTTTCCTTTTATTTTAATCATTATTTTGTCTCATTTATTTCCAGATTTACTTCACATATCTGCCAAGAATTAGATTCCTCTGTATGTGTATACCTAACTTCAAAAGTAATTGGTTTGACCCACGTATTAATTTAGTAGAATTATAAAATCATGGGGGTAGGTATTCTCTACATATAAAATCATATGCATTAATATATTTGGAGAAATTAGCATATCTGTAGTCATTTGTTTCTAAAGAAGAATAATCAAATATGAATCTTTTAGAATACATAAAGGCAGAATAAACTACATTTCATTGGGGAGAAATGTAGTATGGGCATTTCAAATAACATTCAGGGGTTTGGAGTTCGGAAGTCCTTTCTAGTAACTAACATAGAGATCTGGCAACTGTGTGCACCAAAGCGCTCTCAGCAGCACCTAGAAGGAAGGGTCCATTGTAGCTCACAGTGGACAGTCCTTCATGGTGGGAAGTCAAGGCAGCAGGAGCTTGAAGCTCTGGTCACATCACTGCAGTCAGAAGAGAGCAGTGCGTGCTCTCCTTAGCCTACTCTGTTTCACACAGGATGTTGTTCGTCCAGGGAGGTCCCACCTACAAGTAAAGTGGATCTTTTCACATCCTTTAACCCAGTCAGTGTGCTCCCTCATGTTTGCTTAAGGCCCAGCTTCCAGGTGATTTCAGATTGTGTCAACTTCAGTTAACAAGAACCATTGAAATAAGATGTTCTGTGTATCTTTGCCTCCATTTTCGGTCTTGGGGGGAAAGTTACATGAGAGTCTCCTTGAGTTATGTAAACTCTGCAGGCTGCTAATAAGGACACAGAACTGACTTCTCATGACATGGTGCTTGTTTTCTTTATCCTGTCCTCTGCCTGTGGTGGCTCTTCAGTGCTTTTTGGAGGTCCGTGGCCTTGACATGTGTTGGTTATTCTATAGACTTGACTTTTCACCTGGTTACTCACCCAGAAGCCTGTCTCCTCTCTGCTCAAGCACGTGTGTGACCCTGACCTCTCAATTAAGAGGTCTTTCTTCTGTAATGGGGGGCAGGCTTTGAAGCATTATGAGAATCTAAAATTCCTGCTTACTGGTTCCAGTACCCATCCTCCAGTGTCTGCAGTGGAGACTGGCTCTTCATTACTTCTGTGTGGACACTCCTCACACTGCTTAGCAATGTTAGGACAGTGTGAAGCCAGTGTTTGCTCTCTGGGTTCAAATGCATCAGTTGAGTCTTGCACTGTTCGCATTATGCCAGTGTTAGCACTTAATTCCTGTAGGGTGGGTTCTGTTTTCTTCTGAATTCTTGGTTTCTGCCACCACAGGACCTTTCTGTTCATTAGGATGTTAACTATCTGGTCTTATTTCCGTATTTCCCATAGGCCCCTAGCCAGCCTCTGTCTGTCTCCCAGCTTTTCTCAGTCTGTCCCTGCTCTCTGCTAAGTGTTGCACTGGCGGGGTGAGGGTGGGTGCATGGGGGAGGCTGGACTAAGAGCAGCAGGGACATGTGATTTCTTATCTTACTCAGTTGCTTTGCCGCTCCTGAGTTGTCCCTGAGCACACCACTTTCTGTCAGATGGACAGTTCACTTGAAGATTTTCATTTGCTTTTCCCTGGGGTGCATTTGAGGGACTGAAGCTCTAAGCTCCTTGAGAGCCCTGAGGATTTGGGTTTTAACTGCAGCTCCCTTGAGGGCTTGACAAGCTGATGCTTGAAGCTGAGTGTTCCCGAGATGCCTTCTGTTAGTCCTTATCGAACAGCTGTGCTTCAGAAGGACTGATTGATTGTGACTGGGCAGAGTGGCCTGCTGCTGGCCATTGGAAAGTGGCAGACTCATAACAGTTGGCCCTCTTCCCACCTGTACTTGAAGGCATCCCCTTGTTTGCTTGTGACACTTTCCTCTGGCTGCTGTTGAGGTTTCCTCTGTTACTGGCATTGAACAATTGCATGTGCTGTACCTTACTGTATTTTCCTCATGACTCTTGTATTTGGGTTTGTAGCTTGATATCCTTGGGTTTGTAGCTTCTTGGGTATATTTCACACTCTTCTTCCAGGACTACTGTCACATAAATGAGGCCACTCGAAGTGGGGTCACAGTCCTCTGATGTGTTGTTTTTTTATTTTATAAGCCTGTTGTGACTGCCACGGTTACATGGAGCTGTGTGCTGTGTGACAGTCTTGCTGTCAAGCTCCTTCAGGTTGCTCTAGAGCTGCGTCTTTTTCCTGGGCCTGCGGCAGTCCTGCTCTGACTGCTCTGCTGCTCTGGGTACTTGTGGTTTCCCTCCGTGGTGGTGGGAAGGGGACTGTTCCAGACTGAGTAAGCTCTTTGGTTTTTCCTCAGCTCAGATAGTGTCTTTACGTACACATGTGAAGCCTGCGCTCTGGAACGCTCCCTCGTGCCCTCCCTCACAGCTCTCTCTTACATTCCTTAGACTGATTCCCTGGACTCTGGCTTTCCTCTCCCTACTGTGATCTGGAAAGTTAGTGGGCAGTCCCAGGCTGCGCTGTTTCTATTCTCGGGGCTCCCTGCACTGTCCCTGTGACACTTGCTGAGGCCTAGGTACTTTACAATGTACCTGTGGGAACTTTGTGTCCACTGAAGATGCACCAACCTGTAGACGGACTTACTTCCACCATTAATGCCATCAAACATTTAGCCTCTCTGCCCTTCCTGTCTAACCTACTGTTAGCACATGGACCCCCCCCCCTTGGGGTAGGGAAATCTAACACTGCTGCTTACCAGTTAGCAGTGAGTAAATCTCATAGACTTGAAGGGGCCAGCCTGTTGTCACAGGGCAGCCTCACTAGGGCCAAGTGTCAGAGTTGCTCCTTCATGTGTGAATTGGGAGAAACTCACAGCAATTACTGGGGAACCTCTAGGGCTAGATTCTCAGCAGCGGACATGAAAATAAGAACTATCTGCCATGTACTACAAGGCAGGGCTCAGCAGTTTCCCAACACTGACTTGCCTCGTGTGTCTGTTGACCCTGGTAGGGTCTTCATAAGGTTCAAAACAAAGGGCTGGTCAAGCCAAAAGAATGTGCTCCCTTTTCCATGTCTCCTTGACTTCAGGACTTTTGGGGCCCCAGGTCATAGGTATGCAGATCTCAAATGTCCTCCTGGCCTGTGTTCAGAATGTGTACCAACTGTGAAGGGTCCCGAGCTCTTGGCCAGAAGGTGGCAGCAACCTCTTAGCCTTGTTCCCTTTCCTCTGAGGAATGTTGGTCGCCCAGCAGTATTGTCTGTTGGCTCCAGAGTGAAGCCTCTGCCATTGCATGGGTCTGGTGATATTCTGCTCAACTGCCAGGGGCTGTAGTCCAGCCACCAGTGAAGCCTCAGAGTGCAGACTTGCTCAGATAGTGAGCTGCTGCTTCCATGACTCTCCAGCTCAGGTCCTACCCTGTACTTAGGGTATCTGCCCCAGTTTCCCAGCATGCCAGTGTTACACGGCCTTTCTTGATTATATTAACACACCCAAGACTCCTACTGCTACTGGTCCATTCTGTGTGCAGTCATGGCCAGTAGCCAACCCCAACGGAAACTGTCACCTTTCTACCTAGCAGTTCCTTTTGCCCCTAAGTTGAGTATTTATGGACTCTGCTGCCCTACCCTGGCCTATCACCAACTGCTGACAAGTGCGCCTTGTTCCCGCTGGCCATTCTTCGTGATGTTCTACTCCTTGTCCTGCAAATGTTGGCAGGCCTGCTTTTGTTCCCACCACTCCAGTACCCTACGGGAAAAGGAGCTGGGACAACTGGCTGTTTGCAGAGCAGACCACAGGATAGAGCTGCGGAAACCGGCCCTCAGGGAGAGGTGCCGGTTCTGAGTACCTGGAGACCCTCCAAGCCCATTTGCCCCAGACATTCCAGGAGCCTCCCCTCCAGTCCCAGCTGAGCTCCAGCCTCAGGTGCCGCCCGCCAGCTTCCGCCCTCGAGAGCGGGCGTGGGAGCTGCAGTGGGCCGGGCGCGGCCTCTCCCTAGCTCCCGCCCCCGGCGCGTCTCCAGCGGGCTCAGAGCTCAGCGAGGCGCTGGGACGGCCGGGGCTCGGCTCGCCATGGCCCCCGGCCTGCGTGGCCTCCCGCGGCGCGGCCTCTGGCTGCTGCTGGGTGAGTAACCAGGGCTGCAGCACCGGCGGTGACCTGGGACCGGGAGGGCAACACCTGAATGCACCTTACTCAGAGCGCGGGGCTCAGCCAAGGCAGCAGAGCCGGTGATGCAGGGGGCTGCTCCACCTAACGCTGCTATGGAGATGGGATGGCATGGGCACATCACTTAGCGGGACATCCGAAGGCACTAGCAACTTTTGTCCACACAATGGACAGCTTGCTTTCCTGGAGGGCTGGGAGCATCGGGATCGCTTCAGTTCTGGGGCGGGCAGGCGGGCTCCAAGCGGATGCAAGCTCCCAGAGCCAGGAGCAGCTTGCAGATGTGCTCAACTTCCATCAAAGCCACCACTTAGGGATCTGAACACTCTAACTGGAAACCTGTCTGCCACTTACAACAGTTGCTTATTGAGACCGTTTCCATGGGGGTTTTGTTATTGGCTTGTTAACCTGGCACTTCTAACTAAAAAAAAAAAAAAAGGCAGACTTGCTGGATTTCTGTTTTAGTGATCATGAACTGCAGCCCAGGGGTAACCAACAAGAAACTGCCCATCTCACTCTCCTTGCCTTAATGCACAGAGAATGTTGCCAGGAATCTGGGCTGCCATACCTATTGGACATATTTCAGGTGCACAGTTACCTTTTAATGAAAACAAAACAAGGAGTCGGTCGTGTCCCTGGGAAGGCCTTGTGGCTTGATGGTTCTTGTGGTCTCTTCCCACACCCATGGTGTTGGTCGGAGGCACCTGCTGCTCGGGCTCTGGTGCTGGTAAAAGCTGGCCACAGGCACTTTTTTATAGCCCAGGAAGCCTCTCAGGACAGTAGTGTACCCTGTCGGTGGAGCCTAGGCAGGAACAGCACTGAGAGACCTTCCGTTTGCTGAGCAGATCTCACTCATTTGTAAACCTCACCAAGTACGGCCAGGTCTAGAGAAAATATCTGTCTCCCGGTAATAGAATCTGAAGGTGGATCTGGCTCCTTACATGTCTTAGCTAAACTCACATGAAAAGCAAAACCTTAAAATAACATTGATGTCTTCCGCTGTGCTGAGATCCTCTTGGTTTGATGTGGAATTTTAGCTTCAGTTTCCTAAGAAATGAACGTTTCTGTATCAGCAGAGAGCTGGTTGAGCAAATTTTTTTGTTTGTTTAGAATAAGCAAATAAATAAAGGTTGTTTACCAGTGCGCCAGAGTCTGTACCCTGGAAGGCTTGTGTAAATAGAACACTATGTCTGACCAGACGCAAGGACCTCCTGTGTTTACCAGGAAAGGGTTCTTCTCAACGTCCAATGCCTTGTCCTCCCGATGTAGCTCTGAGTAGTCTGGCGATGTTGTCTTGGGAGAACAAACCCAACTTTATGAGGTTATCGGTGAATTAATGTCTTTGGAGCCCAGCTGTGATGAGCGGAATCTCTGAGCTCACACTGTTCTTCCCGGGCCCTGCTACTGGCCAGATCTCCTTGGTGATAGAGTTTGATATCCTGAATGGCTGTGTGGAAGGGTTTCTGTTTTTCTTTAAAGTATGCTAATGCTAATCTTCAGGGCTAAGATCTTATCTGGGACTTTTTTTTTTTTTTTTTTTTTTTTAAGCAACCTGGTTCTTTTCTTATTCTACCTGCTGGCTTTATTTGTAATTAGCAAAATGTCAGCAGATAAAGGGTTTTCCTTTCTCCCAGAGTACCCTGTGTGTGCTATTATTGTGTTTATAGAAGACTTTGTACATTTTTAAATTTTTTCATGTGTAGTCATCAAAAAGTTCATCAGCAGTTAGAGAAGATGTGAGCTGTGGTTACAAGGCAGACCAGCTTGGACACCTTTGGTGACTGCTTTGCAAGCTCCTGTTTTTTGCGAACGTCACTTGGGCTTGCCAGCCACCACAGACATGTTCAGTTCCCAAATCTTCCGTACCGGAGAACACTTACCTCTCTCATCTATCATGCTGGGAACCTGGAAGTGGGGATTTGATTATCTGGACTATGTGTTAAACTACATATAAACTAAAAGTAAAGGGAGCATCCCAGCAAGTCCAAGTGTGGCTGTGTCGATGTTTTCATCTGGATGTAGTGCTAGCCCGCAGAGTCCAGATCCCAGGGCTCCCACTTGCTAATCGAGTCACCCCGTTTGTTTGCTATCACTGTGAGCTTGGAGGCAGAGGGGGGTGCTTGAGTGTTTGTCCTACTTCTCTGCACATATACTGAATCCACGAGCAGATTGTCAGTCCAGCCCAGGGCTGCAGAACAGTATTCCATCAATGCTGGGCTGTAGGGAACCGTAATGCAATCCTTACTTGGGGCAAATAGCTCACTGGAAAAGTCCCCAGAGATTTCCCCAGATACCCCAGACTGAACCAATTTCATAGTTTCTGATCAATCTTAAACTGACATCTGGTAGGATGTGTGATGTGGGTACCACATGTGCTATGAATTCCAGTGAAAATGCTGAGCTGGGGAGTGGTTCCCTAAAAGCTCACCCTCCCTCGGGGCCACGGCCCTTCCTTCCTAAGATGCCATGTGTCCTGCTGGGCTGTACTTCAGTGGGCCACTGGCTACCAGGATAGTCACAGGCTGGACAGTCAGTTTTCTTCTGGGGCCCTGGGAAGGTGGGTCTGTTTTCAGAGTGGATCTGAGTGCCAGTTGCCAGTGTGCAGCCTTCGTGCCACAGGCTTCCTGTCAGAGAAACAGATGTACTCCTCATACAGTTGGAACCCACTCTAGGAACCCACCGAGTCCGAGCCAAGTTTCCAACCTTCTTCATGTCCCATAGCTCAGAGGTCAAACAGTGGCAACGCAAAGAGGGCTAGAAGCTGCTAAAGAGCTCTCCTCAGCTGTGCCTTACAGCACAAGACATGCCCCAACTCCTGTGACAGAGTGGTATGTCCCCAAATGTCCATGGTGCCAAGGTGGAGAGATGTCCCATTTCCACCGTGCAGTTGCCCTCTGCTCTCACCTATCTGCCACAGCCAGTCACGTGCTCAGAGTGCTTTTAAGCTGGGAGTGGTAGCCCGTGCCAGTAGTTCCCAACACTCAGGAAGCCGAGACAGAAGGGTTCCAAAGCAGACCAGCTTGGACTACATAGGGACACCTTGTCTCAAATAATCAAAATGCATCACCAATAACAAAGTTACTGCAGAACTGGGGAGATGGTCCAGTGGGTAAAAGTATGGCTGCCCAAGTCTGGGGACCTGAGTTTGAGCCCCCAGAACCCACATATAATCTATACACATAAGGTCTGTCATCCCAGTGCCCTTAAGGGGAGAAGGGAGACAAAGGAGCCTGGAAGCTCTCGGGCATGCTAGCTAATCTGTTGGATGTGGCAGAAAGGCACCAAAGAAATCCAGGAAACGGATAAACACCAATGCCTGAGGATGTCCTCTGATCTCCACACACCTGTGTTCACACCAGTGCACATCCACACAGACCACTTGCAGCTAAGCAAGCACAGATTGAGATTGTTATTCCCATTGCGTTTATATTGATTGCACTATGCATACTAAGCCACTTCCAAGGTTATTACAGCAGTAGATAGCCGGGTTGGTGGTTTGTAAGCAAGCGCCACTCCATTTCCCATGAGGGTAATTTCTAGGGGTGGACCCATTGCCATTTCCCCGGTTAACCTTCCTCTCTTGGACCTTGGCTCTCCAGAGATTCTGTAGAGATGTCCTCGGTGGCTAGACCTTTGGGAGGAATGGTGATTTAATGGTAATGCCACTGAACTTAAGCATCAAAACATGCTGGCGTTGCGACCCTCTGCTCGAGTCATCCCTTCACTGCCTCTTCAACCAAGGATTCGTGGACTGCCCCCTCTCTGTGGGTGACTCCTTTGGAGTCCTGTGCTTTTTCTTTTCTTTCTTTTGACTGCTTCTACAAATGGAGTGTGCTCCCTCAGTTCATTCCTGAGTGAGGCTGAGCTAAAACAAAACAAAAACACACTTAAAAAAAATGTATTCATTTGCTTGTATAGGTGTGCGATGCAGGGGGCAAGTGTGCCACGGCTCACAACTGAAGGTAGTGGGTAGCTTTCAGGAGTTGACGCTTACGGTCCTCAAGCTACCAAGTCGTATCCTAAGGTCCAGTGGACAATGTGTGTGCCTCATGTGGTGTCTCCCTCCTCTCTGTGTTTGTGGTTTTGTATTTGAGCTCCTCCCGAAGCTTTCCAAACAGGTCACTATACCAGCTACAGCTAGGAGTGACTCCACCACTGCCCCCCAGGCTTGCTGGTTTTTGGTTTTGAGGTTTTTGTTGTTTTGTTTTCTTTGTTTGTTTTCCCCCACACCAGAGTGGGGGGGAGGGGCCTGGCCACAGCAGCCTTCCTCTGCTGTAGGTTGTGGCAGTATTTCTGCCTTTCTCTGTGGCACAGAGGTGGTTCACCTCACTGTCTATAGTGAAGAGTACAGAAGGATGGAGGGAAGACACATCACCTTTCCACGTATGAAATGTTTTGTCACTTGAAGGAAGAACCATTAACATGCACAGAGCAGCTTGCCCTGCCGCCTGCTGGGAGCGATAATAGAGACAGCCACAAGGTGCTTCTCCCTTCCAGGCCGACTGAGCAGGACTCCTAAGGCCCCAGCTATCCCTTGCTCCTGTTAGTTGCCAAGCCGCTCTCCTCTATAGCTTTATCTCTAGGATTGAGGTTCCCTTCCGCTCGAACAACATTACCTCTGACCCCGGTACCAAGACAGGCTGCTGGCAGGAAGAGGCTGTTCCTGGAGGACCTGAGAGTCCTTTTTCCCTAGGGACTGTGGCTGACCGCCCGCCTTGGGTTTTTCACAGCTGTCTTGCTGCTCGGGATTTGGTATCTTTGCAGTGACGCCTGTTGCTTGCCTAGGACCATGTCCATTCCCCCATCATATTCTGCAGGTGGTTCCTGACTTACTATGCTTTGATTGAAGATTTTCCTCCCCTTCCACCCCCCAGAAGCAAGCCCCACTGTGTAGAAACCATACTTCAGATTTTGAATCTGGGCCCTTTGCTGGATTAGCAATTATCGATCTAGTTTCTCAAACTGCAAGCATAGTCTCCAGTCAGTCCTCAATCCCAGAAGAACAACCAACAGTGTAGCGTATCCTTCAGTAAACACTATGACCAAAAACAACATGGAGAGGAATGGGTATATTCCTCACCTCCTAGGCTCAGGCTGGCTCCACTCCACAGCCGCTGCTGTTCTTGGCAGCCATCCCATAGTACTGGCATCTCCAAAGTGCTCCAGTGCAACTGAATCTGCACCTTTACTGGTGGTCTCTCCCAACCTCTCTTCTGGGACTCCAGCCCTGCCATGCAACGCCAAGCCTCAGCTGCTCTCCACGACTCCTTCATGCCTTCAAAACCGGTACCACCTGGGTGACTCTAACACATTACTAAGTTCAGCTGCCAGTGTAAGACAGCCTCAGATCCCTCTGGACCACAGCTTCTGTGTGCCGACCCTGAGGAAATGCTCCCAGAGTTACAGTCCTCCAGAATGGTAGTCCCTTTTTGATCACTGCTAATTTTGTGGCTCTGGCATCTACTGTCTCAGCAAAGCAAAGGTTTCACTTCAGTGATTCGGGTCTCTTGTTAATCACTGCTGATCCTTAAGCCTCAGCTGACCAGAACCACAGTTTCGTATTTCGAAATAGTAAATGGTCCCAATAGAGTCTTGCTTCCCTCTGAAACTTAACAAGCCGAGCCTCTATCATCGGCACTGCTCCTATGTTTCTCCTCTTGGTTCTCATAGCAGCTCGTAGAGCTCCGAGCACTCAGTGGCTTTTTCAGGCCAAAGATTTCCACAATCTTCCCCCAAATACGTGCTCATGTCTGTCATAGCAATATTCTACTCCTGATACCAATTTCTGTCTTAGTTAAGTTTCTATTGCTGTGATGAAACACTGTGACCAAAAACAACTTGGGGAGGAAAGGGTTTGTTTCATCTTCCAGCTTCTAGTCCATCATTTAGGGAAGTCAGGCAGGAACTTGGAGGCAGGGACTGACACAGAGGCCATGAAGGAGGGCTGCTTATGGGCTTGCTCCTCATGGCTGCTTTCTAAACAAGGGCCCAGGTACCCAGAGCCACCAGCTCAAGGATGGCATAACCCGCCATAAGCTGGGACCTGCCACATCAATCATAGTCAAGAAAATCCTCCACAGGGGAGTCTGGTAGGGGCATCTTCTCAATTGAGGTTTCTTCTTCTCAAATGACTCTTAACTTGTGTCGAGATGACATAAAACTAAGCAGCATGGCTGATGTTTCATCCCTGTGGCAAAAATCCCTGACAAAGCCAAAGGATTTATCGTGGCTCAGGCTTTCAGAGGTTTCAGCCTCTGGTTACTTGGTTGTATTACCTCTGGACAGTGGAGAGGCAGAGTATGGTGGCAGGAACATGTGATAAACACAGCTGTCCAACTCCTGGAAGACCGGAGGTTGAGGGAGATGAGGAGGAAAAGACCCAGGGACAGGATCCACCCCCCCCCCAGGATCTCCTCCCTTCAAAGTTTCCATCGACTCCCAAGAGTCTATCAAAATAGCAACCCATCACTGCCCCACCCAAAGCCACTCCTCCGCACTTTCATGTCAATCATCAGGACATTCCACATCCAAACTCCAGCACAGAGGTTCAGGCAGCACCTTCGTTCTCTATTCTGTGACATTTTCAGGTTATGTTCCCCATCTATAAAGCTACAAGTCCGTTGTACATCTAGGAGTGCCGTGCAGGTGGTCACTTCTCTAACTCCTTCCAGATTTGTGGGTGTTTGCCTTTCTTGGTCCTGTCTTGTGAGCCAGCCGGCATTTTTATGTTTCAGAACAGACACTGGCTAGTATTCTTAGTGTCTCTCCCTCTGAAGAGTCAGTGCTGAAGATCACCTGATCCATTTTCTTTGAATGCCTTACCCACTTGTGTGAGTGAGCATGCTCAGTTAGTCCTCTGCCTGACCGATTTTGTCTGTCTTGTGCCTGCTGTTGGCATCTTCAGAATTTTCTGTTTGTGGTTTCTGTTTCCTCTTTGACACAGAATGCATTTGGAAAACAGTTTTTAAAACTCCCAGTGGCTCTCAGGCTTTGGGGATCCCAGACATTCATTACTGGTTTTATTGCACCATGGTTGGGAGGCAGATCTGCCATAGCCTCCCACTTAGAGTGACCTGGAGGTGACTTCTTAACTCCTACGAATTGACTTTTGTGAACAGCCATAAGCCACTAGGAAGAACGTAGCAGTTTTGTGTTGGTTGTAGTCCTTTAATTAAAACTCCCAGCCACTGGGAGTCTTAAAATTTGTTTTCCAAATGCTTTGTGTCAAAGAGGAAATAGAAACCACAAACAGAAAATTCTGAAGATGCCAACAGCAGGCACAAGACAGACAGAAACTCACAGAATTCAGCCAAGCAGAGGACTGACTAGGCGCGTTCACTCACACAAGTGGATAATGCATCCCTTGTGTTAGGTTAAAAAACTTAGACCTCTGTCCTTGTTCACATTACTTGTCCAGATCTGTGAGATTTGTAGACCCCTCACTTAGGAACTACCGGTTCTTCCTGTCTCTACGCCTGTGTGCAGGAGACAGATGGGGGCTTGTGCACACAGAGCCCTACCAACAGTCACTGCAACACGGAGCTCAAAGCACCGCCTCTGCCCACATATTACTTTTGATATTTTATTTTTAATTGTGCTTGTCTTAGTCACCGTGGCTCTCTGGAGGAGCAGAACAGATAGAAGGAATATATGCCACGAAAGGGGACTTTCTAGATTGACGTGCAGCACGGGCGTTGGGTAGTGCAGCAACAGCTGACTGTGTATTGGAGAGACTGAGCACCTGCTACCTACTCAGTCCTACCTACAAGTCTGGAAACCTCAACAGTCCCAACCTAGGGCCGAACGCCTGCGAAAATTCCTGGAGAGCCCCTGGTCTTCCGTTCACGTTGGAAAGCCAAAGAAACTAGAGTCTGACGTCCATGAAAGATGGAGGTGAGGGCGGCAACAGCAGAGTAGATGCACCTACCAGCAAGTAGGAAAGACAGGCCGGCAAGCAGTGGCTTTCCCCCAGGATCTCTTTAGATCTAGGCCACGGCTGGAAGGTGTTGCCCACCCTGAGTGGAGGCTTTCCTCAGTTAATCCCTTTCAAACAAAAACAGAAAACCCTACACAGACCTTCCCAGAAGCACATCTCTTAGTTGATTCCAGATCCAATCAAGTTAATTAACCAAGTTCCCTAAAGGACGTCTGAGTTCACTTTCAAGTGTACAGTTACGTGCACGAAGTATATTCATGGAGTCTTCATCCCAGACACCTCCAGAACCACTGAAAATCTGACCTCCCTGAACACTAATCCCTGACTCCCTCTTACCCCATCTCTCAGCCAACACTCTACTTTCTATCTCTCTGATTATCTTAGGGTTTCTATTGCTGTGAAGAGGCACCATGACCACGGCAGCTATTATAAAGGAAAACTTTTCATTGGGGCTGGTTTACAGTTCAGAGGTTTAGTCCATTATCATCATGGCAGGACACGGTGACAGGCAGGCAGACCTGGTGCTGGAAAGGAGCTGAGAGTTCTATATCTTAATCTGAAGGCAACAGGAAGTAGACTAGCACTGGGCATAACTTGAGCATAGGAGACCTCAGAGCCCGCCCCCACAGTGACATACTTCCTCTAACAAGGCCATACCTATTCCAACAAAGCCACAACCTCCTAATAGTGCTACTCCTTATGAGCTTATAGGGGCCAATGACATTCAAACTACCACAATGATTTTAATTACAGTGGTACCTGTGAAATAGAATCGTGGAATTTAGTCCTTCAGCATATGTTTTCAAGGTTCATCCTTGTGAGCCAAGTTTTCCTTCCTCTGGAAGGTCAGCATAGGCATACGATGTCCTCATTATTTCTCCATCCAAGGAAAGGCAGGTCAGCTTTTTGGTTCCCACTCATCACATGGTGTGCAAATGCCTCTTTCAGGTCTCTTGGATATTCACTCAGAATAGGGGGTGTTGCCTCACATGGTAATTTTACCTCTGACTCTTTGGGAGCCACTGTGCTGTTTTCCACCACAGCTTGCCATCCTCACTCTTGCCAACAGTGCATAGAGCCTCCTGCCCCTCTCCCCTCGTCCTCCTGCCCCTCTCCCCTCGTCCTCACCAGCAATCGTTATCGTCTAACTTTGCTGTCACAGCAGCCATCCTGAGGGCACAATTCATTACTATACAGGTGGAATTACACTTTGTTAGAGACCATATTGAGCTTTTAAGTCTTACATTACTGGAACATTCTACTGCCCGTCTTTGGGACACTCTGGAGTCCCTTGGTAGTGGTGGTAACTCTTCTTTGAACCTTTTAAAAAGACTTTTACATTTTAATTAAAATAGAGTTATATCACTTTCTCCCTTCCCTTTTCTCCCTCCAACCACTCCCATGTCTTCCCACTCTCAAATTCATAGCCTATTTTCTTCTTTATTTTTGTTAGCCTGTGTTTACTGTATGTACGTGTGAGCACAATTATATAAAAACAACCTACAGAGTCTGATTTTGGTGTGTGTGTGAGAGAAAGAGGGGGAGAGAAAGAGAGAAAGGAGAGAGAGGGGGTAGATAACCAGCAAAGGGGCAAATTCTTCCTCTCCCCGCAGTATTTTGACCTGGGTAGCATCTGACTTCTCCAAGGATCCAGAGGGCACAGTCCACTTGCTTGCCTGGGTCTGGTGACCTTGGCTGGCTACTTCCTATCTCTTGGGTCCTCATCATGATGAAGGTAGCACAGGCTCACATCCCTGGGATAATTGTGAGGATTCTGAGGTCCCCATGCAGGATCATGTGGGACCTGAGGCGCCATCAGCATTCTCTGTGCTTGGAGTTACTATGATAATCTAATTTTCTATTTCCCATTGCTTGCTAGTTCTAGGGGACATCCTGTCTTTTCCTTCCTTCCTTCTTTCTTTCTTCCTTCCTTCCTTCCTTCCTTCCTTCCTTCCTTCCTTCAGTTTTTTGACACGGGATAGGATTTTTTTCCTGACTTCTTCACAAGTTGATTATTGGTGTATTGGTAGGCTACTGATCTTCTATGTTGATTTTGCTTCCTGGTGCTTTGCTACAAGTATAGGCAAGATCTAAGAGTTTTCTGGGGAATCCTTATGGTCTTTTAAGTATAGGGATGCTTAGGCTTTTCTGTCTATGTCTTTATCTCTTTCTCTTATCAAATCAAGTGCCATATTGAACAATAGCAGTAAGATGAACACTGCTCATAGGCATTTGTGTGCAGTGTTTGATCTCTGGATCCCACAAAGTGTCTGGAAAGAAATGACCCCAAGAGTTCTCCTCTGACCTCCATACACAGCCATTGCATTCATTAGCATGTGTTTGTATGTGCATGTGTGGGTGTGCATGCGCTTTGCCTGCATGCATCTTCACATGGCATGTGTATACACACAAAGACACAAAATAAAAAAGAGTGGGCATACTTGCCTTATTCTGATACTGGAGGAGATGCCTTCAATCCCTGTCTATAGTTTACTCTATACAGCCTTTATCTCGTTAAGATCTATTCTGTCCATACCTAGTTTCCTCATGAAGCCACGCTGAGCTTCCTCAAAGGTCTTTTCTGCATCTACTGAGATGATTGGGTGATTTCTGTCCTTAAGTGTGTTTCTGTGTTGGGTTACATTTATTTGTTTGCATATGCTGAACTAACCTTGCATCCCTGGAATTAGTTGATCATGGCATATAATCTTAGTGTGTTCTTGAATTCTATATGCAGGGTTTTGCTTTTTGTTTGTTTGGTTTGGTTTTTCAAGGCAGGGTTTCTCTGTGTAACAGCCCTGGCTGTCCTGGAACTTGCTTTGTAGACTAGGTTGGCCTCAAACTCACAGAGATCCATCTACTTCTGCCTCCTGAGTGCTGGGATTAAACTCATGCACCACTGCGCTGGCCATATGCAGGTATTTTATGGTATCATCAAGGAAATTGGACTATAGTTTTATTTTATTTTTTAACAGGGCCTCACTATGTAGCCCTTGTTGGCCTGGGTCTCACAGAAACCCACTTGCCTTTGCCTCCCAAGTACTGGGACTAGAGACAGGAGCATACCAGTGGGTCTTCCCAACAGGTATGCAAAGGTGTATTGTTCAGTCTGAGTAGTTGGGTAGTTTCTGTGTTTTATCTTGTTTATTTCTGGTTTTATTCCACTGTTATCTAATAATGTAGTAGAAATTCTCAGTTCTGTTATATTTGTTAAGACTTGCTTTGTGGCCTCAAAGGTGGTCTAATTTAGACACAGTCCCTCAGGCTACTGAAAGGTATTCTTTATATCCTCTACTAGGGAAAAGATTCCAGACATAACCTCCTAAAAAAGCTGGGTTACCAACATGTCAAATGATGAAAACCCTTTGTTCTCCTGGGACTGTGTAGGATGAGTCTTAGGGATGGTAGAGCCACCCACACAGATGGAAGATGCCCTGAAGACCTGGTAAGGGGGCAGAGATGGTGCAGAAGATTTTATCTGCTTGCCCTCGTGTTCTCGGGACGGCCTTGTTGTCATCATCTCCTGTTCCTCTATCACTGAGGGTAGTGGAGTGAAATGCTGTTCCCGGTGCCTGGTAACTGCTGGGCATCACTGTGATGTGACAGTGACCATCATCCCCTGAGACTCTCCTGTAGCCTCAGAACCTCTGAGGACAGAGCTTATCCTAGCCCTGGGGTTGCTGCTGTCTGAGAGGTCCTGAGCCCACAGGGCTTCTGAGGCACGCATACTCCAAGATGATGGTCAGCACCACCCCCTCTGACATCCAAACCTGTGGTAGCTTCTGTCTGTGTATGGTGCTATTTATGCTCAGTTGGAGCATTTTCCAGTAGTAGAGAGAAGGAGCCAAGCTGTGATACCAAATTCTTAAGTTATGCACAGCCTAGGGGAGCACCTGTCCTGACATTGCCTGTCTCAGTCTGGGTTTCTGAAGATAACATTTGCCAGCACACAGAAGGGGCCCTTTGGCTCCAAAAGGTGAGTTTAAAGTTTGGGCAGTTTGACCGTTTACTGTCACCTATCTTTTAAGAAAGATTATTAGAGCTCACTTCTGACGATAAGATGAGGCTGCTCTCCAGATCTGCCTGCAGAACTGCTCGTGGGCCACAGTGTGGATGTGGGACTCTGCCCTCTCCAAGGCAGGAAAGGATGAGTGTAGCAGAGGGTGATGGCGCTGGGCAGAGCGGGTCCCCATTTAGGAGGTGGAGGAGTGACTTGAGGAAAATGGAAGGTACAAGAGCCAGGCCAGGTAGTCTCAGCTCTACAGCCAGACCAGGGTGACACTCAAACAAGCCAGATCTTGGTCTTGCAGGCAAAAGAGCAGGGAGGGGGCCATTCCCCAGAGAGTGTGGAAGGAACATGGTTGATCCTCCTGGTCCCCAGCCACTTAGCACCCTTTTCCCTGTGGACCATTTCTCCACAGAAGACATCACAGCCTTTCTGGGGAACTGGCTTGTGTGTATCTCCTGATCCCCTGGCCCCTCCACAGGCGCCTTGGAAACACCAGGTCTCCCTAGCAAATCTCAGTGCTGACGTCAGGGCACATTGGGTTCTCACAGATGTCACCCAGAACCTTCCCTGAGGCATCCCCTTCTCTGCCCTAAAGTTGACTCTTCCAGAACAGGAAGGAAGACCACAAGCACTCTTGCCCCTCTGTTGCCTGTCCCTTGTACCAGGGGTACCTCGGGCGCCCTGGCTTCCATCCATAGCAGTGTTCCTTGACAGGCAAGTGTGGGTATCTCAGGCATTTGATGAATATTAACAGGCCACCCTGCTGCATGCAGGGAGGACCACCTGTGAGTCAGAAGGGAGTGGGAGGCACAAGCAGAGCAAAAGTGCTTCAGGGAAAGGCGCCTTTGCCCCCTCACCGTGAGCACCCAGGATGTGGTTGTGGCTGTGGAGGGTGTGGTGGCTTCCTCAGACTTTGGGCGCTGAAGGAGGACAGCTTGGAGCATAGAGTTCATGGGAGTAGGCTCACATGAGGCACAGGCCAAGGCTGGGTGCCAGGAGCCATAAAGTACAGGGGACAAATGGAGAGAGGACCCGTGACCCTCATATGAGACTGAGGGTCTCATCCAGCCTCAGGAGCCCGCTGTGTATCTGGTGCTTCCTGTCTACCACAGGAAGGCTTCCACAGGAGATCCTGGTGGGACAGGGTTGACAGGTTACCCCTTCCCCAGTCTCCCCTGATGCTATCATAGTCATTAAGTGTGCACAACTGGTGCTGAGGTCCCCAGTGCACTCACTGTGCCCGTGTGGCCTGGGCATACACACACTGAGCTGCTTCGTGACTTACTGGGGATTGGGGGTAGGGTCTTGCTGCCTTCTGAGCACCTCCGGGCTCTGGGTGGGGGCCAGAACACTTCCAGCAGCCCCTCCCACGGCTCCTCCCTAGTGGAGATCTGTCGAAAGCTGCACGCTGAATCTTCTCTGGAGTGCCTCCTAGGAGCCATTTCTCTGCCCACGACTACTCCAGAGCTTTCTCTAAAGGTCCCCAGCATCGCACTTCATTCTCAGGACTCTGGTGTGTTCCCAGCACCTAGCCTCCTTCCTCCACAGTCCCAGCAGAGAGCTGTGATCATCTCTGTGCAAAGCCCACTGTCCTGACACAGCCCCCAGGCGCTCTGTCTTCCTGAGCAGCTGGCCTCCCAGGGTACCCTGCCCCCCCTCCCTAGACCTATTGATTGGTGACACCTATGGGAGCCTCAGCAGCAGTTACTAGCCTGGTGGCAGGTCCTTCTGCAGTGAGAGAAAGTCCAGAGTTCTGCCATGAGGCCTCCCATGGCTCCACATGCTGTTGGGGGACAGGGTTTTGGTTTTTTGTTTTTGTTTTTTTTTTTTTTTTTTTTTTTTTTTTTTTTTTTCTCGAGACAGGGTTTCTCTGTGTAGCTTTGGAGCCTATCCTGGCACTCGCTCTGGAGACCAGGTTGGCCTCGAACTCACGGAGATCCGCCTGCCTCTGCTTTCTGAGTACTGGGATTAAAGGCATGTGCCACCAATGCCTGGCGGGGACAGGGTTTTTATTTTTAATTGAATATAGGGATTCACTTTCATTGCTTTGATGACACTGTCAAGAGACATGGTCCAGGGGCTGTTATCACCATACGAGGAGGGCTCCCATGCCCAGCTCACTTACCAAGGAATTCATTGTGTGCCCCCTGGCCTGCTCTATGCTACCCTGTCCCAGCTTCAGAAACATCGGCCCTAACCATGCTGGACACCCTGTCCATGCTCAGGCAGTCCTGTGCCAGCCCTTTTTCCTAGGCTATGGTGGGACAAGCAAGTGAATGTAGGGATTGCTTCCTAGGGGATTCTCCAGTTTCTGCTGTGTGGCTGGGCTCTGCCCCTACCCCCATGAATATTTCATTGTGGCTGTGGTAATCTGTCCTTGTCAAGTAACTGATGGCACTATTGCCTGTGACCAGGACTCTCTTCCCTCCTATTTATCTACCAACTTGAAAGCCCTGGCCCTCTGTGAGCTACTCAGTGCATCTGGCATGTCCACGTCCTCAGAGTCCAGGTCTGGCAGGTGCCAGATCAGCATCTACGGAATTCACCCTTCCATCTGTCCGCTCTGTAATTTCCCCCGCCCGACAGCACTGTGGATGTCATCCTCCAGTCCCTTTGTCCTCCACCCTCTCTGTGCCCCCCTCTCTTCCTGACCTGCCTCTCACGACAGCCTCAAAGGACAGGTCTTTGGCTGCACTCCAAGCATCCCTGGGGTCTCATCTCAAGCACCAGGACCTCATCTTGAGCTGTGGGAGCTAACCTTGTTCAGCTCTGGTCTGCACTGCCTCAGCACCACTCATTTCTGATGTTAGGCCTCAGTTTCCCCATCAGTAAATAAGTGGTCATAGAAAGACTGCCCTTCAGCATAGAAGTGTACAAGATGTGGGGGACCCAACAGTTCAGAAGAGCCCAGCACTGGCTCCTCTGTGATCTCTGGATCCTACAGGTCCTGGGTGTCCACCCTCTCCAAGCTATATTCCCAAGCCTGAGACCTCCAGCTGCCCACCCAAGGGCTCAGTTCTTGGGTCACCCATTGCTGCAGTGGCCTACTTGGTCCCCAGAGCAGTGAAGAATGCCTTATTGTTCTCCTGAGATGGATTGCTAATGAGATGAGACTTTCTCCCATCCCACATCTCTCTGGTGAGGACCAACAAGGATTCCACAGAGCCCTATGCAGTCCTGGATCCCTCTGAGCCACTCCCAGGGATAGGAAATGGTCAGACAGGTGAATGAAGTTGGGCCCTGTTGGGAGAAGATGCCCAGCATGATCTGGGGGGGGGGGGGGGAGCGCAGCTAGCAAGTTAGCGGCCAGACTCTGAGCAAAGGATTTGATGACTGTACTCCCAGCTTCTCCCCCAAAGAGCTGAGAATGGACTGTCCATCCAAAGAGGGTAGCAGCCAAGGGAAGATCCTTCTCCTCTAGCTCACAGCCACCACAGCTGGTATTGAGCTTCTGGGAAAGAGAGTGGTCGCCTTTGAGTTTGTACAACGCGGAGCTTGGGTGATAATTTTTGATCTTGTATTTTCATCAGACTAAAGATGGAAGGCACAGTTCATATTGCAGTTTGTCAGCTTGGTTTATGATTGCCAAACACCCAGGCACAAGGAGTGTGCCCAGGGCCTGGGTAGTGTGTTACAGCTCTGTGTGCTAAATTAACAAGGTGGACCAGGACCCTCTTCTGAAGCCCCCTGGGGCAGCAATGGTTCCTTCCCTCATGTTTGGGGCACTACCTGGCTGAGGTCAGCCCTTAGATTTGGAGGCAGGCCTGGGCTCAGTCCAGCAAGCTGTGCCTGCTGCCTTGGTTTCCATAGCTATGCTGGTGTTAGGAGAAACACGCTGGGGGATGAAACAGCATGAGACCAATGCCTGGTGCCAATGCCCAGGGTATGCTTGGAGAAAATGGAGGCCATCGCCAGCAGCAGAAAGTGCATCCAAGGGCCTTGTGGATCCCATTGTCAGCAGGTGGGGCCTTCTCAAATACACAAAGTGACTAAGGAAAGAGTCCATTAGGAGCCTTCGGCACAATGGTAATTAAGTTATCAATCTGACTCAACATAGAAATTACCTGTGAAGAGAGTCTCTTCTACATTGGGTGACCACAGGCTAGTCTGTGGGTGGTTGTCTTAATTATGTCTTAATTAAGTTAATTGATGTAGAGTGACTCATCCTACCCACTGTGGGGCAGCACCATTCCCTAGACAGAGTCCTCAACTATGTAAACGTGGGGCAGCTGAGCAGAGCACCAAGTGAGCATGTATGCATCCACTTCTGTCTGCTCTTGCCCGTGGATGTCATGTGACCATCTGTGCTACGTTCCTTCCTCCCTGAGCTGCTTTTGTCAGGGTATTTTATCACAGCAAAACAAGTATAGGTGCTATCTCCTGATCACACAGACACACTTTTTTTTTTTTTTTTTTTTTTTTTTTTTTTTTTTGTGCTTGTGGCCCCTGGGATGGGCTAGCGATGGGTGGGGAAGCAATGGGAGAGGCTGGCTACCAGGAAGGAGATCCAGTAGGTAACAGCCCCTGGATGGCCTTTTGCAGCTCACCATGTCTTCATGGTCACTGCCTGCCGGGATCCTGACTATGGCACTCTCATCCAAAAGCTGTGTCTCACCCGCTTCGAGGAGGACATGGAAGCCATCGGAAAGACTCTGTGGTGTGACTGGGGGAAGACCATAGGGTGAGTCCTGTTGGGAGAGGAGGGGCCTGGGGTGCATACCCTCTCCTTCATATTGGGGCATCAGGTAATTGACCTGGGGGCGGGGGAACCAGAGTCTGAGAACACAGTGTTGAGGGCAAAGGGAGCACTAGCCATTGGCTGGTGGACATGCATGAGTGTGGGGGGAGCTGGTTCTTCCATGGCTGCCCAGGTAGCTTTGGGTACCTGGGGAGCAGGAGATGGAGGGTTCACATTAGATACCCGAAACAACCCAGTGCAGGTACCTGGAGGCAGGTGAGCCCCATTCAGTGCCAGACCCTCAGAGACTGTCTTGTGAACAGAAGCCAGGCCCCCAGGGAATCTCCCTGCTCACTCCTTCCATCCTGCTGTCAAGCCAGGGCTGTCCTCCCCATCTCTCTGCCCAGCCCACTCTGTTCAGGGTTCGGAACTGCAGGGGCAGGGTATCAGTGAAGGGGTGGCCCACAGCCCCACCAAGGGTGGCATCCATTGAACCTTTCCCCTGTCAAACTCAGATTTTCATACCAAAGGCCCTTTTTCTGACCACAGTGTTTGCTCACCATCTCTCAGACCCCAGTAACCCCACAGCAGAGTTGGGGGTTCTCCCCGGCAGGGCCTTTCCACCAGCAAGAGCAAGGATCAAAGCTTGGTGTGCCCATGGTGCATTTTCTAGGCTTTGTTTCTACTGCATTGTGTGGGGTTGGGGGTGTCCTGAGGCACTGGGGGCTAAGTAGGTGAGTGTGTGCGCGTGCGTGCGTGCGTGCGTGCGTGTATGCTGCCAACACCATCTGGGGTTAGAGTATTACAGAACCCAGGTCTAGAAGCTACACCCTCAGACAGTAAGTGTTCAAAAGAAGAGCATTAGAGATGAAGAGAGCCTTTGACTCATGACCATAGAACAGAAAAAAGGGGTCAGCTTCTCCAGTGAAGGGAGTCAGGGCAGGGATGTCAACAAAGAGACTGATAAGAGACAGGGGGCGGTGCTCATGTCTTTCCTGGGAATTGGCAACACTCTTCTACAAACTCAGATACCACTGCTGCTGCGGCCGTCTCCTTCTCTTCCTCCTCCCTTTCTTCCTCTTCCTCTTCCTCTTCCTCCTCTTCCTCCTCTTCCTCCTCCTCCTCCTCTTCCTCCTCCTCCTCCTCCTCCTCCTCCTCCTCCTCCTCTTTTCCCTTCTTTTCTAGTTTCTAGTCAGCGAGGCTGGTAGGTGTCTTTAGCCTCAAAAGGAAAGTGAGCATCCAGGCAAATCTGGGTCAAGTTCACTCTGTACCACGGCCTGAGCAAAACACTGCTCAAATGTTACACATATCGTTCACATATAGAGCTAACTGGAATTTGACCCAGAGCTTGAGGCAGCCAAGGAAACAGATGCAATATGAAGGCAGAGACGCCAAGCCTCCTTCCCAGATCTAGACCCTTGATATCTACAGGTCATGGGAAGTCAGTGTAGTCAGCAGAAACCCCTCAGGTCCCTGGGAAGCCATGTAGGCAGCAGTTACCACCACACAGCACAACGGCTGTCTGCAGCTGAGCTCACGGGAACCCAGCTCTATGGCCTCCAAACCATGCCATTTAGTCAACTACGAGCCAGTGAAGCTCAGAGATCTGTCTAGACTTTTCTCTGGTAGCACAAGAAAGGGACTTGTGATGGATGAACTGTGACCCAGCTGTGACAGGCTGCCTGGTGTCTGAGAGGATTCTGTGCTTGACTGAGGCCATTCCCCAGAACAGGGTTTTCCTCCATCACCAAGCACAGCACACAGTAGGTGTGCAGTCTCAGTGCCCTATGATAACAGGCACTTTCTTCCAGTGCCAGAGAGAAGAGAGTCCTGGGCCATCCATGCACAGGAAGAGTGGGGGACAGGAAGTTTCCCTTGGGAAGATCTCCACAGGGCAAAGGGGAGCCAGGATCATTCACCAAGGACATGCTTGGTGATGTCTACAGAGGCACCGGCTCAGCTGGGCTCCTGCTGAAGGCCAGACATGTCCTGTGGGATAAGGCCCTGGTGTGAGTTCCAGAGCATCCCTTCTGGAGGGAAGCTGGAGAGCATGGGGTGCAGAGCACAGGTTCATGGGGTGGGACCCGCTTTCTCTCATGAGCCTGGGTTCAGACTGTCTCGTCCCTTGAGCCCTCCCTGGCCTGCAGAGGCTCCTCTTACTAAGTGATGGCAGTGGCCTTGTCTTTTCCTGCTCTTTGGGGACAGAGGTTTTACCTTCTTCCCTGTGAAATCCTTTGCCCCAGCAGAGTCTGTAGTCCATGCACACTTGTTGAAGGCAGTCTCTACTTAGGGAATCAAAAATGGGGAAAATAGTTCTATGTTGTTGCTGTGATAAAATAACCTGATGTAAAGCAACTTAGGGGAGAAAAGGCTTACAGTCCCAGGATACAGTGATCACCATAGGAAGTTAAGGCAGGAACTTCACATCCTACTCACATCACACCCAGTGTCAGAGCAGAGAGAAATGAATGCATGCATGCCCACTTGCTCACTGGCTTGCTTGTGCTCAACTCAATTTCTCACTCTTACACAGTTCAGGATCTCCTGCCTAGGGAATGGTGCCTCCCACAGTGGTCTGGATCTTATTACATCAATTAACAATCCAGATAATTCTCCCCCACAGGCCAACCTGATCTGATCCATGCCTCAGTTAAGACTATTCTCTGGTGATTCTAGGTTGTGTCAAGTTGATGGTTAAAACCAAACATCATAGTATGAGTTGTCTGTAAACACAGTGCAAAACTAAGGTTTGAATTAATGCATCTCCTCTGTCCAAGCCCAGGATGGAGAGCTGTCCCCAGCTCAGATGGGCTATATAAACTCAGGTCCTTCAGCTCAGGACCTACATCCCTGTAGACACAGGTGCCCAGAGGCCCCCCCAGGCAAGCCTCACAAGGTGCAATGGGGGGCCACTCAGGGTCTTTATCCATTGTCTTATTACTGTGCCCTTCTGGGCTGCTTGGAGACATCTGGCCTCCTCTTCTAAACTGAGGAATGAATCAGGAGTTGGAAAAGGAGAAGGGACAGGTTGTTAAAATCAGAACAGCCTGTTCTTGGGGCTAATTGGCTTCCTGCCTCAGCTGAGCAGTTTGTATTTAAATGAAAGTTGCATTTATTATGATCCAGGGAAGACACAGTAGGGCCCTGAGGGAAAGCACTCACTGCCTCCGCCACATAGATCAGTGATTGCTCATACATGCAGACTGACAGCGAGGGGAAGCCAGGTAGAGATGACATGGACGCAGTGACACAAAGATGTTCTGAAGAAGCAGGGACCGTGGGCTATAGATATGAAAATAGGAACAGGAATGATTAGCACCAGGCCAAGGAGAAGTGATCAAGGTCAGAACCTCGGGGTTGCACAGCTGGGGGAGAGAGTTCACATCACAGCAGCATCTCAACAGATTGTCTCGGGCCTGCAAGCTCCAGGTCTGTGGTCTACAGTAATGGCCCCAATCATGTTCCTGCCCTCATCTCTGGGCCCTGTGGTCCTGTTACATTCCATAGTGAGGGAGGGTTCCATGCAGGTGGAATGGAAGACACGAACCCGATATCTACAATGTGCAGAGATCTTCTGGATTACTCAGGTGAACAGGGTAAATCCAGGCCTCCCTAAATTGATGCAGGCTCTTGCATTGCAGGACTTTCAAATTGGCTTTTGCTCTTTGCCAACATCGGCCCTTGTCTGAGTACTTTTCTTGCCTTCCCAGGTTTATCTTTTAAGGCCGAGGCTAGGAATCAGCCAATTCTTCAAGCTTCTATCAGGGTGTGAAATTTAGGAACCCAGATATGCATATTAGAACCCACACATAGACAACCCCATATTGTGCACATCCATACATGTGTACACACATGCAGACACAGGATTAGATGGGACCAGTGTAACTGCACAGGGTTAGAAAAAAACATGGTTAGCTCTTCTTTGTAGGGACTTTAAGAACTGGCTTAAGGGGCTTGGGGGATGGCTCACTGGGTAGGAGCACTTGCTGTGCAAATATAAGGACCTGATTTTAGATCTCCAGGGCCTCACTGAAAAAGCCACACATGGCTGCACACACTTGTAACCCCAGCAGTGGAGGGAACAGAGACAGAAGGATTGCCAGGACTTGTAGTCTGTTGGCTTAGCTGATGGAAGAAACAATAAAAGACCCAGGTTCAATGAGAAACCTTGTTTCCAAGGAACTAGTGGGAGAGCAATAGAGGGAGACAGCTGTCTGCTCAGGCCTCTGGGTTCATGTACACACAGACACCACAATGAAAATAATAATAATTAAAAACAAAACAAAAATTAGAGGGCTGGAGAGATGGCTCAGTGGTTAAGAGTACTTGTTGCTCTTCTACAGGGCCCAAGTCATGTTCATGACATCCACATTGGGGAGCTTATGACTGCCTGTAATCCCAGCTTCAGTGGATCTGACACCCTTTTCTGGCCTCCTTGGATACTCATACATACATACACACACACATACTCACACACACTCACATACACACAAGCATACACACACTCATATGAAAGAATTGGCCTATCCTAAAGCCGAACACAATATGGAGTCAGAACTACATTGATCACAGATAGGTTTTTTTGGTTGTTCGTTTTTTGTTTTTGGTTTTTCGAGACAGGGTTTCTCCGTTTAGCTTTGGAGCCTATCCTGGCACTCGCTCTGGAGACCAGGCTGGCCTCGAACTCACAGAGATCCTCCTGCCTCTGCCTCTCGAGTGCTGGGATTAAAGGCATGCACCACCAAGATAGTTCATTAAGTACTCAGGCAACGGAGCCAGTGATCAGGTTTACACCGGATGCCTACTCGTTTGCTCAGCCAGGTGGGAGAGGGAAAGAGGGCCGCATGCATACATGCGTGCCCCCCTCTGATAATTAAACCCTTGCTATGTCACTCTGGCCATGCCAAGTGGGCATGGTCAGCATTTCCCCCTCCCCTACACAGCTGCAGAATCCACGGGGCAGGCAGCAGGCTGAGAATGTCTACAATTAGGCTTGCAGATACATGGACTGTAAGCCTCAGAGTCGAATTTCTTCCTGTGAGCCAGGTAAGACCCACACACATCACCAGGATTACTCACTGGATGGTGAATGCTAAGCATACTCCCCAGATTCCCTCAACAGCACCCAGACTGGTGATTGATTTTACTAAATGGGTCCTAGGCCTGGCCATGTGGACACACTGGGTGAAGTAAGAGCCCCCCCCCACCCTCTGCCCTTCTCCTACTTCCCTATTCCCACCCACTTCCTATGGAGCATGTCTCATCGCCCTCTCCTGTTTCCTTCCTGTGTTTCAAGACAAGAGTTTCTCTGTGTAGCCCTGGCTGTCCTGGAACCCGCTCTATAGATCAGACTGGCCTTGAACTCAGAGATCTGCCTGTCTCTGTCTCCCCAGTGCTAGGATTGAAGGCGAGCACCACCGCTGCCAGGCTCCTTCCTGTGTTTCTTTTGTGCAAATAAGCAGATACATGTATTTTTCTTACATCTTCATTCTTGTGTAAGGGACAGCATGTAACGGCTCCCCTCGCACTTGAGATCACTTGTGTACTTACAAATATGTTCTGGAACTTCCTCCCTAGGAGGGCGTGAAGAGCTGCTCTGTTTTTATAACTGCCTAGTATTCCAGCCTCCCTGTGGAGAATCAGCACTTTTCACTCAGTATTCACACAAGCTGTCTGTGCCTTCCCACCCTACCCAGTGTTGGGTGGATACCTAGGCTCACAAGGTCAGAAGGTGGTGTCATGAGGGCTGCAATTTCCACTGGGTGCACCCCCATTTGCAGTGCCAGGGACACCTGTGTCCCCAAGGCTTCTCCAGCAGATTGTACCATCCCATTAAAACTGTCACTGTCTGAGAAATGGCACCGCTGGTTACAATAAATCTGAACTCACCTTCCAAGGGCCATTCTTTTTGTGACTTGTTTGCCCAGCTCTTTTTAAAATATGGTGTTTCCAGTGCTTTCTGGGGAGATCTGTGACTACTAAGGAGACTCCACACATGTCTCCTTGACCTGCCCCAGTTGGCAGCCATCTTTTGATGTACTTTTTGTTGACATACATTTACAAGGCGTTTCAAGACAGGGTTTCTCTGTGTAACAGTCCTGGCTGCCCTGGAACTCACTCCGTAGACCAGGCTGGCTTCCAACTCACAGAAATCTTCCTGTCGCTGCCTCCAAAGTGCTGGGATTAAAGGCGTGTGCCACCACTGCCCAGCAGGAACATGCATTTTTTAAACTCAGATTTATTAACCTTCCTCGTGAATGAGTTCAATCAAAGCTTAAAAGCCCTTCCTTACACTGGCTCTTCTTTGAGCTTATATAGTTCTGTTGGCTGCAGCTACATCCATGCCAGGCTGGAGTTTATCCCTGTGTCCAGATGTGAAGTAGGAGTCAAATTCTATCTTTTCCAGGGTTGTTTCATTTATTACAAAATCTGTCTTTCGGCTGATGGTTTGAAGTTGTCCTTTATAGGACACAGATATACAACAATTGGGATTTGATTTTTTGTTTGTTTGAGACAGTCTTACTCTGTAGTGCAGGCTGACATGGAACATGCTACGTAGGCCTGGCTAGCCTTGAACTTGTGGCCTGAGTGCTGAGAACTCATACCTGGTAAGGTGTGTAGCACCTAGCTACTCAAATCAGCCCAGGGCTCAACAGCAGCCTCCACTTTGACTGTGACCCCCACCCCACAGCCCTGCTTTTCATCCGTTACTTCCTGGGTGGGTCTGTCAGGACACCTGTTGGGAGAGAGGTTCAGGATTAATCTGAGTCCTGGCAGCAGCACAGGGCATTTCGGGTCAGCAGCACAGGGCATTGCAGGGTCAGCGTCACCTAGCAAGGACCTGCAAAGCACATGAACTCAGCACCAGGCCTCGCTGTATGCTGGGCTGAGAGCTGTCATTACTGGGTTATCTCATTAAACCACAGCCCCGGTCTACTAATAGGAACATAATGTCATCTAGCGTATTAACTGGGAATCTAATCCAACTGGGGAAGGTAGAAAGAAATGGAAAAAAGTGTCCAATGATGGACGGTTTAGGCTCTCTCCATTTCTCAACTGGTGTGACCACTGCCTCAGAAAATGTGGGAGTACAGATGTCTATTCAAGAGAACATCATTACTAGACAAACCAGAGATAGAATTGCTGGACTGTATGGTATTTCTGTCTTCAATTTTTCAAAGAAATTTGCTGTATTTCATGAGAAATACTAAGCTGGCACTCTCTTTTTCTTTCTATTGCCACAATGAGGAGCATGGCCAACAGCAGCTCAAAGAGGAAAGGGCTTATGTCAGCATATAGTTTATAGTCCATCACCTAGGGAAGTTAGGGCAGCAACTCAAGCAAGACAGGAACCTGAACACAGGACCTGAAGCAGGGGCCATGGAGGAGTGTCTTGCTCTGCATGGCTTTCTCATACCTCCCAGTACCGCCTGCCCAGGTTGACACTACCCATAGAGGACTGGGCCCCACATCAATCATTAATCAAGAAAAGTCCCCCATGGGCTGCCTACAGGCCAGTCTGATGTCTCTGTCTTCCCAGATGACCTAGTTTGTGTAAGACTGATGAAAGGTCTAACTGACACAGTTGGTTAAGAGGGGAAGCCCCACTGCTCTTTCCTTCCTGAACAGCTTCAGGCTGTGAGTTGTCACCTTAGATGAGAGAAAGATGCTAAAGACAGACAGATAGCAATCTAGACAAGGCTGCCACCACCTGCCATGGCCCACTCACCAGAATTCGGTGGCACCCCAGAGCACTGTTACCTTCATGATAGGCAAGGCACCTGCCCTCTGTGTGAGCCATTAGAATTTGTAAATGCAGGCCCATTCAGAGTATCTTACAACTGTCCGGATTCCAGAGGCCCAGTTCTCCAAGTCTGTGAAGCTGAGGACCCAAGGCTTTCCTCAGGGGTGTGGCTCTGACTCACTGACCCCAATCTGAGTCATGAAGATCCCCCCCAGCTGACCTAGAAGCTGTGGAGTTATGGGTAGGGCTGCCAGGGTCCCCAGGAGTCAGGCTGGCCATGCTATGAGTTAACAGAAGGACAGATATCTGAGCATGGCTACCCAGAATCCTGTGCTCTGAGTAGAAAACACCTACATATCCAAATCCCTGCTTTAGATCATTGATTTAGGCAGGATGCAATGACCCATGTGTCCTGCTTGGACCTGCTGTTTGCCCTGCTATGCAGGAGCACACAGCCTCCTTTGTGTGTTCAGGGCAAGAGTTGAGGCAGGAAACTCTGTCAGCTCCCAGCGGTCTGGAGGAGTTGCCTGTTTTGAATTTCAACAGGAACCAACAGGGAGACTTCTCCTTAGACCTCCAAAGGCTCGCTGTCGAGCGGCAGGCAGGAGAGCTTCTCCAGGCTCATGCTCTACCTGCCTACTCCATAGGGCAGCCATGTTGCCAGAAGCCTGGCACAGGAGGCTACCCACTGACCTGCATCCCTCACACCTGCCACCCTGGGACTACCTCAGTTACCATGGAGATATACCCACAGAGGCATCCACCCTAGAACTTGGAATGTGCCAGTGAGTACTGAGGTCACATTTGTGCTAAGCCTGGTGACTATGGGTCTGATGACCTCATATGTGATGGTGCGAAATTGGGGGTGGCATAGAAGGGCTTCCTGGCTTAGGAGGATCAACACCTGGGAAGGTAGGTGTTGCAGGATCTAAAGCAGGCACTGCCTAGGCCAAGGCTTCTCCTTGCCTACCACTATACTGTCTTTCAGGCTCTGTGTTTCCCTTTGATAGAGTAAAGGCAGAGAAAACAAAACAAAACAAAACAAAACAAAACAAAACAAAAAAACCTTACCTGCCTCAAAGGTGACAAGTAGTTGGAACTATAGAAATAGCTAAAGATGCATTACATGGCATAAAACACTAGTACCCTGCCCACTCGGACCTGTGGTCCAGGTCCAGGTCTGAAAAACAGAACAAAACTTTAGGGATGGGGCTAGCTGGAGGAAGAAGGAAGGCACAGCCAGGGGCTTTCTGCATCTGGATCTAGGGTCACAACGGAGGCAGCGAAGGAGCAGAGGGTCACCCTCTGCACCGTGCACCAGACCCAACCCTGCAGCAGACAAGGAGTGGGTATGGACAAGGAGTTGCAGAACACAATCCAAGCTGAGGTCACCGTTATAGCTCACAGTCCACCCCACCCAGGTCCATGCTTTTACCCTCCCGGCAGCTGCACCTCTACTGGTACTCCATGAGAAAGGAATTATCTTTGAGAGTGACAGGAAGCCCTTCTGGGCTGCAGTAGCATTTCAGTTGGGATCACCTCACTGAGTTCCAGCTAAGATCCCCCGAGTCTGTGGAGCCAGCCTGCTGGGCTGGGAAGACAGAGAGGGGGAGCCCCATTTCCTTCCTCAGCTCCCAGAGAAGGGCTGCTGGCATCTACTCCTTTATACCCAATGGCCATTGCATCATTCTTGGCTCCCCTTTGTCCCAATTTTCTGGGCATCCTACTTGTGGGAGATAGGACTGAGTGGCACAGAAAGTGGATACCTCCGTAGGCATGGCACCAAGCACTCTGTGCTGTCATTTCCATCTGCCTTGTTTTAAAATCTCTGATGTAGGGTGTGGCCAGACTCCGGCCAGACTCTGTGTCCAAAAGTAAAAAGTTGAGATTTTGGACAGCAGTAAACAGTCCCATCTCATGGAAGGCAAGCAGGTGGAATGTATCCGCTGATGTAACTTGCTAGCATCCCCTGTGGACACATTGTTTCCTGGCTCTCACCCAGAATGCTCCCGAGCCATCCAGGCTGTGCAGACTACAACAGCCAGGTGCTCACACTGGGCTTCAGTGAGCCTCCTTCCTGGCTGCCTTCTGAGGCTCCCATGTGGGCAAGATGAACGCATGCTCCCGATACAGCATCTTGTGTGTTGTTGGGATGGCTGGGTGGGAGGAGGAGACAGTCCGAGTCCCTTGCATATGCTTCCTTCACCCCAGCCATCCTCAGGCCACAATTCAGAATCTCCCCAAATCTCCCCTCCCACCCACTGCTCAGTTGGTGGGCCTTTCTCAGGGAAGGAAGGAACCTTATCAACCCTCTGCGGGAGGCCCCCAGTGTGGTAGCACACAGCAGCAACCTTCCCTGGGTATATGTTGAAGCTCCCTTTTCCCTTAAGGGACTTTTGGAACTTAAACACTTTACCCACTGAGCCATCTTTCATGCCCTTCAGTCCCCTCCTCTCTCTCTCTCTCTTTTTTAAATAAATTTTTTTATCTAAATTGAAAATAATCTTATTTTACATACCAATCCCAGCTCCCTTTCCCTCCTGTCCTCCCATCCCCCCACCAACTTCCCCATCCCACACCCCCATCCATTCCCCAGGGAGGGTGAGGCCTCCCATCCACGAGGGATCATCAAAGTTCAAAGTCTGACACATCATTTGGAGCAGAGCGCCCACCCCCCATTATCTAAGCTGAGAGAATGAGGCTCCATAGGGAGTGGGCTCTCAAAGCCCATTCGTGCACTAGGGATAAACACTGGTGCCACTGCCAGAGGCCCCGCAGACTGCTAGGCTGCCCTCTTGAAGTGGTGTGCCAGCATGTGCTTCATTGGCAGCTCCTGGGTTTCTTCCTATCTCCTAGAGGATCAAGAGCTCCTTGAGCTCTTTTGCCTGAGGGAATAGACGGAGCTGATGGTGGGGAAGAACTTGGTGGGAGAATGACTGTGTGAAAGGCTGCAGGCGTCCATCACCAAACTGTCAAGCCTCCCGTAGTTCTGTCCTCTGCTTCCTTTCGGCTGTTTCTTGTTTTGACATTTTTATTTCATCCATGTTGACTCAGTCCAGCTTCTTCAGACTCGCTCTACCAAGACACACGGCGGTCCCTGGAATGTTTAATCCCCTACATTCTCAGGCCTCCACACGTATTTTATTTAGTTCTTTCTTTATTCGTCTGTTTAGTTGTCACTTCCTGCATCAAACAGAAGTGAGGATGAGGCTGGATGGGACTGGAAAGATAGCTCAGTAGCTAAGAGCACTGGCTGCTCTTCTGCAAGACCTGAGCTTGGTTCCCAGCATCCCATAACCATCCGTAGCTCCACTTCCAGGGGGCCCAATGCCCTCTTCTGACCGCCACTCACGCCAGACATGCCCGTGGTCCACATACACACACGCAGGCAAACCACCCATACATATAAAATAAAAATATTTTTAATTAAAAAAACTTTTAAAAAGAAATGAGGAGGGGGCTGGAGAGGTGGCTCAGAGGTTAAGAGCACTGGCTGCTCTTCCAGAGGTCCTGAGTTCAATTCCCAGCAACCACGTGGTGGCTCACAACCATTTATAATAGGATCTGATGCCCTTTCTTGCATGTAGGTATATATGCTGAGCACTCATACATAAAATATAAGGAAATAAAATTAAAAAAAAAGAATTGTGGAGACCCATTCCTTCATGGGGTAATCTAAACGGTAGACTATGCTTCAGAGAATGGTATCATTCAATTGTCTTTTTTTATAATCCACTTTACCTCTAAAAAAATCTTGGGATCTGGAGAGATGAGTCAGTGGATGGAGTGTTTACTGCACAAACATGAGGCTCCGAGTTCAGATCACCCACATAAGAGTAGGGTGTGGCCGAGTGTGCCTGTCACCCTGGTGCTGGAGGAGTCTGAGGCAGGAGGATGCCAGCGCTTGCTGATCCACCCCTCTAGCTGAAATCTCCAGATTCAGTTTCAGCGAAAGACTCTGTCTCAAAACTCAAGATAGAGCCCAAGTGAGGAAGACACATGTGTACACACAAGTACACGCACATATCAACCACACATGATTTTAAAAGATGGTGTCTTGTTTTGTTGCTTTTTCCCTAAGATTTGGTTTCCCCCACCCCCATTCCAAGTTTATATTTTCTTACTTTTAAATACTAGTAAAGGCATTTAAAGCTGTGATGTTTCTGCTTTTGTTTTTTTCCTTCTTTTGTTTTAATTGGTTGGTTGGTTTGGGTTGGGGTGTTTGGAGCGCATGTAAAAAGAGTGTAGCCCTGGCGTCTTTTCTATGGATATGTTGTGGTTTGTCACATTTTCTCTATGACATCTTCTTGTCTGTGCTTTTGTTATTGTCTTCCTGACTTTCCTTAGGCAAATGTGTCTTTTTATTTTGGTTTTAGTTTCCCTGAGTAACAGCCCTGGCCATCCTGGAACTCCCTCTGTAGACCAGGCTAGCCTCTGCCTCCAGAGAGCTGGAATTAAAGGCGTGTGCTGCCACTGCCTGGTGGCAAATGTATCTTAATCCTCACAGGCTCAGGTTTTTGTATTCTCCTGTCCAATCCTCTTCACTGAACCCAGGGCCTGCTTCATGCTGGGATGTGACCTTTGAGTCACATCCCAGCCCACACACTGTTCTTAATGTCATCTCCCGAAGTAGAAAGAGGAGACAGAGCAGGTGAGTGTTTGCATCTCTTTTGAAATTCTCTGTGGCCTCCCACCTGAAGATTTCCTGTGAACCCAAGAAGCACTGTAAAGTCTGCTTTCCTCTCTTAATCCCCAGAACAAGTGTGAATGTCGATCCCTGTACCCAGCAGTTCCTTTTTCTGCACTGGATAGTGGGTCTTGGAGTCTTCAATTCTAGCACTCTTTTTATTATTATTATTATTATTATTATTATTATTATTATTATTATTATTCTCTGTGTTATTTTTCTATCGGGCATCTGCGTGTGTATTCTGCTGTGTCCTGGGCATGCCACAGTGTGACCTGCCTCTTAGTCTTCCTTATCTCAGGATCATTTAGCTGGGGATGATGCTTGGTCTCCTATTGACAGAGACATCTCCTCATTTCAGCTGCTTGTGATCCGCCCACTCTTTGATCTTCCCCTGTGTTCCTGTTTGCAGGATCTCTCCTGCACAGCGCTTATTGTTCGATTTTATTTCCACGTGGATGGCAACAGCCTCCTTCGAAAGGCACTGATGTGGAGTTTGTGCTCTTTGTTCTCTCAAGCACTCTGCTTTTTGTCTTCTTAGCTGTTTTCCCTCTTTCCATGCCCCCCCCCCATTGTTGAGACATGATGTGTTTTCTCTTTTTAAGTGAGACTGTAATATTGGCAAGCTATTTTTTACACAACCGGCCATGATGTGTGAAGGATACATATTCATATGCTTGTGTTTATTTTCTTACTTGTCAATCCATACAAGTTGGGTCCCTCTCCATGAAAGAACAGCAATCTCTCATTTCCACCGCCTCCCTCCCTCCCTCCCTCCCTCTCTCTATCTTTTCCCACCTCTCTCTCTCTCTCCCATGTCTCACTGACTGCAGTTATATGTTCTCAATCCCACCCCTCCCTCTGGGTCCTCTGTTTGGTTTGACTTTTTCACTGTGTCTTTGACAGTCACACTGCTGAGTTGGCATTTCATCCTGGCAACCCTGGATGTTCTGGCTTTTGTTCGCTTTGCAGCTGGGTTGTTAATTTCCACATGTCTCACTATTTTTTAACGCCATCATTCCCTCTCACACATATCGTTTAATTTCAGGTGATTGTGTGAAGTAGCTCCGACAAATAAGCTGTGTGTTTTAAGACATTCACAGGATTCAGATTGCCTAAGGTGCCTCCTGCCGCCTCTGTGTGTGAGTGACAGCTTGGCCAGGTAACAAGCCTGCAAGTCCTCTGAAGATCCTCTCACGGCTTCCTTTGTCTACATTAGCAGAGAAGGCAGAGCAATTACAGTTGATTGCCTGGCTGATTGATTGCTGTGTGCCTAGAAGTCTTTTTGATGATGGTGGCTTCCTTCAATTACTGGGACATCAGCTGGTGAAGTAGCTCCTAGCTCTGGACCTTGAAGGATGGACATCCTCCTCACACTGTCAGCCTAGGACTCTGCAAACCCAACACTTTTTTCCACCTCTTGGTTCTTTTCAGAATCTGTGCGCCTCTTTGGTCACATCTTACACTCTTTTTACTGCTGACGGCTGTATCCTCTCTCTGGCTGTGTTCTTCCAGATAATCTGGTTTTATTTCTGGCCTTTCACTTTTTAGCAGTTTCCTGGTGGATGTTGCAATGACTGTCAGTTGACACCATAGTGCTATGCGCTGACCTTTGCCACACCCCAGACCTGAGGACAATTAATTGCTGTCATGGTGGAACAAGGGATGGCCACTTGGAACATTGACTTGTGGAAGCTCTGCCTGGTCTTCATGACTCCAGGGCCCCAGGAGTGGCAGCATTTTAACAGCCAACTCCTCTGGAGATGTGGCCAGGCAAGAGGAACAAATAGAGCCTGGTGCCAGCATAGATAGAGGACACCTGTGGATAATGAATAAAGGAATGTAGCAAATAAGTAACACAACACCTGAGTCCCCCTCCCCAGCTGGCCTTGGGTGGGAGTAAGCCCCCAAGTCCCGTGGGTCTGAGGCTCTGTGTGGATCTTGGTACATGGCAGCTATCCTGTGACCCAGGCTTACCTCCAAGATGGTTTTGAGTAATGGAGACTTCCCCCCAAAGCTGGCAGCTTTTCCCTTTCAGTGGGGACAGTAGCTCCCCATTATCCCTGGCGAATTCAAAGGATGAATAGAGACATTTGCAGGAACTGAGATGTCAGATGCAGTGTGGCCATCACCCTGTGTGGGGTACCTCTCCTCTGACAAGTTAAGGATCTGGGTACCTGAGAAGGCTTTAGAGACAGATGCTTGACTCAGCAGCTACTTTCTGGGATGAGGCAGGCACATTGTCAATGGTGCTGGCCACAAGGACTGAGCAGGACAGGTCTTTTTGCCCTCCTTGAGCCATAATCCTTGGGGTCTGACCCAGCAGTGGGTAGGGATGGATCCCATCACTCCTGACCAGCACACAGCCCACCCCACCAAGCTGGCTCAGCTTCCTATCTGGATCAAGGTCAAGACTGGAGGAAGTGAAAGACTACAAAGAAACCACAGCCAATGTCCCTTCTTCTAGGGGCTTTAACCTCAAGTCCCTTCCTGCTTATCTCTGGGACAACTCCCTCCCTGTCTCTTGTTCCCAGATCTTGACCTCAATCAAGGACTGTCCCTCCATCCAGCTAGTCACTGCAGGGACAGTGAGCACTAGTAGGCTTCTGCCTCAGTGTCTCGGTTGTCACTTTAGGTTCTGACAAATTTTTCTGTACATCCTGTCCCACTGGGTTAGCCCATCTCCTTGGCTGGGTTTATGTCCTTGGAGCAGAGCCCAAGCAAGTCCCTTCTTTATGTCCTTCGAATCTGTCTGGTATCTTAGACACCTGACAATAGAAACTTCTCACTTCTGTGGCAGCCGATGCAGTACCAGGCTCTATACCAAATCCTGGGACAAACATGGCATGTCTCAGGAACTCACTGAGTTAGCAAGAGGTGGAAGGCTGCATCACAGGGTAAAACCAGAGACTGAGGGTACCCAGGATGCAGGGACCTTCAGTGGGGGTTGTCAGTACAACTGCTGGCAACCAGTGACCCCTGAACCCATTTAAAGCTGAAAACACTGAGGCTTCGTGAATAGTAATGTGCTATCTCAAAGTCACATTGACAGTGGAATGTTCCAGATCCTTCTCTTTTCCCCCACACTCAGGATTTCTCTAATCCCTGAAAAAGGTTGCATCAGGACAGGAGGTACAAAACTGACACAGGGTTCATCGAGTTGGTGACGTTTGTGTTGGGTTGTCTGGTGTAGGGGTACAGCAAGGAGGATAGTTCAAGTACACATTGAGGAAACTCTGATGATATCCACTGGCTGCAGGAAGATGTAGGCTTTCTTGGGAAGAAAGGGATGGGAAGAGCCAAGCTTTGGATAGCTGCCTAGAGGCTGGGATAGAGGGTAGACTGGAAGAGACTGCCCCCTCCTTCCAGCCACCATTTCGTGCTTCGTAAGGACAACAACCTTGGATGGCAGCATCCAAATATAGCATCCGGCTGTCACGCCTAATCCCAGGCTTGGACACATGCTTGTCTCCAAGAGTGTGGGAGCTGTTTGGCCTCACCCTGCCTGACTACAGACCCTGATCCCTACCCCCCACTCAGCTGGACTCAAGGTCAGCTTCTCTTAACTAGACAGAGGGTCCCCGTGACGGGGGTCCCAGGAGCGCTCCACTCAGGCCACAAGGGAGGCATGTGTGCCCAGTCACAGGAGCTCAGTAGTCAGCCACTGTGCCCTGTGTCCTCAGCCCCTAGGGCTGGACTCACTGGCACAGAACAGACCCCTGTCCAGACCCTGCTGCCAGTGCTGGCAAAGAAGTCTGCAACTTTGCCTTGGATGCTGGCTGAATTTTAACACTGCTTCATCTCACAGCCCCAGGAGCTGGTTCTTGACCAGGCCTGTTCTCAGAGGTGGCATTGTGCCCACCCTCCTGGTGGGGCCTCTCCATGGGGAGCTGTCTTGGCAGCTATGGGCTGCATCTGTGCCCGAGCCAGCTGCATGTGGGGCCAGTGATGGATTTAGAAACTTCTCTTCCTCCAAAAACCTGGGCAGAGGCGCCCAGATGCCTCCCTGGACTAGGGCCTTAAGAATGGGAATGGCAGAGGAAGGACAGGGTGCCAAGGTGCCAGGACAGAAGAGCCTTCTCAGGGGACAGAGGAAGCAGTCACATGGGTAGAAGAGGGCTTTGCACTGGCCTCTCTCTCTCTCTAGATCTCCTCAGTGAGCACCCTGGTCTGTCTGTAGAGGGAACCATATACCTATTGTCACACGGCTGGGCGAGGAGTGAGCTCACCATGACAGCAGGTACCATGGTTCCCTGCCCTCTGAAAGGCAAGCCTTAGCCATCTCAGAAATATATTGTGTGAACAAGCCAGCCGTGAAGGTATAAGGGACTGTAACCCCATTCTAAATGAGCCTGGTGTCCACCAGGCCCAAGTGGTGGAGACTTGGCCTGGCCTGCCTGGGCCTCAGCAGCCCTCCCGGCTCCTGGCATCTGCCTTGCACCTTGGAGCCTGCACAGCCCTCTCGCCCTTTCCTCCTAGCCTTTCCTACAGCCTGTGTTTCAGTCCCCAGAAATGTAAGCAAAATGCAGGATTTCTGCATTGTAGCAGTCCCCTTGGCTGGGAGCTTTTCTTCATGGGAGCCGTGGGGGCCCCCACAGGCTCTGCTCAGTGGTCCCCCACTTAACCCTGGAGTTATCAGCCCAGATGAGCATGTAGCTCACGAGTCACACAGACGGCATCACTTGTAGAGGTGGAGGACAGCAAACCCTGTTAACTGAGCAAGCCGACAGCCCTGTGGGGAAGAAGGACACTCTTCCTCCAAAACATATGGCCCATGGACAGAGCTGGCAGATAGCCCAGATGGGTCAAATTGCTCACTGAGGAACATGTCCCTGATGTCTCTGGCAGATAGCAGGGATAGCAGGGTCACTGAGGAACATGTCCCTGATGTCCCTGGCAGATAGCAGGGATAGCAGGGTCACTGAGGAACATGTCCCTGATGTCCCCACTTTCTCCCTACCCTCAGATCTTCTTTCCCCTGGGACATTCCCAGCTCTGAGTGTGCAAAGTGAGGGCAGCATCTCCAACTGGTTGGTGAATTTGAGTCTCACCCCTGCAGACCACGTGCTCACACAGAAATTCCAGACTTCCCCCTGGCCTCCTCTGCCCAGACCTGAAGGCCTGAATGGTGCCCTCTGGTTGGCACTGGAATTTCAGACACCATTTTTGTCTCTGTTCACTGGGCCTCTGTGGGCCTGCAGGGCTTGTGTGGGGAGCACCCATGATCCAGCAGGGAGTCTCCCTCTTGCCACTGGACCCTTCCCAGAGTTCCTTCTCCTGTGCTTTGACCCTTTTCTTGACTTCTCCAAAGAAGAGGGGCCCATCAGTGGTCAGCAAGGGTCGTGTACATGTGAGGCCAGTGACTTCAGACTGTAGAGGCTCTGCACCAGGCCTGGAGTGCTGTTGCTGGTTACTGACCCCAGGGTCATAGAACCTGACCCATACTGCCATGTCTTGGACAATACCCAAGCTGGCAAATCCCTTGTACTGCCTGGGAAATAGCGTTGCTTCGATGTCAGAAGTCTCTTTTATACAGCTCTGGGCAATTTCATCTTAAAATGTTCATTTGCTAGCCACATTGTTAGTGGAGTGCTCAGGCTGGCCAAAGCGCAGGGGCCTCTTAATACCCAGCGCCCCCTGAAAAGCCCAACACAGGGAGGGACCACTTGTGGAGTGTCCATCTTTTCCTACTCCCATTGGACATTCCAGTGGACCAGCCACTCAGTGTGAATCTCAGAAACACAAGCTGGCTCAGATCCACCAGCCCAGCATTTTCCTAGCCTAGGAGAGTGTTGAAGTATTTTCATCCAACAATTAGCAAGACTTCCTCATATATCTGCCCAGAATCTAGGAAAAAAGGGCCCTGTTGTCTGCTGCCTCCTACAGCACTGGGCAGCTCCCTTGCGTGTCTGAACACCGCCAGTAAACTGGATAGGCTGTGTTCTCCTGTGCTGGAGTGGAGACCTGGCTGCTTGGGTAGCCCCGCCTGTTCACCCCGTTCCTGACCATGCTGAATTAAGGATGCCAGGACTTCTGCAATCAGGGAAGCAGCCTCTGCCTACTGCAGAGAGTCTCTGCTGGCTATTTTGGGAATCTTGGGTAGACACTCTGCCACCAAAGGCAGAAACCACCATCCAGAAGGTAGCTGGGCCTAAGTGCTCCACAAGGATCAGCTTCTTCTGGACTGGTGGGGTGGTTCCCAACACTACAAAGAAGCAGGTTCTGGCTGAGGCAGAGGGTCTCTTCACAGAAGAGGAGGCCACAGAAATAAGTGTTGGCTAGGATGGTATGGATGCCCATGTAGGAGGATCATGAGTTTGACGCCAGCCTGGACTACATAATGAGACTCTGTCTCAAAATAATAAGAAATGAGTTTTATCAAAAGCTTCTCAACATCAAATGGCATTTATCTCCCTTGACATGTTGAAGTGTGATTTTATGATGGCAGGTGTAAATCTGTCCTTTGATATGTTCTGTACATATTAATATTTTCTGTACAGCTACATGGATCATATGGGCACTTTGCAGAGGCCTTCTGTACCTCTTCATTCTTCCTTCCTTTCTTTTTATTTACTTTTTGAGACAAGGTTTTATAATGTAGACCAGACTGGCTTCAAACTTACAGAGATCCACTTGCCCTGCATCTGGAGCACTGGAATTAAAGGAGTGCTCCACCATGCCCAGCACACTGTGTACTGTTTACATGTTAGTCTGGTGTGTTCTTTAATTTACTTGCTCGTTTTATGGTTGATGCTTTCTGCTCTCCTCCCTCCCCCTAGATTAGACTCTCTGGAATCATGCCTGTTCTCCAGGGTTTCTCTGTGTAGGCTATCTGGGAACTCGCTGTGGCCTTAAACAGACTGGCCTCAAACTCAGATTCGCCTGTTCCTGCCTCCCTAGTGCTGAGATTAAAGGCATGTACCACCATGCCCAGCTATTGTAGCTATTTTAAAGAACCAGCTTTTGAATTTTCTTATCCATGTTATTGTTTTGGTTTTTTTGTTTTGTTTTTGATTTGGTTTGGTTTGTTTTTTTTTCGAGACAGGGTTTCTCTGTTTAACAGCCTTAGCTGTCCTGTCCTGGACCAGGCTGGTTTACACAGAGATCTACCTGCCTCTGCCTCCCACATGCCGTGATTAAAGGCATGAGCCACCAAGCCCAGCAACATTTTAGTTTTTAATATTGGAGCCGAGGAATATTGTCCTATGACTTTTGCTTCAGGAATTCATTGGCTTTTTTCTCTGCTGCCTAATATGGATCTGGGGACTTTTGACAAGACTTTTGATAAGGTCACTTATTTTGTGTTCATTTCGCACTACTTTTAAGCAAACTGTGGAAGCATGCTAAGGCCCCTCCTCTATGAAGATGGGAAGATGTACTTATGTCTGTCAGAGCCCCAACCTCCAACCCCAACATACACACACTCCCACTCATGCACACATACACACATACACTTACACACACATGCACACTCGTACACACATAAACACACATACATGCACACACACACGCACACACACTCACACACTCACACCGGGATTTGCAGGCCCTGATGCTGTAAATGCGGCCCTGCCTGGATCTGCTCTGCACTGCAGTGTTGCCCTGCTGAGGCAGCGCCCCTCCCCATTCCTGCTTTCTTACCTGCCTAGCCCTCTACTTTTGTTCTCCTCTGCTTTCAAAGTGACTGTTCTCAACAGGCTAAGATTAGGGTCCTGCTGGCTAGGTCACAGCAGTGGGAGTGGGGAAAGGAGAGCTGAGATGTCCTAAGTGATCAGAGCCCAGTTGTAAATGAGGGCTATAGCAGTTGGCTGTGGCGGCCCACGACCCATATCCTTAGCTTGGGGGGCAAGGGCACCGGGAGGGAACTCCTGTTTGAGGGAGAGGACCAAGAAGAAGGAAGGAGTTCTGTGGAGAAAGGGCCTCCAAAATCCACCCCCTACCTACAGTGCCCCACCCTGCCCCATCCCAGGCAACCCTAGTTCCCACAATGACCAGGGAAGGAGGCTGTCCCATGTGGTATGCCACCGCCCACCTCCTGCTGTCCCAGAAATGAGGCACTCGTTAGAAATGCAGTGGCCTCAGATGCAGTTTTCGTTCTAAAATAAACTCTGGTGGAACCATGAAAATAATGTATACTAACTGCAGAAAACCACAGCCTACTTCCCCTTCATTGGGAGGAGCCCTAGCAGCTTGGCTGTCCTACAGGGACATCTACGAGAATTTCAGGCTTTGGGCTGCATGTGGACCAATCCACTTTATTTGTTCAGCATCTTCATGTAAAGATGTACCTGATGGCACCCTAGAATTCTTCCTGAAAGCTGTCTTCATAATAGAGGCCCCTCCAAGTGCCTTTACAGTGTACCAGTTTCTGCTTTTCATGATCTTGACCTCAGTTGTTACCTCCTCTTACTGCCCATGTCCACATCTCATACATTTTGTTTTGTTTTGAGATAGGTTCTCATGTAGCCCAAGCCGACCTCAGACTCACTATGTAGCCAAGGGGGCCTCGAACTCCTGATCCTCCTGCCTGCACTTCCCAAGTTCTGGGTTGCCGGCATGCGCTATAAGGATCAGTTTGTGCATGACTGGAGATGGAACCCATGCTTTATGACACTTTTTTAAGGTAGGCTATTCTTGTGTAGTGTAGGGTGGCTTTGGATTTGTGATCCTCCTTCCTTGGTCTCTGGAGTGTTAGGATTACAGGACACACACACACACACACACACACACACACCTGGCTTCCTTTTTGTCTGCATAAGTGAGGCTGAGTCCTTCTGATATGTTCATTAATCATTTCTATTTGCAGAAGAAATACGTAGTCAGCCAGCCATGGGCCTTCCTGTCTGCAGGCTCCTGCACCCTCCCCACCAACCCATGACAGCTGGCATCTTGCCAGGCTCTTAAGGCTAGCCCCAAGTGGGTCAGCTGGCGGTGGGAATAGTAGCAGTCTGCCCCAACAGTGTTCGAAGATGCTAGAGCCTCCAGGCTGTGACCATCCTGGGGGGAGGCAGCAAAGGCTACTGCCAAGACAGGGGACCAAATCCCAAGGGTTTCTCCTCGGACTCTCTGAGGAATTAGACACTCTGTCCATGTCACTCAGCTTTGTCAAGAGTTTATAGAACGCGAAGCATACCCAGCAAACCTTACCACTAGTGGTTGCCAGGGAAGAGGCAAGGAGAAAACTTGTGGCTATGGTGTAACCATTCTGTCAGTCCTTTGCCACGAGTAATTAGATCTGTCCAGTCACCTGTAGAGGAGGCTGTTCTTCATTTTAAGGTGAGGCTGCCAATTCATGAACATGTGAGTTCAAGTCCTTCAGGTTGCTAAGAAGTGAAGCTGGCACACAAACCCGGGTGGTGGGTGGCAGGACACAGGCTCAGGTACTTGGTATTAAGAGGGACAGAAGGGAGACAACTGCAACCTTAAGGTGTTCCCCGATGAGCAGACTCTCTGTGTGCATCGCTGGGCAGCAAGTCAGAAGCCATGGACCACAGGGCCCAAAGCCATGGCTTGAGACCCAGAGGTTTGGAAAACTCCCGCTGTCGTGTTCAGGAACATTCCAAGCAAAGTTTGCTTAGGGGCCCAGAATAGCAAGTCCTAGCCAAAAAAGGATAATTATTCAGTTACACGAGAACTGAAAATTAGGGAGTTAGAGCCAGAGCACGCTTCATAACTATTTTGAGTCCCCTAGCTATCGCTGTGTTCTTTTAGCAGAGGCATGTCCGCCCGCCAAGGGGAATTCTTTTATCTCATCTCACTGATAGAGCACGCAAAATAGTTACTGAAAGCCTCAGCTGTCACTTCTGCACAAACAAATGGGATGCAGCAGGCAGCCATCCCCACACCACAGATATTTTTAGACATAGGTGGCTTCCGTCTAGAAGGCTAACATATCAGGGAGAGAGAGTCCAGTCCCAGAATAGCAGGGCCACACACTCAGCCTCATGCAGCCTTAGTGTGCAGGCTTCCAGAATCAGGCACTCTTAACTGTTCTGGTCAGCTGAGAAAGACAGGCACCTCCTGCCAGAGACATCCCCAGGCTACAGAGGGCCTTGTTCTGGGTGATTTGCTACCAGAACTATCTCTGGGTTTGGGTGGACAAGGACAGTCTACACCACTAGTGTTCCGTTGACCAATATCAGCTCCAAATGTGGCCTTTGACTTTAAACAGGACATATTTAATACTTGCTGTGTTTGGGGTCTTTTGTGATGAGATCCAGGCTGTCCCAACTTCCTACAGCTTTCCCGACTTGTGTCCTCTAATTGAACCAGGAGTCCTTTGCTTGTTTGGAAAGATCACACACCCCAAGTGCCAGTGGGCAGTAGGGATAGGCCACTCTCTCTCTCCCCATGTCTAGTCAGTCAGGCCTCTGATGTGAGCTAGGAGATGCCCTGGATAGGGTGGGTAGTGACACAGAGGCAGCGGGGGGGGGGGTGCGGGGGGGGGGGCAGTGGGGGATGACATGCTGGCCTAGCGATTTAGAGGTCACATGACATACCAGGACTTGGCAAAGCCCCAGCTTTCACCAGCAAAGCCTCTTAGATATGCGGAGGGTCTCCTCGGGGTTGTTTTATGACCTTTACTTCATTTATACACTTACTAGATTAAAATAAGAAAAGCTGTTTTTTTTTTTTATTTCTTTGCCACCATTGTTGGGCTTTTCACTTTTTTGTATAGATACAACATCTTCCTTGCTTTGTCTTTTGACTGAAGAACTTTCTTTCTTTCTTTTTAAAGACCTAATTTTATTTATTATGTGTACACTGTTCTGCCTGCATGTCAGAAGAGGGCTCCAGATTTCATTATCAATGTTTGTGATCCACAACATGGTTGCTGGGAATTGAACTCAGGACCTCTGGGAAAGCAGCCAGTGCTCTTAACCTCTGAGCCATCTCTCCAGCTCAAATGAAGAACTTTCTTTAATCTTCCTTGAGGCACACACGGGTCTGCTTTTGTTGTTTAAAAAAAAAAATCCTGGGGGGGGGGAGAGGGAGGGGCTGGGGGGCTTTAATCCCAGCACTAGAGAGGCAGAGGCAGGCAGAACTCTGAGTTCCAGGCCAGGAGGTCAGCCTGGTCTACAGAGCAGACCTACTTCCAGGACAGGCCCCCATCCTAGAAAATAACCTCTTCTGGGCATGATGCAGGGGGCTGGGCCCACCACACGAGGGCAGCTACTGCTGCTGCTCCAGGAGGACTTGGGAAATGCATGCCTTGTGTGCTGTGCCTATTCCCTGCCTTCCTTGTCCTTATCACTGGCATTCAGCAGAGCCTTTCTCATGGGAAACTGGCCAGTCTCAGGCCTGCCAGAGTTCCAGCCCCCAGCAATTCTACACAGGCTCCAGCTTGGGCGCTGTCAGTTTGCTACACGGAACAAGGCCCCTACTTTCTCTGGGTAGTCTTTTCTTTCTCCACTTGGCCAACGTGCTGTGCTCATTCATGAAACTCGGGTGAGTTGGAGTTCTTCAGCCCAGCTGTGATGGGTCCCAGCAACTGTAAGGTTTTGTAGTTGTTTAGAGAGAGAATTGTGACATTTGTACACCCTAACTGGGAACAGCAGTGTGTCACCTTATTCTCTTTCTCGCTCTCTCTCGTGTGTGTGTGTGTGTGTGTGTGTGTGTGTGTGTGTGTGTGTGAGAGAGAGAGAGAGAGAGAGAGAGAGAGAGAGAGAGAGAGAGAGAGAGAGAGAGAGAATGTGTTTTGTATATGCATGCCTACACAGCGGGTACAAGTACACTTGCCTGTGTATATCACATGGAAGCCAGGGTTCAATATCAAGTGTTTTCCTCTCTCACTCCCTGAAAAGTTTCTGAACCCCGATAAGGATCTCCGCCCATGCAGTAATCCAAATCAAACTAAATTAGTCAAAGCCCGTGTTTAATGGATACAATGCTCCTGGATGACTTTCCAACCCCTCAGAGAGGAGACAGGAAAGAGAGACTGGAAAACCACCAGTCTATTTTCTGGAAGGCAGTTGAAATACCCTGTGGGAGTGGTCTTGAGCATCTCTGGGGGAGGGGTCATCATTTGGTGGACTTTCTGAGATGCAGCAGGTTTGGAGAGAGATAGGGGAGGGGGCTTGAGTGGAACCTCCACCATACCATTCCAGACTCTTTGGGTAGATGGATACCAGGGGCTGAGGTGAAGCTTCTACCATAACACTCTCCACTTCATTGTTTGAGAGAAGATCTCTCACTGAACCTGCAGAATCCAGTTGCAGCTACTCTGGCTGGCCCACTGGGCCCCCAGGATCTGCCTGTCTACCCCCTCCCTTACACCTGCGGCTCTGGATTGCAGGCACACACTGCAGCTTTTACAGGGGATCCGAACCCATGTCCTCATGCTTTCACAGTGGGACTTTACCTACTAAACCACCTCCCCAGCTCCAACCTACCTTATTTTCTTTTCCATTGTCATGTTGGGAATGACTGAGGGTCTTCTCTGCCAGTGAGCCAGGCTCCTAGCCAGATTCACAGTCTGGTGATGCCATTTCAGGTTGCTCATGTTTGCGGAAACGTGTATATGCATGTTGGAGCCGCTGCTCTCCCCAAGCATGTGTTTCCCATGAGAGGCAATTGTATTTAGGGGGCACCATGTAGACTCCCATGAGACTCACTCCTGCCTCTGGTCTCGAGTTGCATGCTCAGCCACACGTGCCCACGTTGCAGGGAACCCTCAGGCCTGCTTGCTCTGCGCCATTTTCCAAAATATGCACATCTGAGTTTTAATGACAGCCCTGATGGCCCCTGTTCCAGCCCCGAATCTGGCACAGAGGAGCACCTGGGCATGATGGCAACCACAGCCATTGCCATGGGGATGTTTACAAAGATCCAATAAGGCCATCAGTTCCTTAGGACAGCCACTGACCCCAAGCCCTCGTAAAGGGCTTTCTTCTTATGACATCTGTCTTGGGGGATGTGAGTTGGGAAGGCAGATGGAGCCCGTGCCTTTTCCCTCCACTTCAAGAGGATATTTGATTCCCATGTTCTACCCTGGAAGGTGACTCAGGAGAGCACCAAGGGCAGTATTCACTTCGGAATGGTTTGTTCTGCTTCATTTAATGAGTCCATGACCGCAAGCTTCTTAACCATCCTGCTAATACCACAAGGCAACCATTTCTCTCTTTGTTCCCTCGCTGCTCTGGCTGTTTACAGCAGCCAGAGACTGGGACCCAAAATATTCCATAACAGAGATATTCTGGACCAGCCTTCACTGACTCTCCGTAGGAAGCCTTGCCTCCCTCTACTGTGGTGGCAGGGAGTCCTAAGACACCCAGAGGGGCCCAGAATGAGTGGCTTACTGTGGGCTGCGGGACTCCAGTGTCTCTGGCAGAAGTAAATCCCATGTCTGCCTTCAATCCCCAGAATCCACATTGTGGGGAAAGAGTCAGTTCCTACAAGTCATCCTCTGGCATCCATGTTGTCGTGACCCAGCATGTCTCAGCCTTAGTCCATGAGGGGGTGTGTGGAAGCTCCGAGCAACCCAACGGCGATAAAGACCAAACACAGGCATCTTGTCATCTTCAGAGAGCTCTCAGTTCCATGTTGTGGAACTAGAGTCATTTCTTTATTAGCCATCTTTTCTGGTGTTTCTTAACCATCCTGCTAATACCACAAGGCAACCATTTCTCTCTTTGTTCCCTCGCTGCTCTGGCTGTTTACAGCAGCCAGAGACTGGGACCCAAAATATTCCATAACAGAGATATTCGGTCCCCCACACCATGCACCATATACACATGGTCTCCCTCTCACACACACACTCACTGGATGAATGAATGAATGAATGAATGAATGAATGAATGAATGTGAAAGCAGTCAGAGGACTTTGCCTAAGCCAGCAGGTCTCCTTCAGATCCTTGCCCACAGCCTCTTCTTCCCTACTGATGGGCCACTGTCATTGAGTCATGTAGGTGACCACTTAGTGTGGTGACCTTTGGTAGGCTGGCAACAGGAGCATGAATCAGTGCAAGGCCTGTAGCCTTGTCCTCAGTCTCTTGGCCTAAGGCTATAGCAGGCACTTGGCACCTCACCCTCTAATAGTTGGACTAATAGCCTACTGGTAAAGGACATCTGGGACTGGCCATGAACTATCTAGGATCCTTACCTGCTACACCCAGGGCTCTGCCTTGGGGCCTTGGCTTCTGGGAGGAGGGGAAGGATTGCTTTGCCACTAGCTAGACAAGGCTTCGTCCCAGCCACGTCCTCTGACAGCCTCTTTTTGTACCTACAGGAGCTACGGGGAGCTCACCTACTGTACCAAGCATGTGGCAAACAAGATTGGCTGTTTCTGGCCCAACCCAGAAGTAGACAAATTCTTCATCGCTGTCCACCATCACTACTTCAGCAAATGCCCCATCTCTGGCAGAGCGCTGCGGGATCCGCCCACCAGCATCCTCTGCCCTTTCATCATGCTCCCCATCACAGTCACACTGCTCATGACTGCATTGGTGGTCTGGAGGAGCAAGCACTCAGAGGGCATCGTGTAGGTATCCCGGGCGATAGGGAGTTGGAGCATTATGGGCCTGGCTCAGCAACAACATCGTGATGATAGCAAGGCAGGCCCCGAGTTGCATCCTGCTCTAACCTAGTTAGCACAGGACTTCCGAGTGGCTCTGCATTAAGCTGAATGTGCTCTAGGTGGAGGACTCTGCCAAGGGAGCAGGAGCATGTCTCTACTTCCCCTTGAAAGAGTTCTAAGTGCCAGATCTCTGGTATATGCCTCACTAGTGTGGACTTTCTTGACCTCCAAGCAAGACTGCATAGACATGTTTGTGAATGCATGGTTTGTGATTAAAAGAGTATTCTTAAACTTGGGAAGTGTTTGGGGCTGGAGAGATGACTCAGAGTTTAAGAGCTCTGGCTGTTCTTCTAAAGGTCCTGAGTTCAATTCCCAGCAGCCACATGGTGGCTCACAACCATCTGTAATGAGATCTGGCTCCCTCTTCTGGCCTGCAGGCATACATGCAGACAGAACACTGTATACATAATAAATAAATCTTTAAAACAACAACTTGGGAAGTGTTCTAAATTCTAAGTAGAAATAACCTATACAGGGAGACAAAGAGTGGGAGGAAAATCAAGCCACCTCTGCAGGTCTGTCTTTTGCTAATGGGGTTTATCTCAGGGTTCTGAATGGATGACACTCAAGTCTAAGGTGCCCTGTGTGTGCTCAGGGGTTCCAAAGTGTTTCTGGTGCTTTTGGCCTCTACTACACAGTGCCTGCTCTCTTTTTTCCTTCCCCCGCCCCCGAGACAGGGTTTCTCTGTGTAGCTCTAGCTGTCCTGGAACTTCTCCTCAAACTTACAGAGACCCTCCTATCTCTGCCTCCCCAGTGCTGGGAATAAAGGTGTGCACAGTCCCTGCTTTAAGTCCTTGGAAATAATCATATACATTCAACACCATCAAGAACACCTAATATGCTGAGCAGTGGTGGTGCACGCCTGTAATCCCAGCACTTGGAGGCAGAGGCAGGTGGATCTCTGTGAGTTGGAGGCCAGCCTGGTCTACAGAGTGAGTGCTAGGAGAGGCTCCAAAGCTACACAGAGAAACCCTGTCTCTAAAAAACAAAACCCACCTAATATGAGCCAGATCTAAGGGCCCTTTGATCACACTACCTTCCCTAAGAAAACCCCAATACACAGGACAAGTGAAGGCCAAGAGGTGCCAGGGATGTGACTTCCTCCTCTACTCATCACTGCCCCTTTGGTCCCTGGTGTAGGGACCCAGCCCCCACGGGGTCTCTAAGGGTTGTTTTCCAGCATAACCACAGGTACCTCCTGTTCCTGACCCTACTGGGATCAATATCCTGTTGTGAACCCTTTGACCTGGGGTTTTTGTAAGTTTGTATATAAGGCTGATCCACAATAAAGGTGGGAGACATTCTCTCAGAAAAGGACCAGGAGTCTTGTGGTTCATCCAAATCTCCAGGCTTTCGCCCGATACTCAATACTCGGAATTAGTGTTGGCCAAGAGCAGCCACACCCTGGGAGGCCACAGACAGCAGTGATAATATTAATTTGAAGATTGAGCTATGGCAGTGCATATCTGGAATTGAAGCACTTTGGGGGCTGAGTGAGGTAGGATTGCTGTGAGGTTGGGGCTAGCCTGGGCTACATAGGGATACCCTGTTTAAAAAAAAAACAAAGCTGAGGGAGAAGGGGAAGAGGGAAGAAGAGAGGGAGGGACAAAGGAAAATGAGATTGGACTCATTTGCCTGAACTGGAGACCAGCCTGCCTTCCAGGGCTTTGACAAGGAAAGCTACAAGGTGGGAAAAAAAACAAGACTTCCCTAAGTCACAGAATCCAATAACAGCCAGAGAACTGGAGACCTTGGCTCGGGAAATGGAGCTGACCCAGTGTGCTGTTCCCTGAGCTGCTCGTATTAACGAGCTTGCAGGGTTTCCGGTAAACCAAGAAGGCTAGAGACTGAGGTCATCTTGAAAGCCCAGGCCATCGATCCGAATGTGCTCAGCTAAGCAGGGGGCAATGGTGAGCCCAAGACACCTCGCCTATCATACTGCTAGGGAAGCTTGGTCCACTGGGAGCAGATCATGATCCATTCATCAAAAAAGAGCATTAGTGGTGTCTTCCTGAAGACAAGTCAGAAGTGTGGGCCAGAAGTCTTGAGTGTTTGTTCTCAGTGATTTCTCTTCTAGGAACTCATCCCAAGTACGTAATTAGATGTGCAAAATGGCCCATGGGGACTACGAGCGAGCGGAAGAGAGGAGACACCCTCAGTGGCCTGACAGAAGGACTGCTCCATCAGATTAACTCCAGATGACAGAAGGCAACTCTGTTTCCTTAAATGACATATGTGGGGGCGTGTTTCACAGGACACGGAGTTCATTGAAAAGGGCGGATTTTAAAACAGAAAATCAAGGTGACCTCTATGTTGTATTTGCTTACACTTGCAGTCCCTGTCCCCAGGCTGCATTACGCTGGGGGAGGGCCTCCCAGAAGACAGAGCAACACAAACAGGAACGTACCTGGCTGCTGCCTTCCCAGTTGCTGGACACCGTTTGCTGGTGAAGGGTGACAGAGAGCAACCTGAACTAGCTGTGTATCCTTGAGCAACTAACTCATCTCTGGTAGCCATGGGGGAGATGACTTGGAGTATGCAAGCCATCTGCCTTTTCCCAGTGATGGTGTTTGAACTCCTGAAAGACCAAGTAGCCAGTCAGAGGAGCCTCATCCTTAGGGCCAGGCAGTATGAGTGATGCCTGAGGGAAGACGAGAGATGAACACAGGGAGGTGGTGAAACACATTTTTAAAAAGATTTCAAAATTTATATTGACAAGTGTATAAGCATTTTTCCTGCACACATGTATGTACACATGCCCTGCCTGATGCCATCGGAGGTCAGAAGTAGGTGTCAGAACCCCTGAAGATTACAGATGGTTGTGAGCTGCCGTGTGGGTGCTGGGAACGGAATCTGGGTTTTCTGCAGGAGTAGTAAGCGTTTAACTAAGCCATCTCTCCAGCCCTGAGATGCTTTCCTCTGTGGTTCACCTCCACGGTGAGCATAGAAGACCTACAGCACAGCACTTTTCAAGGCTATTCAGAAGAGCCAATTCCTTATGGGACTAAGCCAAGACAGGCTATGGGGCTGCCAACTTTACTCTGTCTATCCATGCATGTCAGAGATAGACAGTCCCTGAGAGGGGCAACTTACAAAACGATCCCTTGTCTCGAACCCACCCCAACCACATTTGCTTTCTAGCCACACACCATGCAGGACTTTCTCCAACACGCTGGCAAGAGGCTGGAGAAACTTGTTTTCTTGTCACTCCTGGAGTTAGGGCAGGAAGTGGATAGAGGTGCCTGGAGGGCAAGGGCAGGTGGCAACTTCTGTTCTTGTTCAGCACGGGCCGCCATGACAGCGTCTGCACCCAGGCTCAGCTGCCACAGTCTTCTGCCCCTGGAGGCGCAGGAGGCTTCGATGCAGGGCTCAGACCACCACCCAAGAGAGAGGGGCAGAGCTTGCTCCCAGTCCACCCGTAGCACCAGAGCCTCTGCCCCTTGAAGGGGCCAGTACCTCAAAGACTATTGGCTGAATGAGTTCCCATAACAATTTCCCCACAACACATGGGGATCTCGGTTCAATCCCAGAACCCATAATGAAAAACAAAAGCAAACAGGCCCAGTGGTGCCCACTAGTAATCCCAGTGCTAAGAAGACAAACAAGTAGGTGACTCTCTAGGGGCCACTGGCCAGTGAGCCAACCCAGACCAATGAGACTTCCATGTGAATATCTATAGGCCTCACCCCCATACACAAATGCAAAGCTGTCATGTACAAGTGATGATAGCAAACTGCCTGGGTCAAATCAGATGCCAAGTCCACCAATGGAGAGGCAAGTCAATCCAATCAGATGCCAGCTCTGCCAAAAGGGAGGCAAGCCAGTGACTCCCTGCCCCTCTGTTTCCTACCTACCAAGGAATGACCGTGGGCCTCAGACAGTTCAGTATTTGCAAAGAGAGCCCTTGACAGGCCCCAGTATGTCGCAAGTGGCCATTTCACTTTGGCCATGGGGACTCATCTTCGACTACTGCTGTAAGACCCCCAGAAAGCTCAGGCTTCCAGGATCTTAGCCCAGGACCGCAGCCACCCCAATCACAGAATGGAGGCAAAGCTTGATGCAAATTTCATGAGGCTTTATTGTAGTTTAACGAGCTAACCCCATGTTAGCGAGGGTCTTTGATCCACCCACCATGTCGGATGGCTAGCAAAGACTGTTCAAAGCCGCTGCTTACAGATCTTTATAGGGCAGCGTAAGGGGAGTGTCTAGGGGTATGCACAGGCTCAGGATTGGTGTGCCTCCAGGCTTGGATGGTTTGCCCTGTGGTTGCTATGCTCTCTGCGTCATTGCTGTGTGCTTGTCCGTAAAGCACACCCAGAGCCATAAAGCATAGCGCCACCAGCTAACTTCTGATTGGTTCCTTGCCACGAGGCAGGCATCTGACCTCTAAGTGACCAAGGCAAGGTTATGGCAAGCACGTGTTCAGCTGTTATGGCTGCCGAAATGGGGAGCTGGCCCCTTCACTGCATGTGTGGGACTGTCCCGACTGGGTTGTGTACCTTTCTACCTCTCAACACGTCATGTTCTGTCACCGAGAGGCTGGAAGGTGAGTGGCTAAGAGAACACTTACTAGTGCTAACAACAGGAACTACTAGCACCTTGGAGGACCTTCCTCCTTCCCTTTTGCATCAGACAGACTTGCAACAGTCCCTGGGGACGGCATTGCAGACCCCACAGGCCTCGGCCTAGAGGGAAGCAATTCCCCAGGCTGGAAACCTGACTTCAAGGTGTCAGCAGACTTGGCTCCTCCCAGGGGCTTGCAGATTCCAGTCACTGTGATAAGGTCCACCCAACAACCTCACCTGTGCATAACTACCTCTTTAAAGATCCTCCCTTAAAATAGGGATCTGAGGTCCTGGGACTTAGGACCCCAACATATGAATTTCAGTGTCTGTTGGAGGGACAACTTGCCCATGACCAAAACCCTGTCCCCCTACTGCCAGCTGGCTCACTGTAACTGGTTATGTTATGGGCCCGAATCTGTTACGGGCCCATGTTGCAAACATCCATGAAAACTAGTGGAAAACAACTCTGGTCAGAAGTGCTCCAGAGACATCGCAAGAGGGAACAGAAACCTGCTTCTCATCAAGGCCCATCAGCACACATTCTTGTTGGGAAATGCGAGGCTCAATTAGGAAGGCGGGTGGTGGGAAGGGTCTCTGGGGAGACTGCCTGGAAAATTCCAGAGCCCGAGTTCCTGGCTTTCATTTTGTCTCATTTTCAGAAAAATGGGCAGGACTTCTCTCCTGGTGACATGTTCCCGACCAGATAATGTTTCTTGTTCCTGAGCAGATACTGTTTCTGCTCACCAACTAGATAAGAAATAAGAGGAGGGCAGAGGGAAGAAAAAAACGAAAATGTGCCAGGTGGTGGTGGCATACATCTTTACTCAGGAGGCAGAGGCAAGCGGATCTCTGAGTTCGAGGTCAGCCTGGTCTGCAGAGTGAGTTCCAGGAGAGCCATGACTACACCGAGAAACCCTTGTCTGGAAAAACAAGGGAAGAGAAAGAAAAGAAAAATTGTGTTTTCTCTTGACTTAAGAGCAGGGTGGGGGTGGAGGGTGTTCAGGAATGTGGAGGAGGTCTGTGGATCAGAACAGTGGAGGAGGACTGGAAGCCTGCTACTGTAAGAAGAGAGAGCCCGTGGGCCAGGCTGGAGGAAAACACTGGTATGGAGTCTCCGGGAAGGCTGGCCACCTCACTCACCTCTGCTCCCTGTCTTCCTCACTCAGAGATCCTGTCAGACTCGCAAAAGAACGGCTGAGGGACAGAGGGGCTGCCTCATGTGCTCCGGTGTCTCTGAGCATGATGGCAGAGCCTGGCTGTGAGACCTGAAATCCCATGGCTCGTGAACCTGTGCCGCCCCTTCCTGTAGCATCATGGGAAACATAGCTATTGGGCTTGGCAGGGGGTGAAGGTGGGTAGTCTGGCTGCCCCGGCTTCGGGTATCTCTAGGAGTCATAGCTGAATGTTTTCTTTTTTTGTTCGTTTGTCTCTGCACACCCTGTAGACCAGGCTGATCTCGAACTCAGAGATCCTCCAGCCTCTGCTTCCCTATGCTGGGATTAAAGGTTTATGCCATCACTGCTCGGCTAGCTAAGTGTTTTAGACCCAGGTACCAAAAGCCCAAGTGAACTTCCCTCTGCAGGATGACAGCCCTTTTTCCTGTACAAGCTTTCCCGTCCAGGCTCTCCTGGGGCCACCCCTGCAAACTTCACATTTAGAAGCCTCAGTTACACTGATGATGCTTTCAGCTTCTGTTTCCTGAGTCCCAGAAGACTGAATGGCTGGACCCCCAACCAGAATGAGCCATTTGGTGTGTCCCAGTCCAGTCCCGAGCCCATCGTTAAGCTGACCCCTAGAAGCCTTGCTGTCATTGACCCTAGCCCCCCACCTTACCCCAAGACTGCCCACTGAGTAAAAGTGAGGACACGGCCCCTCCTAGGTATGGATAGGAGAAGGGTTTTATTGTAGAGATGAGGGAGAATTCAGCCAGAGGCATCCGGAAGAGTCCAGACTGAACCCGGTGAGCGGTGAGGAATGGTGTGTGAACAAACACAACTGAGAGAGGAGAGAGAAGAGGAGATAGCGCAAGCAGACCAAGAGAGGAACCGAGGAACAAGAGACCAAGAGAGAACAAAGAACCAAGACAGCACGCAACCAAAATGTCTGGGTTTCATAGGAAAGAGAAGCTGGGTGAAGGAAGGGAAGCTCAGGGCGGGAGAGGTTGAGGGTGTGGGGTGGGGGGTGGGGCAGGGATGAAAAGCACTGAGTGGAGCCGGCACTCTATACCAGGTACTGCCACTGCTGAGAGAGCCTGGCAGCCAACATCCGCTTTGGGTTTTTTCTTTCTTTCTTTTTTTATTTAAGTTAGAAACAACCTTATTTTACATATCAATCCCAGTTCCTGCTCCCTCCCCTCCTCCCATGCCCCCTCCACCCCCCTTCCACCACCCATCCGCTCCCCAGGGAGAGTGGGGCCTTCCATGGGGGATCATCAAAGTCTGTCACGTCATTTGTTATTGGTTATTAATATGTCAGTGGCCACAGCTTGACGGTTCATCCCTCCATGGCTAGACATTTAACTGGGGTGATATCCTATCTCTTGTTGTCATGCAAAATTCTACTTGAAACAACTTCTTGGGCTAGAAGATGGCTTGGTAGGTGAATCACTCTCTGTACAAGCATGTTAAACATGAGATTCAAGAGAAAGACCAGTTCCACAATTTTAAGCCAAAGCTGAAGCGAGCTTTGATTAAATACTGGCCAGAATGATGGAGTCTGCCTAGGTACATTCCTGGATTCCCAGAAAATAGCAACCGGTCACATTTTGCAGAGGCTTAAGAGGGCCAAACCCACAAAGCTACCATATTTCCAATCAGATCCAATCAGAGGCAAGCATATATCCTGAAGTATATCTTGCCTGCATACTTCCCTCCTATATCCAATCAGGGGCAAGCATACATCCTGACGTATTTCCTTCACAGTACTTCCTGCCTCCATGTAATCAAGCACATCTGTTGCAGATGAGTCAAACTTGTTTAGTGGAGTGAACGAATGTGGGTTGTTTTCCTCCATAAACAACAGCCTCCAGCATCTCAGGAATATCCGTCCTTGTGCAAGCGGGGCTTACAGGTTAACTTTGGACCATACACATGATCTCCCAAACCCACTTAAAGGTGGATGCCTTGGTGCACACCTGTAATCCCAACAGAGACTGGAGGGGCTTGAATGCTGACACAGCCTCAAGCAAGGAAGAAGGAGATTCTTCTCTGATTTCCACATGCAAGCTGTGGAAACACACACACACACACACACACACACACACACACACACACACACACACTTCAAAAAACAAAACTTCTTTTGCCATGGAAGTAGTCTGCAAAATGAACGAGACACAGGTAAACAAGCAAACAACAAAACAAAGAGCCTTAATTCCTAGCACTAAACTAACTTTTAGCATTCATTTTGCTGCATACCGTCCAAACTTTAACTTGTCCTTAGGTACGTAGATAACAGATATTACAAAAAGAAAATTTGGCTTGTTCTACTTTGTAAATAATGTTTCCAATTTAAAGTTATTATTATTATTAAAAAATACATCAATTATTTTTAATGACCACAGAGTTTTTAGACGTCCCAAAGGCAAGGGTTCTATCCTTTTTTGTTTATACTGTTTATAAATAATGCTCTGATCCGTGCTTCCTTATTTCCGTCCTTAAAACAAATGTTTAGAAATAGTCTGGTGGGTCAAGGGGATCCTTGTGCTTTGAGTAAACACCGCCAGGCTCATTATAAGTGTTTGCGTCACCAAGGTCAATTAGAACTCCTACCTAGGCATTTGCCTAAAAGGGAAATTTTTCCTTAGTAAACGGGAAAGTCAGTTGGGTGAGGAAAGATGTTCTCAATTGCTGCTCTCATCTTGCATGTCTGCCTATGGAGGGGTCAACCTGTTGCCCCTCCATACTGTGCCCCAATACTGACCACAGGAAGTCTTAGTAAATGACCACACAGGATCTTACCAGCAATAAATTCCTCCTCTCTTCCCAAGAGCCCTCCACTCACAGGCTGACCATGTTCACATCTTATGCCCAAAATTTGACATTCTTTAAGCCTTTTTTAAAACATCAAAACTGAGTTTGTAGTTCCTTTAAAAAGTTGTGTTTCCCTCAGGATTTTGTGAGCTATCCTGTTCATGTTTTGTTAAGTAGATTAGAAACTTCCATCTTATTCCGTGCCCTAAATGGTTTGTGGAGCATGAGAGACACAGAGAAGGACATGGAAATGCCTGACAGAATCTAGGAGATACTTGGCCTCTGGGCTGTAGGTGGTACACACAGACAAATGTTGAAGAGCATGAAGCAAGAGGAACAGCGGGGGCTGCACTTTAAGCTAGATGTGGTGGGACACTTTTTTTTTTTTTTTTGAGACAGAGTTTCTCTGTGTAGCCCTGGCTGTGCTGGAACTCACTCTGTAGACCAGGCTGGCCTTGAACTCACAGAGCTCCTCCTGCTTCTGCCTCCCAGCCACCAGCTCCCACGCCTTTTCTCCTCAGCTGCATAACAAGAACAAGGTCCACTTCCACTACAAGAGATCCTGTTCTGAAAACAACCAACAACAAAACCAAAATACCCCACAAGGTGATCAGGAAATACAGATTAAAGCAAGAATGGAATGCCATTTGTGTATGCCATATTGGCAGTTTTTAAAGTAACAACAACAACAAAAAAAAGCCACAAGTGTAATCAAGCTGTAAAGAATTGCAGCTTTTGACAAGACCAAAATATCAGATCCTATCAAACTTTTTTTTTAAACATTTACTTATTTTATGGGAAAGGGTATGAGTGAAACAACTGTGATTGTCAGGTTGCTGCCTGCAATAAAGACGAAACCTTACTTGCTTTGCATTGGGGAGATAGGAAAAGTTCCTTCATAGCAAGACTCCACCCATCAAAGCACCATGATATGAACAAGATAGCTTATTTGAAAGGTTTTCATTTTAAAAGAGAATGCCTGAGCCGGGCAGTGGTGGTAAATGCTTTTTATCCCAGCACTCAGAAGGCAGAAGCAGTCATATCTCTGTGAGTTCGAGGCTAGCCTGATCTACAAAGTTCAGTCATGCAGGGACTCAGTGTACACTGCAGTGTGGTTCAAAGAGACCAGACAGCACCTCATGTTCACAATAGGATTTGGTGTTGTCTGCATGGTGCTGGTCTTGCAAGCATGCCTCCAGCCAGATGCAAGTAGTGAGCATTCAGGCACTGCTAGATGGAGTGATTTCAGTAGAACCTCTAAAATGTTTTCTTCTTGTAGATTTGAAGGCCGTTTCTTTGATCAGATCTGTGCCCAGTGCCAAATATACACAAAAGAAAGAAAGAAAGAAAGAAAGAAAGAAAGAAAGAAAGAAAGAAAGAGAAAGAAAAACTCCTGTTGTGTAGCCTGTGTTTAGCTTTGAGTATGGTTTCTTTTGCCCTACAGAAGTTTTAAAAAATTGCAAAGTCAATTTTATCAGTCATTTCCTTCATGATTTATACTGGTATTCTTTTCTTTAAAAATAAATTTATTTATGTATATGAGTGCTTGCATGTGTAGCTGTATACTGTGCGAGAGCAGTACCCACAGAGGCCAGAAGAGGGCATCGGATCTCCTGGACTGGTCCTCTGGGAAAGGACTCAGTCAGGTGCTGTGGAATAGCTTGTCAATTCTTACAAAGTTGAGAATGCCTTTTCCCTACCACCCAACCATTTCAGTTGTGGGGACAGGCTCCAGGAGGCTTCTACCACACAGACTCTAAGTGTAACCATTTGCTACTGCAAATAATTGAGAGCAACCAACATATGATGTACACAGCAATAGGGATTTTACAGGGAGTTTAAAAGCCAAACTGTGAGTCTTTTGCACTTGCCATGGGTGGACTGCTGGGCTGTCAAGGAAGCACTTGCTGGCCAGTGTTGGTAGTGGCAGCCTGTTTCCCAAAGCTGAAGAACCAATTTCCACCACCACTGGTAGTTAGTCTATCTGTCCTTTATGGCCTCCTGGTTATGCAAGATTCATGGCAACTGGTCTTCCCTGTCACTAGTGAGGAAGCACAAATGTCATGGGTCGGTGGTGAGCTTTTGTGATGTTCCCAGTAGCATCTACTGCTGGTTATCTTGGGAAATTTGCCTGTTAATTCGTGGTCTTCCTAAGACCTAGGGGGGACTATGCTCTACACACAAACCTTTCTATGTGTGTCACAGGTATCTTCTCTCATTCTGCCTTCTCTTTTGGTTTTCTTTCTTCATATACATACATACATACATGCATGCATAATTTTATCCGTAGGAGTGCTTTTTTATTGCATGTATATATGTGCATTTCTTGTGTTCCTAGTGCCCATGGAGATCAGAAGGGATTAGATTCCCTGGGACTGGAGTTATGGTGGTTGTGAGCCCACCATGTGGATGCTGAGAGCTAAACTCCTAGACCTCAGCAAGAGCAGCAAGTGCTCTTAACTGCTGAGCCCTCTCTCCAGCCCCCTTTCATTTTCCAAACCATGTCATTCAGTCAAAAGAAGTTTCCTTTCTTTCTCCTCTTTTTTCTTCTTCCTCCTCCTCCTCCTACTTTTCATTTTTGGTTTTGGTTTGTTGTTTTAACAGAATCTCGGTTTCCCAGCCTGACTTCAACCTTGAACTTCTGATCCTCCTGTCTCCATCTGCTGAGGGCCAGGGTTATAGGCCTGTTCATCCCTACATCATAGATACTGCAGATCAAGCTGGGGATGTTAGACTAGGTGAGCACTCTACCAACTAAGCTACAACCTTAGTTCCGGACGAGAAGTTACCGTGTGTGGTGTGTGTGTGTGTGTGTGCGTGCGTGTGTTCTCCGGGAGCTGGGAAAGCTGTTTTAGCTTTCATTCTTAGATCTACAAACCATTTACTAAACCCCTTCATAATCTCTCCTTGAAGTGAAGAGCAGAGAGTGCCTGGGGGTTGTTGGTTCAGACCAACAGAGCTCCATAGACAAGTGTAACTCCTCTACTCCTAGGCTTTGTTTGGTCCGCGTCCTTGGGATGCCCCCTGGAGGTGGGAGTTGTGATTGCAGTCAGATCCTTTAACCTTGCTGGGCTGCAGAGGCATTGAGATTCACAACTCTCCTCCGGACCCTGCAGGCTTTAAGAACAGCGGCCTGGGCGGCAACTAGCCAGCCTTACAGGACCCAGGGAACAGGCTGACTCAGAGAATTCACCTCTGCACCTCATCCACAAGAGCGCGATCCCCTCACTCCGTGTTCAGCCTGAATCCTAGGCCCACCAAGGTTCAGAGGGAGGCAGAGGAGAGGAGCCTCGAGCATTGGGTACATGGCAATGTATGTTCTGCTTCAACCAAGCAGCCCCACCAACGTCCGGATCCTGGGCCACGTGTGAATCACGTGGTAACCTTGTTCTGGGCAGCCAAGACCTGTGTATACCCACTGGTCTTTTGTAGCAATGGAGTTTGGGAGAGAGGGACGGTAAACTGTTTAACCACGCCCAGTCCTGCCTGTGTGACTGCAACTGTCTGCCCTTTGTCGCTATGCTGTGTCCCAGGGAAGGACAGTCCTCAGGGTGGATTCTGAACCCTCAGGACAGCGCAAAGCACAGCAGGGAACTCGGATGGCCCTCTCCAGCAGGACCACCATGACTAAAGTTGAGATGGAGAGGAAGTGTTAGACCCCCCAGAAAACTCAGGCCTCCGGGGTCTTAGCCCAGAACCACAGTCATCCCAATCACCAGGTGGATTCGAAAGCTTGATGCAAACTGCATGAGGCTTTATTGTTGTTTAACGAGCTAACCCCATGTTAGCTCGGGTCTTTCATCCATCCACCATGGTGGATGGCTAGAAAAGACAGCTCCAAAGGTCAGCATAGAGATCTTATAGGGCAGTGTAAGGGGAATGTCTAGGGGTACACACAGGCTCAGGATTGGTGTGCCTCCAGGCTTGGAGGGTTTGCCCTGTGTTGATTGGCCAACTGGTTGTTATGGCCCATAGGCCCTCCCAGGGTGGTTGCTATGCTTTGAGAGTCATTGCTGTCCACTTGTCGATAAAGCACACCCAGAGCCGTAAAGCATAGCGCCGCCAACTAACTTCTGATTGGTTCCTTGTCATGAGGCAGGCATCTGACTTCTAGTGACTAGGACAAGGTCATGGCAAGCACATGTTACTGTCATGGCTGCCAAAATGGGGAGCTGGTCCCTTCAGAAGGACCCAGAAGGAACAGCCACTTTCCACAGTGCAGGGCCTACCCTGCCTGTGTAGTTGCAGACATCTGCAATGGCCAAAGTGCCTGTGACCCCTAAGGGGCCGCCTTGATGAAGTCTCCTGGCCCTGGCCTGCAGGTGTCTCTATGGGATCGGGACAGGTAGGGGGTGCCTATGCCCCGTTGGAGCTAGGGTAATGGCTTCTCCCTATGAAGGGGAGCTGCAGCTGCATGTGAAGATTGTCTGCTCAGAGGTGGCAATGACAGATCTATCTGCAAGGGCTAGTTTGGCATGCCCCTGGTTGTTTGTCCTCCACCCTAAAGCTCCAGAGAATGAATGTGAAGGGACCAGCTCCCCATTTCGGCAGCCATAACAACCAAACACGTGCTTGTGTGACCTTGCCTTGGTCACAAGGAGGTCAGATGCCTGCCTCCTGGCAAGGAACCAATCAGAAATTAGCTGGTGGCTCTGTGCTTTATGGCTCTGGGTGTGCTTTAGGGACAAGTGCACAGCAATGACTCGAAGAGCATAGCAACCACCCTGGGAGGGCCTATGGGCCATAACAACCAGTTGACCAATCAACACAGGGCAAGCCCTCCAAGCCTGGAGGCACACCAATCCTGAGCCTGTGTGTACCCCTAGACACTCCCCTTACGCTGCCCTATAAGATCTCTATGCAGAGGCTTCGAAGCATCTTTTCTAGCCATCTGCCATGGTGGGTGAATAAAGACCCGAGCTAACATGGGGTTAGCTTGTTAAACAACTACAATAAATAAAGCCTCTTGCTGTTTGCATCAAGTTTCTGCCTCCGCATGGTGATTGGGGTGGCCGAGGTCCTGGGCTGAGATCCTGGGAGCCTGAGTCTCTGGGGGTCTTTCAAAAAGATATCAACGTGCAGGCGATAGGGGGAAGGGATGCTCACCCTAGGACATTTGGTGTCCCAGACCTCTTCCAGAGCTTCTGTGAGATACCCACAGGATCGGGTGTCTAGCAGAAGCCAGCAGCCCCTACGTTTTTTGGAGTACCACAGCTCTGCCATTTACACCTGTGGCTCCCACTGGCTTGGAACTGGAGATGGGGAGAGACCCTTTTGCTGGCGAGCCCCATCAACTCTTATCAGCCTCCATAGGTGTAACCAAGATTTGAAGAAGACCTGTGGCACCTATCAATCACTCTTGGAAACAAATCAGAATTATTCATATGTTAAGGAGCCGTTACAAGCTAGTGCACATGCGCACTAGGTAACTTTGTAACTTTCCAGCCCTTGGTCTCCGCCCCTCCCGTGACGTCATATGGTCCGATCAGATGACGTCATATGGTCTGACGAGCTTCAGCCAGTCAGAGAGTAACACTTCTGAGGCGGCGGTTGCCAGCCTATATAAGGGAGGGGTTTTTGGGTGTTCGGAGTCTCCGCTCTGTAAGCTTATGCTCTCTCTCTCAAGACGCATTATAATAAGCTTTACTGCAGAAGGATCCTGAGGAGTGTGCTGCGTCGTTTTTGCTGGTGAGACGGTAGCACGGGACATCTGGTGCCGAAACCCGAAACAGAAAAGACATGTAGGCCTCTGACACAAGAAAATCCCAGATCCTCTGGCCTCCCGGAGCCTAGGGCCAAAACTGAACACAAAGAAACTCCAGACCCCACCCCACCCACCCACCCTGCCCCAGCCTCCTGGGCACTTGGTTCCTGGGAACTGTTTGGCCACAAAAGAAACTCCAGGGAGACCAAACCCTTCCCTATTGTCTCCAGGATACAGTTCTGAAAACTATTGGTATCTATGTACAACAGGCCACCGGCAAGTAACAAGACAAAGCCCTAGAAACCACAGAATATTCCCTCTCAGCACTGACCAGTGAAAATACCTGGTACACAAGTATTTCATGCCAAAATATGACTTTGAGAAATTTTCCTGATTGTTCCAAACAGCCAAGCAATCAGAAATCAACCCGTACCTATGGATGTAATCCTGTAACTTTTGTCTTTAAAACCTAGCAGTGTAAGACCCCCCAGAAATCTCAGGCCTCCGGGATCTCAGCCCAGGACCTCGGTCACCCTAATCACCAGGCAGATTCGAAAACTTGATGCAAACTGCATGAGGCTTTATTGTGGTTTAACGAGCTAACCCCATGATAGCTCGGGTCTTTCACCCACCAGCCATGGCAGATGGCTACAAAAGACAGCTCGAACCATCTGCATAGAGATCTTGTAGGGCAGCATAAGGGGAGTGTCTAGGGGTACACACAGGCTCAGGATTGGTGTGCCTCCAGGCTTGGAGGGCTTGCCCTGTGTTGATTGACCAAATGGTTGTTATGGTCCATAGACCCTCCCAGAGTGGTTGCTATGCTCTGCAGAGTCATTGTTGTGCACTTGTCCTTAAAGCACACCCAGAGCCATAAAGCATAGCGCCACCAGCTAATTTCTGATTGGTTCCTTGCCATGAGGCAGGCATCTGACCTCTTAGTGACCAAGGCAAGGTCAGACAAGCACATGTTTGGCTGTTATGGCTGCCGAAAGGGGCAGGCATCTGACCTTAGTGACTAAGACAAGGTCAGACAAGCACGTGTTCGGCTGTTATGACTGCTGAAAAGGGAGCTGGTCCCTTCAGCAGTATGCCGGGCGTTGGTGGTGCACGCCTTTAACCCCAGCACTCAGGAAACAGAGGCAGGTGGATCTCTGTGAGTTCAAGGCCAGCCTGGTCTACTGAGTGAGTGCCAGGATAGGCTCCAAAGCTACACAGAGAAACCCTGTCTCGAAAAACCAAATAAATAAATAAATAAATAAATAAATAAATAAATAAATAAATGTCAGAAGTAGACAGGGAACTTCACCCTGTCTGGAGGCTGCTGTGTCAGCTTGCTAGACAGAGTCCATCCCAAAGGAGGATAGACAATTTAATAAACCTCATGCATTTGCATCGGTGGTCTGTCTCCCTGGTATCTTTGGGGATCCTTGTGACTCAGGCACAACAATAAGGTCTCTGAAGAGATCCACATCTCATCTTCTGGGCATCTTTAAAAACTAGGGGAATTAACTGAAGATGGAGTTTCTGTCCCACCAGGTCCCACAGCCTTTTAGTCCCAAATAAATACACAGAGGCTTTTTTGTTGTTTTTTGTTGTTTTTTTGAGACAGAGTTTCTCTGTGTGGCTTTGGAGCCTCTCCTGGCACTTGCTCTGAAGACCAGGCTGACCTCGAACTCACAGAGATCCTCCTGCCTCTGCCTCCCGAGTGCTGAGATTAAAAGCATGCACCACCAACGCCCAGCTCACAGAGGCTTATATTAATTATAAACTGTTTGGCTGATGCCTTGGGCTTCTTACTGGCTAGCTCTCTCAAGTATTAAACCATAACTGTTAATCTATGTATTTCCACATGGCCTTATCTTACCAGAGAATGCTCAGGTGTCCTACCTTCCCAACATGGCATCTCCCTGGTGTCTTCTTTCTGTTTTTCTCTCCCCAAAATACTCCTGGTCTGGTAGCCCTGCATATACTTCCTGACTATCGACATCCTGCCTGTCCATTGCATTGGTCGAAACAGCTTTATCCATCAACCAATAAGAGAAACATATATTCACAGCATACAGAAGGACATCTCCCACCAATTAACTAACAGAGAAGGGCAAGGGAGGATTTTGAGACCCTCACTCATAGAGAAGGCAGCCTGACTGACTAAGGAGGGAGGCTTAGTACTGATCCATCCTTCAGGCCTTGGAGGGAAAAGCCAGCCAGCCCAATTTAGTTAGCCAGGCTGGACCAAACTTTGGGAGTCTGATGCCAGGTGATTTTGTAAGCATATCTAAACACATTTGGAAAAAATGTTTCCAGGTGGCATGTCACGTCCACCCTTGACCAGCAAGAACGACGCAACACCGAGGAACCTTCTTCACACAGTTTTATTCGGGAACCTTGATTTACAGTGAATGGCGGCCCTGGGTAGAGGAAGACGGGGCCTGATATAGTCTACATCTACCAATCACCTAACCCTACGTGGTGCGCCAGGATAGGTTGTCTCCAAGCAGAATTAAGAGGATACATGGCCTTTACCAAATTAGGAGCTGTTTACCACAGAGAGCACTCGCCGTCTGGCTGGCGGAAGGCGGAAACCAGCGCCATCTTTTGGGTGCGGTACTTTGCAGCTCCCAACAGTTCCCCCTTTTTGTTTTAATATATTACAGGAGTAGCAGTATCTATCTGTTGTCAGATTTCAGTCATCTCTGTTTTAGGTTCAACCCCAGTGTCCCTATCATGCCCATCAAAGAGTCATTGTGTCGCCCTTACAGGCTCATGTCTTAGGTTGAAGGGAACACATGTATGCTAATTCACTCAGCAAGAGGGTAGGTGCTCGTCATTGAGCATGACTGATTCAGATACGCATCACTTACTCAGCAAGGGTGAGACAGACACCTATTTGTCTGTCAGCATGGATAACCATGCTTGAGGGGATTGTCCTGCTTCCACAGCAGCAAAGGCCTGTACCAACATGGCAGCTTGGGATTTTTGCAACTTCCTGGTCCTGCATAGGCACCACAGGCAAACAAAAATGGCTAACAGCATCATGGAAAGCATAACCCCCACCCCAGCCCATTCCTTAACTAAATTAAAGGCTTGTTTAAGGGTAGTTAAGAGGTTATTAACAGTGGGCAGGCTCAGGCGTGTAGCATTCACGGCAACAATCTGTTGTGTTAAGGTATCTGTCAGGTTCTCGAACAGTCTTTAATATCTATAGAGATGATAGGCCATGATGCAGGTAAAGAAGTTAAAAGTGGAAGACCACGTTGCACAGGGCCCATAACTTGCATCTGCTGATTAATAGCTCTAAGATCATGAAGCAATCTCCATTTACCAGATTTTTTCTTAATGACAAAAATAGGAGTATTCCATGGAGATACAGAGGATTTTATATGCCCCAGATCCAGCTGCTCCCGCACTAGAGTCCTAACAGCCTCCAGTTTTTCAGAGGAAAGTGGCCACTGAGGAACCCATACTGGCTCCTCTGTTTTCCAGGTAATAGGAATACCTCCCTCAGTGGCCCCTAGGAAAAACCCAGACCTAGATTCTTTGGTCTCAGTTGTGGAATAATAGGACTAGTTCGACCCTGCAGATGTTTTCCTAGGCCTCGACCTGGGACGTATCCCATTTGTTTCACGATATCTTGAGATGTTTTTGAGTATTCATTTGTGAGTTTAAACCCCATATCTTTTAACAAATCTCTTCCCCATAGTGAAATTGGTAAGTCTAACACATAAGGCCACATGGTCCCTGAATGCCCTTCCTGATCTTTCCAAGGCAATTGTCTAGCACTCATATCAGGAACCTTAGCATAACCCAAATCTTGTAAAGTTTGAGAAGAGACCTGTATAGGCCAGCCAGAGGGCCAATCTTTGGTGGCTATGATGCTCTTATCAGCTCCAGAATCTAGTAAGCCTAGGATTTTCTTACCATTCACAATTAACTCAAGGGTCGGACGTTGATCAAGCTCTAAAGCTAGGAAAGTTAAGTTCGATCCAGTGGAAACAAAGCCTCCCTCTCCTCTCTCTCTGATTTGAGCTGGAAACTTATCATGTAAACTTAACAAAAGCAGTAGCTGTGCTATCCTGTCTCCAGGAGAAATGGCTGTAATCCCTCTAGGAGATTCTACCATGATCTTTACTACACCCATGTAATCAGGATCTATAACTCCAGGATGTACTCGTAGGCCTTTCAGTGCTGCAGATGATCTTCCTATAAGCAGGCCTACTGTGCCAGGCTCAAGGGGTCCCTTAAAATCAGTGTCAACGAGCTGGACCCCCATTCTGGGAGTTAATACAAGTCTGGTGGTGGAGCGTAAGTCCAGCCCCTCAGAGCCTGTAGTGGCTCTCCTCGGTCCCTCGGATGTCGAAGAGAGGGCCAGGTTTCGGGACTCTGCTCCTGGTTCTGATCCTCCATGGCCCCATATATTTGTGGGCCCTGGGGTCGTGGGCCCCGTTGTCCGTTTTTTGGACGAGCTCCTCCATACCCCTGAACAAGAGGCTGTCTGCTGATGTCTTTTACTGATCTACATTCCTTAGCCCATTGATTTCCTTTTCTCCATCTAGGGCATAAGCCAGGTTGCTTAGGGTGCGGGGTAGAGTTATTGACTTTAGTAATTCCTCCCTCTGAGCATTGCTTTCTCAAATGCCCTTGCTTGCCGCATTTAAAGCAAGCTCCTGAACTTCTGCCTTTCTTGTTAATTGCATCACAGCAGCTGCTAGGCCAGCATTGGTCAATGGACCCCCTAACTCCCTACAGACTTTCATCCAGACTTCAAGGCCTTTACCCTTATATGGAGTTATTGCAGCCCCACACTCCTTTGTACATTGTTCATAAATCAGCTGTTTGATCAAAGGCATAGAAGCATCTGGATCCCCAAACACTCGTCCTGCAGATTCTACCATTCTTGCCACAAAGTCTGAAAAGGGTTCCATAGGACCTTGTAATATCTTTGTAAGATTTCCACTGACCTCACATTTGTTGGGCAGAGACCTCCAAGCCCTAATGGCTATTTGATTAATCTGATCATACACTTGAGGAGGATATCCTGTTTGTTGCTGTGCAAAACGTCCTTGACCAAGAAGCATGTCCACATCCCAGGCTGGATTACCAGCCTCGGGGTTAGCCGCACCTTGATCATTGGCAAATTCAATTTGGAAAGCTCTCCAATCCAAATATTGTCCTGGCGATAAACAAGCTCTTACCAAATTCATCCAATCACTAGGTGTCATACAGAAGCGAGTGACTGCTTCTACTTGAGCAATTGTAAAAGCTGCTGTCACCCCATAGGTGCGTACCAACTCTGCCAGAGCTTTGACTATTTTAAAGTCAATCGGCTCATGATACCTCTGTTGGTTACCATCTGTAAAAACTGGATAAGCCAGTGGTCGAGCAATTCGGAACTCAGTGCGAACAGTATGCCACACTTCCGGACAGAAGGTGGAGCAACCAGGACCTCCTACTTCCTCTTTCGAGCAGTAGGGGGGAGGAGCGGTAGGGCGGTGCCCTTGCTTTACAGTCGCCATTTTAGGACGCTGTTTTTCTGGTACTTTTAAGGAATATTTTTCCATGAGCTCAATAGTCTCTCCCTCCTCATCCTCCGTGAGGTCCTCATCCTCACATATAACCTGCTCTGATTCTGAATCCTCTCCTGGTTCTTTTAACCCCTTCCTCAGCTCTCCCAGAGAAGGATAGACTCGCTTCTTATTCCCTTTCCGTTTTTCCTTTCCTCTCTCACTTTCCGACTGTTCTGTTCTTTCTTCTTGAAGCATTTCAAGGGCAGCCTGTCCATTCGCTATAGCTTTCTTATTTCCCTCTTGGTCCTCTAGACAGCTTCGTACCAGTCGCCATACCGGCCGAACACACGGCTTCAACGTTCCTTTTTCCCAGGCAAAATCCAGGTCTTTCCCTAACTTATCCCAACTATCCACCAAGAGATTGCCTGAGGCCGAGAACCAGGGTGCAATGGTGTCGCATTCATTCAGGAACCTCTGCAACGTGGCTTTAGTTAACCTTAAATTTTTAGAACGAAGCAGTTCTTGAAGAGCCAGAAAAATTGGATGTGATTGTGATGATCCCATTGTGCTTTTGTCTTAGTTTGTGCGCTCCGAAGGAGTGCAAGTCGGATAACACCACCAAAAAACAAAAGCCCACACTGCAATGTTAAAGAGCAGCCAAATCACCACTATAATAGTGGGGTCCATTCACTTACTCTCACTCTGCAAGTTAAAGCAGGAGCAAGGTGTTTTGCTTTCGGTTCGCTTTTACCGAGAACAGTCTTGCTCCTCTCAGGAGACTTTATTGCCTCTTTACCGAGGGCCATATTGTCCCACTTACCTTGGGAACTTACCGGTGCCACCCCGACTGTGAGAAGTTCTGATTCCCCGTACGGGCCACCACTTGTCGCGTCCACCCTTGAGCAGCAAGAACGACGCAACACCGAGGAACCTTCTTCACACAGTTTTATTCGGGAACCTTGATTTACAGTGAATAGCGGCCCCGGATAGAGGAAGACAGGGCCTGATATAGTCTACATCTACCAATCACCTAACCCTATGTGGTGCGCCATGATAGGTTGTCTCCAAGCAGAATTAAGAGGATACATGGCCTTTACCAAATTAGGAGTTGTTTACCACAGAGAGCACTCGCCGTCGGGCTGGTGGAAGGCAGAAACCAGCGCCATCTTTTGGGCACGGTACTTTGCAGCTCCCAACAGTGGCAATCATTCCAGTTCCTGGTGCACAATAAAGCTTAAAAGGTGACTACATAAAAACTGCATTACAAAGTACCTGTGACCATGACGATGGGTCCTATAGCTCAAAGGCCTGGGGTCTGGTGTGGTCTCTGACCTAGACACATAGAGGTCAACAGGCCATATGGTACATGGGACATCTCCCCTGAGGATGGGCTCTATTGACTGGGAGCTAAAGATAAAGGTCTAAGGGGGAGAATCTGGAATAAACATTCTGGGGGATTTGGATGAGTTCTGGCTTCCACAGATAGCAAAGGTCACCATGTCATTAACTGCTATGGAATAATCCTCTTGTACAGTGTAAAGATTTGTCATCTGATCAGGGCAGCAGTGGTGCATGCCTTTAATCCCAGCACTTGGGAGGCAGAGGCAGGTGGATATCTGTGAGTTCAAGGCCAGCCTGGTCTGCAGAGCTAGTTCCAGGACAGCTAGGGGTATACAGAGAAACCCTGTCTCAAAAAAAGATTTGTCACTTGAATTAGTTTAATAAAATGCTAATTGGCCAGCAGCCAGGCATAGCCAGGAAGGAAGAATAGGCTGGGCAACCAAACTAAGGATGATGGGAAGAGTCAGGAGTTGCTGGCTAGATATAGAGAGAGCCGTAGATGAACATGCCATGCTAATAAAGGTGCTGCCACATGGTATAGCATAAACAAGAGATATGGATTAACTTAAATGTAATAGCTAGTTAGTAATAAGCCAGAGCTATTGACCTGTTGGGTCCCAGCCCTCACAGGGTCTCTGTGAGTTGCTTGTCAGCCAATAACCACAGGTGCATCCTGTTTTCTAGTCCTGGCTTACATCCCTGGCCTTGCCCCACTATACCTGGAAAAACATGAGCTCTTCTTCCACGAGTTCTTAGACCTGGGGTTTTTCCACTGTGCTGTAAGTGTATATAAGGCTGCTCTCTCCCTGGAAAACAGCAGATGAATAAAGATGGAAGGATGCACATAGCACAAGCAACCGGACGGCTCGGTTTTTAACTAAATCTCCAGGCTTTCACCCTATACTTAGACTTAGTCTCAGCACAGACACCACAAGTGGAGGTCCCACCGAGACTGGGAGAGAAAGGGGACCCGGAGAGATCGCCCTCGGAAGGCTGGCCAGCAAGTAAGGTTTATGAAAGTGGATTGGTAAAGGTACTGGAAAGTGGGTACCTCGGCTCTTGAGAGAGCTGGATTGGTAAAGATACTGGAAGGGTGCCTCAACTCCTCAGAGAGTTGGATTGGAAATGGAGAATCTCTGTCTCAAAAAGAAAACTGCAGCTAATGGAATTGTTATGAAAAGTAAAAATAATAGAAAAATAAAATGAAAAGTAAAGTTTTAAAGAGAAAATGAAAAGTAAAAAAATACACAGAGAAGCTGGGCATTGGTGGCCCACGCCTTTAATCCCAGCACTCGGGAGGCAGAGGCAGGCAGATCTCTGTGAGTTTGAGGCCAGCCTGGTCTCCAGAGCGAATGCCAGGATAGGCTCCAAAGCCACACAGAGAAACCCTGTCTTGAAAAACCAAAAAAAAAAATTCACAGAGAGTCTGGATACTATATGCTATTGTGCTGTCTTTGAATTCTTCAATTGCTAAGGAAAGAGCAAAAGCTGCTAACAAATATTTGATTATAAATGCTGCTGAATTAATCCAACTTATATATTTTAAAAAATGCTTTGACTTCTAAGTCTAAATCTAAGGACAGGTTACTTGGGAAAAGAATTTCTACTTTTGTTTCCACAGAAAATGAAAAGCTGTAGATTCCTTTCAAACTAACATGGTTTGATGAAGCAAGACCCCTGATGCAATGGCCAGGTGATTCAACATTGAAGACACCTGGGACGATGGAGTCACAAACCACTACAGTCAGGATTTCTGGGTTTTCTTAGGATCCCCATGGTATTTCAGCGCCCCCAATCAGCAGGGAATAGTTTGGAAAGAACGATGCCCACATTCCCAAATATTGTTTATGAATGTATATTTTAACTTAAATTGGGTGGGTTACAAATGGTGAAGACTAGGAATATTAGCCAGGTAAAAGAAGTGAGTTAACCTTGAGAGTAAAAATGTATGTAGTTAGAGATATGAGACAGAGAATTATTAGTCAGATGGTTGCATATTTACTTGGGTTTATTTTAATAACCAGGAGAGCTGACGTAAAGCAGAAGCAAGTACAGAAAATTTTAGAGTTTAAAAGTTTGAAAGAATCCTTCCCTTTCGCAGAAGCCCCCACGGCAGGTGTTTCAGAGCTGCCCTGGGGCTTGGAGAAACGAAGGTGTGACCACATACGTGCAGGACAGCAGGAAATATCTGCCTCTGAACTAGTTAACAAAGTAATAGAGAGGAGACCTACTGATGAAAAAGAATATACAGAGCAGGGTGATTGGGAGGAGTATGAAGAGAGAGTTCCTAAGTGTCAGGATGGAGAGGCTTCACCTCCTCCATTTTAAACTGGGAATACAGAGGCAAAAACCAAGTGGTAAAATTCATCAGGAGCTAAGAGGCTTGAAAGATTTAGTGGAATTGATCTCTCAGGAGATAAGAAATCTCAGGTTTCCTCAGATCAGAGAAATGTTCCTTTGTCTGTGAAAGCAACAAGCATGGGTCAGCCTAAGAAACAGACGCCCTTCAAGTCGTGGTGGGGAGGGCAGCCACAGTAGGTCAGATATCTGCAATGCAAGCTAATATTAGACAAGCAGCAGATAGAAAGAAATTCTCAGGGACTTCAGACATTTCCTATATAGAGATACTCAGAGAAACATAAGCAAGATGCAGATGCTGATAGCATTTAGGCAGCTCAAGGAACTAAGGATGACTTATGTTCAATATATATCAACAGTGGTTTTCACCCAGGCACTGATAGGGAATATTGCTGTAGAAGCCTTACCCCTAGGAATTTGGAAGCAGATAGCCAAGGCCTGCTGGTCAGGGGGAGATTATTTGTTATAGAGAGCAGGCAGGGATCTAGGGAGTTATTTCAGAATTTGTCTCTAGGCCAATTCGGATATTATCCAAAAAAGTTAGAGACACAGGTGTTGAACCTTTAACTGTGAAACAGCTAGCTTATGAGAATGCTAGTATAGCATGCCAGGCCATGCCAAGGCCTCACAGGAAGAAGGCTGACACAGACAAGTTCATTAAGATTTGTTTAGATATCGAACCGACTTACACTCAAGGATTAGCGATGGTGGCTGCCATGCAGGAACTTCAGTTAAAAATATGTTATGCCTACAGAGAAAGCAAGGAATAAGGAAGAAGAAAGGCACAGAGCCTTCTAGAGGTTGCTTTAGATGTGGTCAGGAAGGGCACTGGGTCAGACAGAGTCCCAACAGAAGAGGAAATAGGGAATCAGGCTTATGCCTGAGATTCAGGACAGAAAGGAAGCCACAGACAATCTACAGCAGGCCAAAGGGCAAAAGGCAAGGAAGGCCAAGGCCAAAACCTAAGAAACTGGCAGCCTCGAGAGCTGCTACCATGGCTGACACCCTGCCAAATGTATAGAAAATACTGTTAATACAGCTAATCAAAAACTGTTTTAAGACTTCGTGGAAAAATAAAGGCAATATAGAAAAATTTGGATTTGTTCAAATTCTGGATGCTCTTAATTCAAGGATTGGCTATAGCTATTGTGGTACAAGAGATTTAAATTAAAGAAGTTTCATTTCAACAAACTAATCATAACCTAGGCAAAAGGAGAGGTGAGAGATGTGTTTAGGTTCTGTGTATATAGTGTGGCCACACCAGTATGTATGGAATGTCATTGTGAATGCCTGAACGTTGACAAATGTCAGGAACCACTTACATTGCCTTGGATATGACTAAAGGGATACTTAAATTGCTTCAGATAGAGTTAAAAGACTTCCAAAATTGCTTTAAACATAATTAAAAAGAGCATCCGGTCAGTCAAAGTCTTAAGAGGAAAGGTTGGTGATTTGAGCCCTCAGAGCCAGTTGGTGAAAGAATGGCAAAAGTCTATGGCATTGACTTAAGAGTAAAAGAAATATATAAAGATGATTCTATAGGGTTTAACAAAAAAGAGGTTGCAAAAATACTCCTAAAAATTTATTGGTTAAAAAAGAAAATCTAAAAATAGAAGTTAATACATGATTTAGAAAAAGGGTTTTGAGAAAAAGCCTCAAAACAGCTACCCTTGTTAGAGCCCCCACCTAGAACAGTGTCAATGTATATGCAAATTAGGCAGTGTCAGCTAAGATGCAAATGAGGCATTGGTAGCTAATGAGAGCTTTACAGGTTGGATTAGAAAAGACTACTCACAAACTTCAAGTAATTTTCAAAAGTTGTTTTGGAACATATGTTATAGCCTAAAGAAATTAAGCCTCAAAAATTGGAAATTAGAAAGGATAGTTGGCAATCTTTGAGTGATTTTCAGAAGTTGTTGGGAAATATTCAATGGTTACATCCTTTTTGGGGGGGCATCTAGCAATGATTTAAAACCTTTAAATGAAATTCTAAAAAGAAATGATGATCCTAATTCACCCAAACAGCTAACTAAGAGGCTAGACAAACTCTTCTACTGTTAGAGAATGTAATCCAATATCAACAGATGTTATGTTAACAGTATAAAACCATGAAAAGCTTATGCTGTCCTCCCAGTAAAAATGCTAAATCCTTACTTCGAAGCAGTATCCTATATAGTGTAAAAATGCCATATGGAGTCTAGATGATATTTTGACAGAGAACCAAATATGATACATGTCCCTTAAGCCAAGCAACAGGTTGATTGGTTCTTTTTTTCTTTCTTACTTTCTTTCTTTCTTTCTTTCTTTCTTTCTTTCTTTCTTTCACTCCTTTAATATAGTAGGAAATTACCAATACGGAGTCAGGTAGAAATATAAGGGTATTTAATAGGGAAGAGCCTTACTTACAGAGCGAACCAGCCAGCCGGTGGTAGTCTGTACAGCAAGAAGCAAAGAGAAACTGAAACCGAAAACGCAGTCCCCCTACTCACTCTGACCACGCCCTCACCAGCCTGCTCAGGTACCCCTGTAGCCAGCCCCTAAGAAGGCGTGGCTACAGCTTCCCCTACAATTCCCCTTTTAGTCTAAAAGAGGATTAAAACTTAACAGTATAAAGGTAAAATATAAGAAGATACAACAATCTGCTTATGTCACCTCCTAACTATTTTAACTAAACCCTAAAGTCATCTGAAAGAGGTGTCCAAGCCTGAACACCTCCTTCCAAACCGAACCATAAACAATAGGAAGCTATTCCTAACTAGGTATATACACTATCCTAAGTGACAACAATGGGGAAAGGGGGCGTAGCATTCTCCAAGTTACTTCCTGCTGAAATGGGATGATGATAGTCATGTGGGGTCCTGTAGGAAGAAAATGTTAGTGTAGTAAAAGTCTTGAATGGATTGAATCCAGTCCATGGTAGATGGGATTCACTTGATTGAAGATCTCGCTTGAAATCCTCAACTTGATTGAAGTCAGTACCCGAACCTCTGGCCGGAATGTCAGTTGAAATGGAGCAAGTTGGATCCAGTGCAGTCGAGGAGGTGTGGCCCATTTGCTTTCAGGGTGTCCAGGGGTTGCTGTCAGGCAGGTCTTCATTGGCTGTGTGGGACTCAAACATAAACAGTTAGCAGAGAAATGTTTGCTTGTGTATGTACACATGCTAGGGAATGCAACCATGAGAGCATAACAATCATGAAAGGGTGTACACCTTGAGAGAAAGATCCAAGAAAAGACAAAGACAGTCCCCAAATTCTTCTTTTATTCTGTATTACATCAATTGGCTTCTTGATACAACACAGAAACACTAAAGCTTAGTTAAATAATGTGCTTGGATTTTAGAGGAGGAAAGCCAAATCCACCTCTAAATCCAGCATTGGTTTAATTGAATAGGGACTAGGAAATAAAGAGAAATAGAGTTTTTTGAGAGACAGCTGTAAAGTTTACCGTATGGCACATTCCTTCTATTTGATGGTTATAGCTACCTTTTCTTCTTAAGTATCTACCCATGCAGTGTCCTTTGCCTTCTGAAGATGAGTTTTCCTGTGAAGATAAAAGCAAAACACTTCCCTTTCCTTTGGGAGGTTTCTATTTAGTTTATAAGATATACCTTAGTAGAATACCTGTCATTTGTCCTCGTCGAGAGGTTTTTCCTTTTCCAGTCGAATCTTGATCAACTTTGATGGTATCCAAAGTTTTTCTTCTCCTGTAGAAACCAATGCAAAACCCCTACCCCAACGTAATACATGTCCTGGTTTCCATGCAGAGGTTAGTACATCTTTGAAGTATACTGGCTGATTGAGTTCAGCAGTTTTTTCCGTAGTCCAGTGTCTTTCTGCAGCTGTTTGTCCTTTTTCATTGGCATTAAGAAAGTTTAGTGTTAATAAAGCATTATGCAACCTATGTTTGGGGGGTTTAGTCTTCCAAGCTTGTTTGTTGAGCATCTCCTTAAGTGTTCTATTAGATCGCTCAACCACTGCTTGTCCTGTAGGATTGTGTGGTATACCAGTAACATGCTTTATGTTATAATATTTGAAAAATTGTTCCAATTTCGTAGAGACATATGCTGGAGCATTGTCAGTTTTTATTTGTGCAGGTATACCCATAACTGCCATCACCTCTAGCAGGTGTATAATAACAGAATCAGCTTTTTCAGAGTTAAGAGCAGTAGCCCATTGGAACCCTGAGAATGTGTCTATGGTATGATGCACATATTTCAAATTTCCAAACTCTGCAAAGTGAAAGACATCCATCTGCCAAACCTCATTTCTCTGAATGCCCTTAGGATTACAACCTGCTGGCAATGGAGTTTGATTATAAAAGGAACAAGTAGGACAGTTTTTCACTATCTCCTTGGCTTGTTGCCAAGTGATAGAGAAGTCCTTTTTCAAACCTTTGCTATTTACATGATGTTTCTTATGAAATTCTGAGGCTTCTAGCACACTTCCAATTAATAAACGATCAATCTCATCATTGCCTTGTGCTAGTGGGCCAGGCAGACCCGTATGGGATCTGATATGTGTAATATACATAGGATTACTTCTGTTTCTGATAGTTTCCTGTAATTGTAAAAACAGAGAAGTTAATTCTGTATTATCAGGAACAAATTCTGCAGTCTCAATATGTAACACGACTCTCTCTGCATACTGAGAATCAGTAACTATATTAAGAGGTTCTGTAAAATCCTTAAGTACCATGAGAATTGCATATAATTCTGCCTTCTGTACAGATGTATATGGACTTTGAACTACTTTACTTACCTCACCTGCTTTATAACCTGCCTTACCTGATTTGTTGGCATCAGTGTAGAAGGTAAGAACTCCAGAAATGGGAGTTTGTCTTACAATACGTGGAAGAATCCAGACTGTCTTTTTTATGAATTTAATTCTGTCAGTTTTGGGATAGTTGTTGCTAATTGTTCCCAAAAAGTCAGTAAGAGCTATTTGCCAATATTCATTATCTTTCCATAAGGAAGAAATTTCTTCATTAGTTAAAGGTACTATAATTTCTGCTGGATCTTTTCCAGTTAGCTGGCGAAGTCTTAATTTACCCTTTAAAATCAAATCAGAAATCTTTTCTATATATGTCTTTAACTTTTTATTCTGTTTATGTGGCAGAAATATCCATTCCAATATAGTGTCTTCCCTCTGCATCAGAATTCCAGAAGGGTATTCTCTGGATGGCAAGATAACCAGAATACAGTCTAAATTAAGGTTTATCCGATCTACATGTGCATTCAATATTCTGTTTTCTACCCATTGTAACTCTTTTTCTGCCTCATCAGATAATATTCTAGGACTGTTTAGGTCCTTATCACCTTTAAGGGCCATTTTTAAATGCTTTAAGTCATGTCCTTCTACACCAATAATTGTCTGTAATTGAGAGATTTCCCCTAATAATTTCTGAAGAGAATTAAGAGTTTGATACCGATCTCTCCTAATTTGTACCTTTTGAGGTCTGATTCTCTGTAAGTCTATCTTGTAACCTAAATAGTTAATAGAATTTCCTCTTTGTATCTTTTCTGGTGCAATCTGTAATCCCCAATGAGGCAGAACTTCCTTCACCATTTCAAACATACGTTCCAAAGTTTCCTTATTAGAATCTGATAAAAGAATATCATCCATGTAATGATAAACAAGAGATTGTGGAAATTTCTTACGAATTATTCCCAAAGGTTGCTGTACAAAGTGTTGACACAAAGTAGGGCTATTTAGCATTCCTTGTGGCAAAACCCTCCATTGATATCTCCTAACTGGCTGTGAATTATTAAGAGTTGGTACAGTAAATGCAAATTTTTCTCTATCATTTTCCTGTAATGGTATTGTGAAAAAACAGTCTTTTAGATCAATGACTATGATAGGCCATCCTTTAGGTATTAAGGAAGGTAATGGCATTCCAGGTTGCAGAGAGCCCATTGGTTGAATTACCTTATTTATGGCTCTCAGGTCTGTCAGCATTCTCCACTTACCTGACTTCTTTTTGATGACAAATACAGGAGAATTCCAAGGACTGGTAGATTCCTCTATATGTCCAGCGTCTAGCTGTTCCTGTACTAACTTTTCTAAAGCCTCTAGCTTCTCAGAGGTCATAGGCCATTGTCCTACCCAAACTGGTTCATCTGTAAGCCACTTCAATGGCAGGGCCTTTGGCTCCTCTGAAGGTCCATCATTTGTACCTAGTTTCTGTACAGCATGGATGGTTGGTAACCGTTTTCCATAGCGTCTTACCAGATCTTTTCTACTATCTAAAGATTGTACATAATTTGTATCTGACACTGGAGGAATATTAATCTGAGTATTCCATTGCTGTAAGAGATCACGACCCCAGAGATTTATAGCTATATCTGCCACGTATGGTTTCAGTATCCCTTTCTGTCCTTCCGGTCCAATGCAGACCACTGAGTTAACACTCTGTCGAACTCTAGATAGAGTTCCAATTCCTAAAAATTGTACATTTGCCTCTCTAAGAGGCCATTTCTGAGGCCAAGACTTTTGAGTAATAATAGTTACATCCGCCCCAGTGTCCACTAAGCCAGAAATAACTTTATTATTAATTTTCACTTTTAACTGAGGCCTTTTATCATTAATAGAAGCTTGCCAAAATATGCGTTTCTCATTTTGTCCATTCACACTTGATTCTTCATCACTATTCAAACTACCATCTAGAGCAATATCTTTTTTCACAATATGCAAAGAACTATCTATTGTTCCTGTGAGAGATTGTCTTCCACTGCTATTGGGAATGACCTGACCTTTCTCGATGTGGGGGCCTTCTTGAGGCCCCCCTCGGGGTTTCCCGACCTTAAGGGGTTTCCTTGTATGTCCCTGGTCGATCTACATTCATTGGTCCAGTGTCTGCCCTTACCACACCTTCTACACAATCCAGAAGGCAGTGGCCTTCCATATGAGGCATTATTAGAATTCATTTGTCTACAATTTCTCTTAGTATGTCCCATTTTACCACAGTTGAAACATCTAGGTTCCTGGCGCCTTCGTGGTCTCAAGGGGAAGGCTCTTCCTCCCCAAGGTTCTGGTTCATAGTAGTAGTAACCTCTAGCCTCTTGGTACCTATGTTGACCTCTGTAAGGTGCTTCTCCTTGCCAAGCCCTTACATCCTCACCTCTAGAACTTTTAATTTCCTGTTGCCGTTTTAAACCTTTGGAGATGGCTTCTCCTACCCAAGCTCCAGTATCTTGCACATTATAGTCAATGTTGGCTGCATACAAAACCCATTCTTCTAACGGAGCTGATCTGATCTTTAAAGGCAAAAGTATTCTTTTGCATATAGGGTTTGCATTTTCATAAGCTATTGTATATATAATTGATTGTCTTGTTTCTGGATCTGTTACCTGTAATTCTACTGCCCTAGTTAACCTTTGTAAGAAGTCCTGGAACTGTTCTGTAGGTCCCTGTTCTATTCTGGTATAAGCTTCTAGGCGTTCTCCTGGCTCACGAACCTTATCCCAGGCATTTAATGCTGCTTTCCTGCATAGAGACAGTATATCGTCATCATATTCAGCCTGAACCTGTGGGTCAGCATAAATACCCTGACCAAGAAGCTTATCTAGAGGGGCTTCAAAACCTTCCTTTATGCCCTGACGTTCAAGGAGCTTTGCCTCTTCCCTTACCAATGCCTTCCACTGGATTTGGCATGAATTCTCAAGTACAGCTGTTACCAATAGTTCCCAATCTGTGGGTGTCACCCTGTTAAAGGTTGCCCATGAATGTAATAGCTGTTTTACGTATGGGCTATGGAGACCATATGAGACAACTGATTCTTTAATATTCTTAAGATCCTTCGGCTGTATAGGTTGCCATTCATAAACCATTCGTCCATGAGGGTGTTTCTTAGAAGCTGGCTTTTCTACCATGGTAGCTGGGTACACTAATGGTGTACGAGTAACAACCTTAGAAGAATAGTCACGATACCTGGGTGGAGTAGGTGCCTGGGATTGGAGTGATTCTGCTTCTGAGGCATCCCACTGATCTTTAAGCCTAGCAATGATATCCTTTTGAAAAGTTTCAATCTCCTTAATCATAAAAGATTCCAAGCACGTTAGTGAATCTGTAAATTGCTCTAACTGCTCATCTACATGTTTTTCTAGGTCTTTCATACGATCATCCTTAGACAGCATCTGGATGGCATCGAAACTGCCTTCTAGGTATTGGAGTCTAGATTCCAGGTCATGATTTGCTGATTTTGAGTCCTCAGCAATCAACCATATGGACCTATGTAATCTGTCTTCCAAACATTCAAAAACTAGACTCAAATTTCTGATCTGCTACCTTGGATGCTTCAATAACTGATTGAATGGCATTATCCAATTCTTCAACCCTATGCTGGGTATTTTGCACCGTTTCATCTAGTTGATGAGTAACATTGCCTATCTGAGTTTCTAGCTGGCTACAGATATTCTTTAGCTGGTCATGGTCTTCTGACAGCCTAGCCTCTAAGGCCTCAGACATGGAGGATCTCTCTGTGTTTATCTTATCATAAATACGCTGTATCTCATCAGACAGCTCTGTCTTTAGTGTATTGGACACAGAGCCAAGCTTATCATCCAATTTCTGTTCCACTTGCTGCACAATTGTGGTCTGACCTAATCTGTTTTCCAAAACCTCATTGCGTAAAGCTGTTATTTCCTGCAAGCAGGTGGTGAGGTTATTTCTGTCCCTGTTCTTGAGTCCTCTGGCTAGTAATACTATTTGTACCAGCAAGCTAACTGCCATGACAGCATATAGGCCAATAATTGGCAAATTAGCATCCTTCTCAAACAGTGAATTCACGTAATAAGCAAAAACATTACCATTTTTAGCAAATGATAAATATTCCGCCATGATTTTACCTGATTTCTACTCCAGATGCAGTAAATATATTTGACCAGCAGGTAGCACAGGCCTTCAGTTATTCCAAGGCGTTTGGCAGCAGTCGGTCAGCAGTGGAGAAAGGTCACAAAGCGGCTGCGCTTATCTTAGAGAGTATACGGCTTTTCAGCTGCGACTTACAAAAGTGGCTGCGCTTATCTTAGAGAGTATAAGGCTTTTCAGCTTTGGCTTTCCTGTTCAGCGGCAAGGGGAAGCCTCTGCTGAAAGCCGAAACTTACTCACCTCTAGGCAGCTAGAAACTGGGTGGATGGCTCTGAGCAGCTCAGCTGCCATGGGTCGGCTGCTAGCCAACGCCTGTGGAGAGAGGGTGCTTTCCCTGCCTAGGCGGCGGGCCGATGGAACCCACAGCCTGTCCCAAATGGGGTGTGGGTTTCCAATATCCCACTTCTGACACCAGATATAGTAGGAAATTACCACTACGGAGTCAGGTAGAAATATAAGGGTATTTAATAGGGAAAAGCCTTACTTATAGAGCGAACCAGCCAGCTGGTGGTAGTCTGTACAGCAAGAAGCAAAGAGAAACCGAAACCGAAAACGCAGTCCCCTACTCACTCTGACCACGCCCTCACCAGCCTGCTCAGGTACCCCTGTAGCCAGCCCCTAAGAAGGCGTGGCTACAGCTTTCCCTACACTTTAATGTCAATGTTCTATAGGCAAAAACTGACCCAAGTCTATATGTTCAAGGCCACAAGTTCCTACATAGAGTTTCAAGTCATCCCAGGTCATATAATAAGACACTGTCATGGATTATTTTGTGACTGGAGATAAGCCAAAGAGGTTAAGAGCAGACTGGTCTTTCTGAGGGCACAAGGCACAGCACCCATGCCACTTGTCTTACAACCACCTATATGTAACTTTAGATCCAGAGAGGTCCTAAGAAATCCAACTGCTCTGTCTGAGCACTTTCATTTCTTTTTAGGAACCAAGTTAAAAAAAATAGCACAACATCTTTTCTCAGCTTGAGCCATTGCATGAGGTGACTGTTGTAGTCCTTGAGAGTGCAGAACGTGAAGGTGTATTCAGCCAGCACCTTCAATGGCGGCTTCTTTCCCTCTGCTGTGGGATCTTTCTTTAATGGTTCCTTCTTCTGTTGAAAGAAACCGTTCTGTGTTCCAACACATCTTTCCCAGAAGCCACTCTCGATGTGGTGCAGATTGAGCACTCATAGTCTGCACCACCTGGGCCAAACAGTCTGGTTAATCAGCCAGTCCATTCCATCTGGCACAGCCTGGAAGTTATCCACATGGACACATTGTATCGTGGGCCCAAGAGGAAGGCAGGGGAAGGGCCAAGATATTACCATGGCCTTCACTATCTTTGTTTGCTGATTAATGAAGGCCTGCTGGAACAGTGGTGGGAAGAATAAAGTGTGAAGACTCTCCAGAGCAGATGGTCAAGTCTTCACCTCCCAACAGCCCATGAATGGCCAGCTGCTAGAGAGTGGGCACAGCCTGGAAGCTCATCCTGAGGGATTCAGTTAAGGGGATCCTGAGTCCTGGGCTGGAGAGATGGCTTAGAGGTTAAGAGCACTGGCTACTCTTCCAGAGGTCCGGAGTTCAATTCGAAGCAACAGCATGATGGCTCACAGCCATCCATATAAGATCTGGTGCCCTCTTCTGGCCAGACACAGGCACTGGTGACAGGTCTCCTAGTCCCCAGCAGGGTCAGGATGTGACTCCAAGATCCCAAGTCTGATTGGTTGTTTCTAAACAGTGATTCGTGGGCAATTGCCTTTGCTCAGTTTTCAGGGAGAATTGATAATCAGTTTCCAGCTCATAGACTGTTACAATTTACTCTAATGCATCCTTTTATATTCCCCAAAATTGTAAAAAGCAGTTCTATAAAAAATGTTGTGTTAGTTTTTACTGATGGAGCTTCTAAAAGAGCAGCTTATGTTATTGCTGAAAAAAAAAATACGTAGAACAGACGACTCCAGCTTCAGCTCAAATAGTCCAATTACCAGCTGTTGCAATGGTCTTTCAGCTCCTAGTAAGTGATTCATTTAATTTGTACACTGATTGTCACTATGTCTTTAAGGCTCTTCAGGTGATAGAGACAGTTCTGTACATAGGAACCAGTAATGAGCAGGTTAAAATACTATTTAAGCAAATTCAAAATGTTATTCACCTAAGAAAATTGCCATGTTTTATGGGTCACATTGGAAGCCCATTCAGGCCTTTCCCTGCCTACTGGCTAAAGGGAACGACTCAAACGGACTGATTGGCAAAGTGGTAGATTTGTCTAAGATAAAGAAAACTCTGTGGTCTCATAACTTTCATCACCAAAACAACAAAAGTTTAAGAAAACAATTTGGCTTAACCAGAGAGACTGCTCGCCAAATTGTCAAACAATGCTAAGTGTGCCCACAGTATCTACCGGTGGCTAACTTCGGAGTGAACCCTCGAAGCCTATTTCCTAATCATTTACGGCAAATGGATGTTACTCATATTACAGATTTTGACAAGTTAAAATATGTGCACATGGCAGTTGATAGGTATTCAGGTTTCTAAACACATGATAAGTCATTGTTTAAAATGTTTTGCTTACATAGGAGTCCCAAAAGTGTTAAAGAACAGACAATGGATCTGGATATTCCAGTAAGGCATTTCAGCTATTTTGTACTCTATAGAAAATTGATCACAAAACAGGTGTTCCTTGTAATCCTCAGGGATGAGGAGTTGTGGATCATGCTCATAGCTCCTTGAAAATGTAACCTCAAAAGATAAAAAAAACGGGGAGGGGGTGATAATGTCTAATAATACATTAGACAGTGGAGAAGACCCAATCCTGCCCTAATTTGGGGTTGAGGGCATGTTTGTGTTTTCTTGCAGGAAAAGAATAAAGCGAGATGGCTGCCAGAATGTTGGTGAGATGCATCGAGCAGAGAAAAACCAGACCTGAGACCGTGGGAGCCTGCCCAAGCCAGTTCGAGTGAAACACACTACACCAGTGTTCCTGACCCTTAGTGTCATCAAATCTACAGTCCGTGAAAGAAAGAAGGCAGTGGATTCCAGAGTTCCAGTTTCTCAACAGGTGAGCCATCTTGCAAGTCGATGGACAAAAAAGAGACTTTGGCATCACTGTTGGGGTGATTGCAGCTATTGCTGCTATTGCTGCTACAGCAGCCACTGTATCTGGGACTGCCATCTCAGTCTGTAACTACAGCCAGCACGGTGGATAAACTTGCAGGGGAAGTAACAGATGCTCTTAGCACCCAGAGCTCCATAAATAACTTAGGCCAGGTAGGAAGTTTAAATCTTAATCAACAAACTATACTCAATTAGCCAATCAAATTATTAGGATAAATGGGATCCGAAATCCTCCATCCTCTGGAGAGATCATCCTTAGGGGATTGCAGACGGCAGGACATTTAGTCAAAGAATGGGCTGGGTCCTCATCTCTGGGCCTTGCAGCCAGAGGACTTGTTATCAAATGCTTCATTTGGCTAAGGCGCCTCAGTGCTAGACAAGCCTAGGTTCAATTTGTCACTCAATGACCACAGAGAATTGTAGAGTGATCAACCAGCAGTCAATAGGGCAAAGGCTTCTTTATTCAGATACACCAGCCAAGCACAGGCCAAAGAGTGCCAGGGCAGCCAGGCCAGAGCAAGGAGGAAGGAGCCGGGAGAAAGGCCAGAAGAAAGGAAGGTCCACGTGTCCGCGGTCCCTTAAGAAGCCTTCCTGACATCACCTTAGACTTCCCCTCACCCCGCCCTCACAGGCGTGTTCCGGCACACCTGTCCGGGTTACCTGGGGGCGGGGCTACAGTGTCTCCGTACAGAGAATCCTTCAGCTCAACTATGGTTGAGGCTACAGAAAAATTAGGCAGCCAATGACAGGTGAGACCAAGGGGATGCCAGCCAACCTAAGACAGGAGAGTCATGCAGCCTGGGTGATTTCTCCATTGACAGGGAAGGTTGGTGTTAACGTCCTAGTTGGGTCCCAGACCCCATGGGGTCTCTGAGTTGCTTGTCAGCCAATAACCACACATACATCCTGTGTTCTAGTTCTGGCTTACAGCCCTGGCCTCGCCCCACTACACCTGAGAAAACACGAGCTCTTACACCTGGGGTTTTTCCACTGTGCTGTAAGTGTCTATAAGGCTGCTCTCTCCCTGGAAAACAGCAGACGAATAAAGATGGAAAGACGCACATAGCACAAGTGGCCGGACAGCTCAGTTTTTAACTAAATCTCCAGGCTTTCACCCGATACTCGAACTTAGTCAATGCACAGACACCACATTGACCAAGCGTTATAAATAATATTAAGCCTGTGTTGGTTATTTGGGAACTCGAGGGCAGGAGAGAAACTTCTGCCTACAATTAACACCCACTTCTGGCTTTCTGGGTGGTATACAGTTATTTTATTTCCTCCATTAAGGAGACACCCCTGCATGTTTAACACTCCTGATTTCCCTAATGCTTATCTGTGAGCACAAGAACTTCGTGCCCTCTCTTATGTTTCAGATGCCTGTGAGGACCAGAGGAGACACTGGAGGCCCTCATTCCTCAGGTACTGTCTCCTTTGTTTTAAAGATCTTTCACTGTCCTGGAATTCAGCCAAGTAGGTTAAGCTGGCTGCCAGAGAGCCTAAAGGAGCCACCTACGGCTGCCTCCCCAGTGATAGGATTATGAGTGGGTGTTAGCATGTGTGGCTCATTTATTTATTTATTTATTTATTTATTTATTTATTTATTTATTTATTTATTTTTAATGAATTCTAAAGATTGAACTTTGCCCTCATGCTGGCAAGGCGATCTCTCCGGCCTCCTCCTCCTTTTTTTAAATTTTTTTTTTATTTTTATGAGACAGTCACTATCTGTAGCCCATGCTAACCTTAAACAAATAGCAACCTAATGCCTCAGCCTTCTAAGTACTGGGATTACAAGCACATGGCACAACACTAAAATTATACTTCTTTTGTTGTTGTTGTTTTGGGGTTTTGTTTGGTTTTGGTTTGGTTTTTTTTTTGGGTTTTTTGAGGCAGGGTTTCTCTGTAACTTTGGAGGCTGTCCTGGAACTAGCTTTTGTAGACCAGGCTGGTCTGGAACTCACAGAAATCCACCTGCCTTTGCCTCCTGAGTGCTGGGATTAAAGGTGTGCGTCACCAATGCCCATCTTTGGGTTTTTTGTTTGTTTGTTTAGTTGGTTGGTTTTTTTGTTTTTGTTTTTGTTTTTTGTCTTTTTGAGACAGGATTTCTCTGTGTATCTCTGACTGTCTTGGAACTCACTGTGTAGACCAGGGTGGCCTCAAACCACAGAGTTTTACCACCTGCCTCTGCCTCCCAGGTGGTGGGATTAAAGATGTCACTAGCACTCCCTGGTATGAAATTCTGCTTCTTTGACTGAGAACTGTGTTAGAGGTTAAAGATTGTTTTTGGTTTTGTTTTGAACCCAGAGCCTCTCCCAAGCTAGGCAAAGAGCCCTACCACTGAGCTACACCCTCAGACCAGGCATACTTAGTTTGTATTTTGTTAAGTCAGGATGGTCTGGAACTCAGAGATCTTCCTGCTGCTGCCTTTGAGTGTTGGGATTAAAAGTGTGTGTGCTACCAATGCTGTTTTAAAAGAAATCTAATTGTCTTTATGAAGACAACATAAACAAAATAGTGTAAAAAAAAAAAAACAAAACAAAACCAAGAACTGGGTGTGATAGTGAATGCCTTTGGCAGGCAAAACAAACAGGCAGATTTCTGAGTTTTAGGACAGCCTGGTCTGCAGAACTTCCAGCCAGGGCTAAACAAGAGAAACCCTGTTTTGAGAAAAAAAAAAAAAAAAGAAGAAGAAAGAAGAAGAAGGAGGAGGAGGAGGGGGGGGAGGAGAGGAGGGGGAGGGGGAGGGGGAGGAAAGAATAGGTGCTGGAGAGATGGCTCAGTGGTTAAGAGCACTTGCTGCTCTTCCAAAGAATGTAACTTTGGTTCTCAGAACCCACACCAGTCACAACTGTAACTCCTGTTCCAGGAAATTGGAGATTGGATGTCTCTGGCCTCCATGGGCAACTGAACTTGTGTGAACATATCCACATACAGACACATACCTACATATAACAAATAATAAAAAATAATTTTTCAATTAAAGGAGAAAATTCAGCCCAAATGTCCATGCCCTACACAAATACTATATTTATTTCTGTTCATTTTCTTCTAGTCTCTGATTTGCATTTGTCTTTTTTAGGTTGTAGTCATTGTTTGCAATTTGAATGGTGCTATTTAATTTAATAAGCAATTCCGTGGCTCCACACAGTCTGCATAATGATTGAGGCGCACGGCTCTGCAGCGTTACCACAAGCAAACTTGAGGTAGGGTAATTAACCATCCCCAGTGCTCCATGAGGCAGCTTCCAAGTTTTCAGCATCACACAATGGGCATCTTCCCACCAGGCTTCCTCCCCCCCCACCCCCCCGTCCTTGGACTACTTCCTTGGGGCCACAATTTCAAAGGGTTCCTGTGTGTGTGTTGTGTGTATTTGTGTGTGTAGTGTGTGTATCTGTGTATGTGTGTATATGTGTGTGTGTAGTGTATGTGTTGTATGTATATGTGTGTACGTGCTGTGTATGTGTATGTATGTGTTCAAATGTGTTGCATATGTGTGTGTATGTATGTGTGTATGCATGTGTGTGTGTGTGTGTGTGTGTGTGTGTGTGTGTACATGGCTTGTATGTGGAAGTCAGAACAACTTTCAGAAGTCAGCTCTCTCCTTCTACCACGTGGGTCCTGGGCATCAAATTCAGGTCATCACGCTTGGTGGAAAGCACTGTCAGCTGTGGAGCCATTTCACTCTTCCTTTTTAAGTTGGTATTTTTTTTGTTTGTTTATATGTGTAGGTACATGTGCATGTCATAGTTTGAGTGGAGACGTGAAAAGACAACTTGCAGTGGCAAGTTCATTCCATCACAGGCATTAGAGCTTACGTCTTTGGAATTCCAGTGGATACTGAAGACCAGCTGAGACATCACGGACTAAACTACTGGATTCTTGGACCACCTTCTGTTCATAAGCAACCATTGTAGGATTTTTGTTTTGTTTTGTTTTATGACAGAGTGATAGGGGACGTCCTTCTGTACATATCTTTCTCTTATTGGTTGATGAAGAAAACACTGATTGACCAGTAGCCAGGCAGGAAGTGTAGGTGGGGCTACCAAACAAGGAAAATTCTGGGGAGAGGACACAGAGAAAAGCTGCTATGGAGATGCCATGAGGCTGCGGAAGGAGTAACAGGTCAGGGCATTCTCTGTAAGCCAAGGCCACGTGGAAATACTTAGATGAATAGAAATAGGTTACTAATTAAGAGAGATCTATCCAGTAAGAAACCTCAGCTGGGTCATGGTGGCACAATCCTTTAATCCCAGCACTCGGGAGGCAGAGGCAGGTGGATCTCTGAGTTCAAGACCAGCCTGGTCTCCAGAGCGAGTGCCAGGATAGGCTCCAAAGCTACACAGAGAAACCCTGTCTCGAAAAAACAAAACAACAAAAACAAACAAGCAAACAAAAAACCTGAGCCATTGGCCAAACAGTTTATAATTAATATAAGCCTGTGTGTTTGTTTGGGGCTAAATGACTATGGGGCCAGGCAGAATTGGAACTCTGCTTTGTAGACTAGGTTAGCCTTGAATTATATATATATGAGTTTCATTCTATATAATCTGTTACTCTAGAGAACCCTGACTAACAGTCATTCAGAGATTTGCCATCTGCATGCAGAGCATGGTCTGATATGCAGCCTGAGATAGGCAAGAATGTCAGAGCACCCTATCATGTCTCTTCCTGCCCTCATGAAAAGGTGTCCTTTGTCCTTTAAGGTGCAAGATGGCATTCTCTGTCCCAGCATGTTCAAAATATCTCTCTGATTCAGTCTGGCTCCAAGAAAGAGTCTTTTGTCCCTTTTCTTGCCATTGGCTTTAGCAGCCTGTCTCAGACAGAATGCCCGAGACAGATGAGCTGGATTCATAGTCCTGTTCTGCCATGCTGTGCAAACTACTTAACTCTGTGCTTCAGGTCTCTTGCAAGATGGAGCTAACAGAATACTGTTCACTAGGTTGTTGTGAGCCCTATATAAACTAACAACACAGTAGGTTCTTGGTAAGTCTTAGAGGAACAGGAGGCTGCCTTGTGACATGCAGCTAGAAGTGACTCACATCCCTGCAATGTAGAGACTCAGGCATGTTGGTGAGACACTGATTCAAGCCACTCCAGTTGTATCTGCCTCTTTAGCCTAGTTTCAAGCCCTTCTCTCACCAGATCTTTGCACAAACTCATGCAGTATTTGCTCATAAAATGGGTTCTGAACACCTGGCATGGGCCAAGATGTACCTGAGTTCAGTCAGGGAAATAGGTAATGATAGCTGCAGCAGAATACTAGGAAGGAGAACATGCAGGGCTCAGGAGTGGCGGGGAGAGCGAGAAGAGGAGAAGGAGTTAGTGGAACAAAGAACAGATGTTTTCCTGAGAGAAAAATGTGGCATGTCATGAAGAGTTCACTGGACTGCCATCTCTTCTCTTCACAACCTCCTTCAGATTAGAAGGTTCCCTCTATCTGGAGACGGGGTTTCTCTGTAGTCTTAGCTGTCTTTAACCTCTAGATTAGGCTAGCCTAAATCTCACCTCTGCCTCCTGTGTGCAGGAATTAAAGGCACATGCCACCACTTCCCCGCTAAAAGCCTTTTATTGTTTAAATCTGTGAGTGTGAATGGGGTATACGTGTGACACATTGTACATAGAGGGCTTAAGGATAACTTCTGGTGCTGCCCTGCCTTTCAGGTGTTTTGTTTGATATGTGTGTGTGTGTGTGTATGTGTGTGTGTGTGTGTGTGTGTGTATTGAGACAGGATCTCATTAGATAGGCTTGGTTGGTTTGGAATTTATTGTGTAGACTAGGCTGACCTCACACCCAGCCTAGCCCAGGGTCTGTTTCCTTCTGTGTAAGACAGGTTACTTTCTCCTGATCTGGGGATACCTTTGCCCAGGCCTCACCTCTCCCTGCCTGAGTTCTAGAGATCCAAACTCAGGTCCTCATACTGTCATGTGTTACTCACTGGGCCATTTCCCCAGCCCAAATGCCTCATTTAGAAAGAAATGCAGTGATATATTTATGATTTATTAAAGCTTGCCTAAGGATTCTGAAAGCAAAGTCAACCACAAGCCATAGAAGCCAGGCACACACCTTTAATCCCAGCAGCCAGTGTAAGACCCCTGGAAGCTCAGGCCTCCAGGATCTCAGCCCAGGACCATGGTCACCCCAATCACCAGGTGGATTCAAAAGCTTGATGCAAACTGCATGAGGCTTTATTGTTGTTTAACGAGCTAACCCCATGCTAGCTCAGGCCTTCCATCCATCCACCATGGCGGATGGCTAGAAAAGACAGCCCGAAGGGTCTGCATAGAGACCTTGTAGGGCAGCGTAAGGGGAGTGTCTAGGGGTACACACAGGCTCAGGATTGGTGTGCCTCCAGGGTTGGAGGACTTGCCCTGTGTTGATTGGTCAATTGGTTGTTATGGCCCATAGGCCCTCCCAGGGTGGTTGCTATGCTCTGTGAGTCATTGCTGTGCACTTGTCTGTAAAGCACACCCAGAGCCGTAAAGCATAGCGCCACCAGCTAACTTCTGATTGGTTCCTTGCCACAAGGCAGAGGTCTGACCTCCTTATGACTAAGGCAAGGTCAGGCAAGCACATGTTCGGCTGTTATGGCTGCCAAAATGGGGAGCTGGTCCCTTCACCAGAAGATAGGAGGTGGTGGTACACACCTTTAATCCTAGGATTAAAAGAGAGATCTCTGTGAGTACCAGGCCACCCAGATCTACAAAAGGGCCCCGTATTGTGTGGCCACGTCATGACTACGTCACTCATTATGGGGCTGCATAGGGACTCAGTGGGTATGCACTAGCCCGCCCCCCATAAACCCGAAGCATTATTCTCCTCTCTGTTCCCGGCGGTTGACCCCCCTTCTCTCTCTGCTCTGTGCTTTCATTTTTCTCTCCCCCTCTCGCTCTTCTGCCCTCTAATAAACTGGTTAAAGCTCTCCATAGTTCATCTCTCATCTCTTGCACCTCTTTCTTATTTAAGCAGAAATCTAATATTTTGGCACCCAGTGTTGGTTAAGGCTCTTCCTGGAACCTCTCCCGCCATGGGTTCAGGAAATTTTAGGGATCCTAGCATCCGAACGGATGACCCACTTTCCATCTCTCGGTTTTTCCAGGCCTTTTCTCCTGCCTGTGGTGGCCTGAGATGCCGGAACTCTGTAAACTTCAACTGGCCGCTTTTCAAACTAAGATCTCTGAAACTCACTCATCTGCCAGTTTGCTGCAATCCAGTAAGATACCCCCACATTTCCCACGGGTCAGGTCCAGCACCCTGCTCTGGGAGCGGCGAGTTTCAGCTTCCAGCCTTTGACGGCTAGCCTCTTTCGGACCACTGGGTCCATTTTTCAGTTTTGGACTGCTGAACCCCTTTCGGGCTTTCTGCCTTTGGCCGAGCTCTCAGGCTGACAAGTTCCAACAGCGATCTGTGCCATTTACGGCCTCACCCATGGGAAATACATTTTATGGTACCTTACCGGTTGTGGCCAGCAAATAGATAAATGATTTTTCATTTTTTCCCCACGAATGAGGTTTTTTCGGGTTTTGTACCATAGCACCACTCATATATATGTTGGGAGCCAAAAGTTATGCTATTAGAGAATTCTCGGGCTCCAGACCTCTGGTTCCAGTATCCAGGAGCTCTAGTCTGCATTGTATTGCAGTTGCTAGCTGATTTGCTGTTGAATGGCATAGCCTCAGTGGAGAATGTCCTCTAGAGTTGCATCTCTACAGAACTAAGCATTTGAATAGGCCTACACCAGGGCAGAGGGCTATGTCTATGTGAGTAGAGACTGTTTTGAGGTCTCTGCTGATAGGGTCTAGGAGAGGTGAAGGAGAAATGGTCTCTGCTATCACAAGAAAATGGTAAGAAAGCAGTTGAGGAAAATCCTGAAATAAATGGGAGACTCCAGTTTAGACCATGGAACTGAGAGCTCTCCAAAGATGACAAGATGCCTGTGTCTGGTCTTTATCTTGTTTGACCCCCGAAAACTCAAGTATTCGGGGTCCCAGGCCAGGTTCGAGGTCACCCCAATCACCAGGCGGATTCGAGAGCTTGCTGCAAACTGCACGAGGCTTTATTGTAATTTAACGAGCTAACCCATGTTAGCTCGGGTCTTTCACCCACCCGCCATGGCGGACGGCTAGAAAAGACGGCTCCTACTGGCTCCCAAAAGATCTTATAGGGCAGCGTAAGGGGAGTGTCTAGGGGTACGCACAGGCTTACGCACAGGCTCACGATTGGTGTGCTTCCAGGCTTGGAGGGCTTGCCCTGTGTTGATTGGTCAACTGGTTGTTATGGCCCATAGGCCCTCCCAGGGTGGTTGCTATGCTCTCTACGTCATTGTCGTGCGCTTGTCCGTAAAGCACACCCAGGGTCGTAAAGCATAGCGCCACCAGCTAACTTCTGATTGGTTCCTTGTCACAAGACAGGCATCTGACCTCTAAGTGACTAAGGTTCCTTGTCACGAGACAGGCATCTGACCTCTAAGTGACCAAGGCAGGTTTATGGCAAGCACGTGTTCGGCTGTTATGGCTGCCAAAAGGGAAGCCGGTTCCTTCATTCCCCCATTTTCTTTTTTGTAAATTCCAATCATGGAATTGCTGTCTCTCTAGCATCCCCATCAGGGAGTGATAGATACTGGCATCCCCATGCAAGGGAGTTCCTTTTGACTTAGCATTTTAACCAGGGAAAATGGGCGCCGAAATTCTTTTCCAAACTGCTTCCTGCTGACTTTGGGACGAAGTTAGGGACTCCAGAAGGTTGAAATGCTAGTCAAAAGCAAAAAGGAATTTAGGCAGTGGGGAATTTATCAGGGGCTTCTGGTTAGCAGACACTGTTGCAGAGACAGGGGGTGTCCATATCAGCTGGACTGGTTCGCATCCACAGCAAGTACAGGGCTCGCAGTCTACTTAGAACAGCCTGTAGTCAGCAACTGATACTCAGATGTCTGCCAGAAGCAGAAACCTGTTTAAGACATGTTTAAACTAGGAACAGAGGTTAAAACTTATTTACTGAAGCCCACAGTACAGAAAAAGCAGATATTTGGATATCTGTTTAAACAGCAGGAACATATTTATAACTTTGAGTACTAGCAAAAACTATAGATTTGGGCTATAAGCATGTACATTTCTCTTCTGTCCAGAGGGCCAGGTATGGATTGGACAGAGGTGCCTTTGGCCTGATGAAAATCCCTTTAAGTTTGTACTTAGAATGACAACCAAAATAAACTTAAAAACCTTGAGCTTGTACCTGAACAGTAGATAGTCACTATTTTATCAGCTAACACATTTATTAGTCTATAGTGGATCTGACTGCCTGATGCTGTCAAGCTGACAACCAGTAATATTTCAGAGATCTGAGAAGGGTATATTTTATCCGAATCTACTAAAAAGTGACAGAAGCCAGTCTATATACAGTTAGCCATACCCAAGTTTCTCCATTACCGCTGGAGGCAGGTGTCTCAAAGACCAGCAATCTTCGCCAGGCCTATACTGTGAGAGGTTTTTTCCTCTCTGTGGAAGAGAGACATGGAAAAGACTGACCTTGTTTTGTCTAGGCAAAGGGGTGTAATCAATTTTCCAGTGTCCAGCAGCTTTGTCCACTGTCTCGGCCAGGTTCTGGCAGGCGGCAGGTATCACATCTGAGACTGGGGTGCCTCGTAATCTTCTTTGGAGACTTTGGGTCACTGTCAGGATCTGGCAGTCTGTCTGACATTATAAACTTTAAAGATAACAATTTAAATGCCATATTCTGAAGATCTCTGAAGCATTAGAGGCCTGTTTTTCTGTTTTAGTTACTTTCCTTAAGCATACAAGAAGCACACAGGTGGCTAGTTAAAGTCTTTCTGTAATACAGCTGAACTTAAAACTGCATAGAGCTACCTTATATTCCTTAAACAGTAGCTTAACTTCTTTCTGAGACAGGGTTTTTCTGTGACTTTGGAGCCTGTCCTGGAATTCGATCTGCCGGACCAGGCAGGCCTTGAACTCATAAAGATCCATCTGCCTCTTACTCCCGAGTGGTGGGATTAAAGGCGTGTGCCACCTACACCCTGAGCTTAAAGGTGTGTGCTACCTCTAAGTGACCAAGGCAGGTTTATGCCAAGCACGTGTTCGGCTGTTATGGCTGCCAAAAGGGAAGCCGGTTCCTTCAATCTTTATTGTGTTGCTAGGAATTTCCCAGTCCACGTTCCCCCACCCAGGCTGGACCTCATGGCTTCTGCGGTTGGGGACTGAGACATGCCAGGCCACGACATATATAGATCCACGAGGGATCTCTCGGGTTTTGTATTCTAGCACTGTCCATAAACTGGTGCATTCATTTAGCAGACCTATAGTGGTCTTTTTGGGTGTTGTGCCATTTGGACTCTGGTGTCCTGTTGGTTTCACACATCTTTCTGCCTTACTCATAGAGAAAAAAATCACTTCTGCCACCAGTTGGGAACATGCTTTCGGTGGCCGCCATCTTGGCCATGTGGGATAACCTGGGGCCCACCATCTTGACCACGTGACCTAGCTTAGGCATGCCCACTCAGTCCAGCAGCTAACATCTTGTCAGGTCTAAGGCACCAGGGAGTTCCATACAACCTGAACTGCGATGAAACAACCAGCTACCCCAGCATCCCAGCTCTCCCAGGTCCCCCAAAGATGGTCAACGCCCCCCATGTCAGCAGGAAGTAGTTTTGAGAACTGGACATCCTTATTCCCTAACTTTCCATGTCTAACACCCCACCTTTTAAATAATAAGTAAAGGTGGGAATGAAAGATTCAGGCAGATACCTAGGCAGCTTAAAGGGCCCTGTATTGTGTGGCCATGTCACGGCTACCTCACTCATTACAGGGCTGCGTAGGGACTCAGTGCCCACGTGTGAGCCCCCCCCCCCTTTTAAACCAAAGCATTGTTCTCCTGTCTCTCTCTCTGTTTCTGGCAGTCCACCTCCCCGCTTTCCCTTCTCTGCTCTGTTCTTCCATCCCCCCCCTTGCCTTTCTGCCCTATAATTAACCAGTTAACGTGCTCTCCATAGTTCGTCTCTCATCTCTTGAGCCTCTTTCTAATTTAAGCCATGCTGAAGAGAGGCGGCAGGTTCAGCCCATTCAGCCTAAGGCAGAGGTAAGAGCTAGTGGCCTGCTACTTTGCCTTTCTGTTCTTCAGCTTGAAGTTTGAACTCCAATATCTGTCTCTGGGTTTTTTTTTTTTTTTTCCATGTTACAAAGAAACTTTAGGGTCTGGGATGTAGCTCATAGGTAGTGTGTTTTGCATGTGAGATTTCCTGGGATCCATTCCCCAGCACTGGAAAAAAAAAAAAATGAAACCTTGACACTGAAAGACCCCTGGAGGCTCAGGCCCCCCAGGACCTCGGTCCAAGACCGGGGTCACCCCAATCACCAGGCGGAGTCGAAAGCTTGATGCAAACTGCACGAGGCTTTATTATAGTTGTTTAACACGAGCTGACCCCATGTTAGCTCAGGTCTTTCATCTACCCACCATGGCGGATGGCTAGAAAGACAGCTCGAAGCGTCTGCATAGAGATCTTATAGGGCAGCATAAGGGGAGTGTCCAGGGGGACGCACAGGCTCAGGATTGGTGTGCCTCCAGGCGTGGAGGGCTTGCCCTGTGTTGATTGGTCAGCTGGTTGTTATGGCCCATAGGCCCTCCCAGGGTGGTTGCTATGCTCTGCATGTCATTGCTGTGCACTTGTCTGTAAAGCACATCCAGAGCCATAAAGCATAGCGCCACCAGCTAACTTCTGATTGGTTCCTTGCCAGGAGGCAGGCATCTGACCTCCTAGTGACCAAGGCAAGGTCAGGAAAGCACGCGTTCGGCTGTTTTGGCTGGGAAATGGGGAGCTGGTCCCTTCAACACAAATATCTTCTTTCCAAGGTCCTACCTCTCTGGGAGTCTTGCCTAACTATCTTCAGTCCCATAGAATTTCTATCCCACAAGATTCAAGTAAAATGATGCACATGGAACCCCAGGGCCTCACATATGCTAACCATTGCCCTACATCCTGGGGCCTGAAGCGGATTTTTGTTTGTTTGATGTAGGTTCTCTCTACATGGCTGTCCTGGAATTCACGATGTAGACCAGGCCTTCCTATGTCTCTGGGATTTAAGGTGTGAGCCACCATGCCCTGCCTGAAGCGAATTTTTAAGGTACCAAGTAAGAGAAATTAAAATATAAGGAGCAAGAAAAGTGCCTCTTTGGCCCTTGGCCACGTGGTGTAATCTGCACTTCTAACTACCCCAAAGCCCTAGTGCAGTCTGTAGGCAGGTCGGGTCATTTGCATTCCGTCCCGTTGCTGGGCACAGGGACATAGCGCCACCCGCAGACACTACACTAGTATTTCCAGGCCCTCAAGCGGCCAAATGAATGAAAACAAGGCGGAAGGCCGGACGCTGGGACGCAGATACGGGCACCGTGACCAATCACGGAAGGCCTTGGCTCTCCCTTGGCCCGCCCTCAGGTCGTGCCCTCCGCCAATGAGCGTCGGCCGCCCAGTCCGACCCGCGCGCGCGGTTGTTTGCGCCTGGGGCTGCCAATAAAGTTCTCGTCAGCTTTGAATTTTTTTTTTTAAAGCGCCGGCTGCGGTCGCGGCGCAGGCCCCGCCCCGCCCCTTCCGGTCCCGCCGCCGGGAGCCGGTGCGGCTGTGAGTGCTGTCGCGTCCTGCCGCCGCCGCTGGTCGGGCATGGTGTTGGGTGCCGGCCCGCCTCGCCTGACTCGCGGTGCTCAGGTGAGCCGGCCGCGGGGACTGAGCGGCGGCCGCGGCGCCTCTCTCCGGGCGCCGGGCGGGGGGCCGTGAGGTGGGCGGCTGACGGGAAGCGCTGGGCGGGCAGCGAGCCCCTGTGGCTCTGAGGGCCGGGCCGAGGCGGACCCCGTGCCGCCGGCGGCAAGGTCACGGTGCGGAACTCGGGCCCGCCGGGAGACCGAGGCCACGGCGGGGAGGCCGCTGCCCCCGGAGGGAGGCGGGAGGCGAAGGCGGCCCGCCACCGCGGCAGGCAGCGGGGAGGAGGGGCGGCCGGTCCCGCCCGCTCCGCTTCGGCCCCCGACCCGGTGCCGCGGCCAGTTACCTCGGGTGTGGCCTTCTCCCCGACGGGCTCCGTTTCCTCCGTCTCGGGTGGGCATTGGGCCCGCCCCTCGGCGCTGCCGGAGGGTCCGAGTGGCCGCAGAAGGCTTCGTGGACCGGAGCTTGGCCTGTGGGTAGAAGTCGGCTCCCCTCAAGTGCCTGTTAGGGCCGGGAGGGGAGGGGAAGGGAGGGGAGGGGAGGGCGGGCATCCCGAGACCTGGGTGAGACCGAAATGAGCAGGCTGCTGCTGAACAGTGAGGGAGGCCGCGGCTGGTGGGCCTGGTGCCCAGGCTCCCTGGCTGGTGGGGCAGGAGCTCGGCCGCGGGAGGGAGAGAGACAACGTTGGAAATGAAGAGAGCTGATAGTGATGGGGGAGCTTCAGGAACCCCACCTGGGCGGAACTACCTGGCATTCGGTACCCGAAATCAAAGATGGGCTTCTGAGGTGGTCTGCCAGTAAACCTCGTAGGCAAGAGAACCCTGGGCACTGTCATGCAGTACTGCACTGGGGTGTGGACATTTTTATGTCCTCATCTGTTTCCTTAGGCTTGGGAGGTTAAGTAAGTGTCCCTAGTGACCCGTAGTTCTGATTTAAATGGTTCGATTGGGACTTGGATTGGAATGGTTTGTGAGGCGTTAGCCTCACCTTGAGCTGACTGGCTCTGACTGACAGGTGAGACACACGGGCCTGATAAAGCACCTAGGAATGCTGAGTAAACAGGACTTGATGAGACTGGTAAATAACAAGCTGGAATCTTCTTTGGTGGATGGCCTAAAACCGGTCCCACCCAGAGGAGGAACTAACTGGGCCAATTACAACTTGTGGAATTTAGACACTGAGCATTCTGTTCAGAATAGATCTGTTCCCAAAAATACTGCCTTAGTCACAGTGTGATTTTCAAGAAACGGGAAGTTGGGGTTAAAGTCAGGTTTTCCAGAGGTGGGACGTGTTGAGAATTCTGAGGCAACCGCAGGTGGTCTACTAGCCTTTAGATAGTTTAATTATTTTTGTTCCCTTTGTATAGATTTACTTTTCTGATTACAGGGCCATTTCTCGATTGAGACTGCTTTGTTCCTCCTGTGGCATGTGAAAGTGACACAGATGACAGAAAAATGGTGGCTACTCTAGTCTTACGTTCCTTAGAATATTAGAAGGTGCACGTTGTGTTTTCTGTGGGGACAGCACCAGTGTTTCTATCATGCGTGGTCTTTGCACAACATGTTTTATTTAAAGTCCACAATTTACTGAGGATCACAAGCTAGAATCTATAACCTTCCAGAGCAGAGCATGCCTCGGCCTCAGAGAAGGCCTCAGTGTAGATGAGGGGTAGGAAAGCATTAAGTGCAGCAGCAGTGTGGAGAAGGCCTGACCCTTGCCAGGTCCCTGAGGAGTGGCTTGTGCCCTGGCTTCATTTTCCACAAAACTCTGTGACCACTAGGGGACTGCCTACTAAACAATTAATCACTGCTTTTATTTTTCACTTTCCCACCATTTGCTTTACTGACACCAAAGGTGAAAGTCTGATGCTCCCCATGTAGAGCATCCCATACTCCTCACTGGTCCCTGCACTGTCGGGCACCCCTGATGTCCCAAGGTCTGAGCACATGGTGGACTTGGACTTCAGGGTGGCAAACACACTACCTCATGGTCCCATTAGAGAAATTCTGACAAGATCATTCCAGGTGTGGGCCAAGGCAGGAAAGCATTGCTGTGTTGTGCTGTTCTGGTAGCTTTTGGACTGAAGTCTCCCCGGGGGAAGTGACTTAGCAGTGGAACCATAGCTGTGTCTGAAATAAAGACTTGAAGATGTATGTGTTGGTACTTGGCTCATCTCTGGATGTAGATGCCCCTGAGGAGAAGGCGTTGTGGAGTGGGATGGAAGGAACAGGTGCCAGTGTGCTTTCATATGTTTGCCAATTGTACTGTGATATGATTGCACTGCCCCATCACTTCATGATTGATCTGTGTGTAAACCTGGCACCATGACCACACTTACAACACATCATCCAGAGGAAAACTAGGTTTTTGTGGTGAGGGCTTCTTGTAGCTGAGTGAGTGTCTTAGGCACTCACTCTCCATGCCTGTTGTTCCAGGGCCCACATGGGCATGCGCCTCTGTGTGTGTGTGTGTGTGTGTGTGTGTGTGTGTGTGTGTGTGTGTGTGTGTGTGTGTGTGATAGGAATCTTTCCCAGATTTCAATGCTATGAGTTTTTTCATACTAATATGCAATACAAGAATTGTTTGGTGCATTTAGACAAATGCTACTTGTTTTGATGTTTTTTATTTTGCTTGTTGGCACATGATCTCCCTTTGTAGCCTAGGCTAGCTTCCAACTGACAAGTCTCCCTGCTTTGGCCTCCCAAATACTGATGTTACAGTTATGTGCCACTGTGATCAGTGTGACCAGTCCTAAGTATGGCCATGTACAGTTTGGAAGATCATATTCACTGTCTTGTTTTTGTGATATGTGGTACAAAATAAAATCTGACCCTCACTAGGGATACATAAAAGGTGGCTTGAGAAACTAGGCAAAAGACCTGGGTTTGAGATGTTTTAAAGTACCAGTGAAGAGAGGAATATCCTTGTTTTCAAGTTTGACCTGGAAAATTTTAGATTGAAAAATTATCAAACCAGTATTGAAAGGAATTTTAAAACGTGCAGATATTGAACTCTTGCTAGAGTGAGGGTGTCAAGTATGAGGAATGTCTGGCTGATGGAAGGGTGTAATAGAAACAGAAGGCAGATTCTGGAGGTAGGAATTGCTGACATCCTAATGTAAATTGTACTCTGGGTGATAATGCCTTCACACACAGGCCCATCAGTTAGAACAAATAAAGCCTCTTGTAGGGAATGCTGCTCTTGGGGCTGAGGAGAGGATTGCATGGGAAGTGCCTGTGCCTTCTCCCAACCGTTCTGTTGCTCTAATGCTGCTCTAACAGTGGAAGGCTTACGGAGTGGGTGGCAGTTGTTTCACCCTTTATGCAGGCAGTCAGGTGGATTACTTCACCTGCCTGTGGATTTTGCTGTCCTTGCCAGAGAGTTTGCAGTAGGAGAACCTGAAACTCAAGGGCTGGAAGCAGCCAGTGAAGACAGTCCAGTTTAGGGTATTATAATTTGCTCTTGATGTTGACACTGTAAATCAATAAATGCAACAGTCCTTTGAAGACTCTGCATCAGGTGTCACTTCTGCCCTAGGGACTTCTGCTCCCAGGGCACACCTGAATCTCATTGCTGCAGGGACAGTTACTTCATTTGAAACAGTGGGGGTAGTGAATGAGCGCTGGTTGGGAGGTTTGGGGGTGGGTGGGGCTCGATTATGATTGAATTAGCCCTCACTTTGTGTCTAGTGAGTATGAAACTTGTGGTTCGCCTAAACTTACAAAGAATCACATGACTTATTGAAATTTATTGTAAAGGAATCCAGTTAATATGTATGTGTAGAATTTTTCTACACATTTTAGAGAAAAATCTAAAGTAGAAACACCTGTATATTTCTCCTGTCTAGTTATTGTCTAGAGACATGCCTTACTTAACCCTGCTCTCTCCTGTCTTCCAGAGGAAAGGTGGCAGTAATGCTAACGCTGGCAAGCAAGCTGAAGCGGGATGACGGCCTCAAAGGATCCCGGACATCAGCCTCCACATCTGACTCCACTCGGAGGGTTTCTGTGAGAGACAAGTTGCTTGTTAAAGGTAATCATCCTCCATGGAAGCTGTTTTATACCCTGTCACAAAATAAAGCCTGCCTGGAGCCTCTCTGGGGATGGATGTAAAGCAGCCTGTTGAGTGGAAATACTTGTTTAAAATGGTTTTAATGTATGAGTATCAACCAGGCATGCTTTTAATTCCAGGACTCTGGAGGAAGAGGCAGGTAGATCTCTGAGTTCAAGACTAGAGTTATGTGGAGAGACCTTGTTTCAAAAAGATAAAAATAAAGTGAAATGTGATTGACCGTCACTTACAGTGGCAGGATTTATACCAGGCCTAGGATGGGATTGTGATAGCAAGGAGATGCTGTTAGAACTGTGGTGTCTGACGCACCAAGAATATTCTTTGTTGGCTCTGCTGCTATGCTGTGTTGTGGAAAGAATAAGACAGTAGGACTTGGCAGGCCTGAGGCATGTGGGTGCTGCTGTTATTTTCCTCTGGTGTCCCCTTTCCTGTGAGATGCACAGCAGTTTCCAGCCTGGAACAGGTAATGTCTTAGGCTCATTTCCTTGTTCATACAAGACACAGCCTAAGGAATGCTGTGAAAAGCTGGGTGTCTGTTCACAGAATTATCATAGTGCACAGGCACACCAACACGCACAAATACTATATGAGCTGTTAATAATGCATATTATGATTTTATTATTAGAATCCACTGAATTATTATTAAAATTGTATCCTAAGGTCATAAGTCACTGTTCATGTTTGTAAAGGAAAACTATGTTTGATAAGGAGCTTCCTTTTGTATGTTGTGTGGGGGTGGTATATATATGGCTTGCACGTTCCTGTGTGCATGGGAGGGGCAAGGCTGCACAGATGTACTCTTATAGAGGCCTTTACATGTGGAGGTGCAGAGGTTGAAGGCAGTGGGTTTGTGCAAGTTCAACAGAGTCTCTTAGAAGTTCCTGGATTTAAATCTTGAAATAGCTTAAATATTGACTAGCTTATGGATGATTGGTTAAAAGTAAAAAATGTTTACATCTCATTCTTGTCTCTAAGTCCATAACAACCGAGATTGTAAGTTCCAGAGGGGAGGATATAGCCTGGAGCACCTCACTTGGGTGAGCCCGATGACATTTGACTTTTCACAACCCTCAGGGTCTATTTGTAGAGGCAGCCCAGAATCAGAGAGTCAGGCTGAGGAGTTTGGAGGTCTAGTTGCAGTACTTAGAGCAGTGTGTTTTATTTTGCAGCAATGAAGTCTTGAGGTATCAGCTTCTTCACATTGCCACCATCACGGCACTTGGGGCCAAGTCCTGATTGTACTGCTGTGAAAAAATTTTTATATTCCTTATAGATGATACAAGCGTCTTTCTCATTATCTAGATAGAGTCTGGGAGGCTAAGGTTAAGAAAGCGGTTTTGAACTCAGTGATAAAGCTACTTGCCTCACATGTACCAGGCCCTGGGTTCCATTCCCACCATCAAAGAAAAAGACCAAGTATTGGTCTCTGGTGAGAACTCTGCTCTGCTTCTAAGATGCAGCTAGGATGCTCTATCCTAAGAGGGAAGGGCACTGGTCCCTTCAGAAGGAAGAGACAAGTTTAAATGTCACTAAGTTATTCCTGTGAATAGAGCCCTCATAACTTAATCACTCCAAGATCCCCCACCTCTTAGTACTACCACATTGGGGATTAGGTTTTTTTGTTTGTCTGTTTTTGCTTTGTTTTGTTTTGTTTATTTGAGACAGGGTTTCTCTGTGGCTTTGGAGGCTGTCCTGGAACTAGCTCTTGTAGACCAGGTTGGTCTCAAACTCACAGAGATCCACCTGCCTCTGCCTCCCAAGTGCTGGAATTAAAGGCATAAGCCACCAATGCCACATGGGTATTAGTTTTTTTTTTGGGGGGGGGATTAGGTTTTTATATGAGTTTTGGGCACCTTCAGAGTCTAGCAGGTATTGTGGATCAAACCATAGCAAGCACGTTACGGGGGTAATTGCCAGGATGGTGCTTCATTTTCTACCTGAAGAGCTGAGATTTAGGCTAAGAAGCCTGCAATAGTTGGAGCAGGGTGGCCAGACTTACATCTTAACGGGTGAGGCAGGCTCTAGGGAAACAGATTAAACACTGCAGTTCGAAGAGCAGAAATGCAAGTTAACAGAAAAGAGAATTTTGACAGAGTCTCCACCCATCCTGTGCCAAGGGACTTACCTGGAAGTTTTCAGATAGCTCCAGGGTGATCATAGTGAAAAACCTTTCCAAAGAAAAATCCCTTTAGGGACTTTGAAAGAGTCTGAGTTTAGCAAGATTGCTCTAATTGGGATGATTGTCCTAGGTCAAAAAGTGGGTTCCTGTGAAGATGTCTTTCATGAGTATGGACAGGGTCTAAAACTGTGATTGTGTCTAGGACTTAGTACGTCAGACTGCATTCTAACAGGGGAGGCAGGAGCTTGTCTTGCAGGGCAACTAAAAAACTTGAGACAATACAGTAGAGGGAGGTGAGGAAAGCAAGCTGAGGGATGATTGATCACACTTGGAGGAGAATGTCCCATTATAGCCTTTTCTCGCTTCTTAGAGCTGTCACCAGGCTGGCAGAAGGCTCAGGCTTTCTTGCTCTGCTTTTAGTCATGTGGGGCTGTCTTAGAAGGTGTGTAGCCTGTGGTGGCAGTCTATATAGCCATAAAATCCTAGGACAAAGGCCATGTGTGCCTAGCCCCAGCGAGAGGGCATCTGGGCAATGTATCACAGAAGACTGCCCCAAACAGAAAGATTGTAGATACTAACAGGCCCAAAATAGGTGCTTTTATAAATGGGGGAGGGTTCATAGGGCCCTGCAACTTACTTGTGAACTATAGTCTGGGTTCCACTCATGCCCTGCCACGCATCTTAGAGTGAGAGATAATGTGTGGTTGGGCCCTCACAATACCAGGGCTGCCACATGCCCCTGTGGTAATGTGGTTCCTGAAGGGGAGAGAGGTGCTCAGGTTTGTTCCCAATGCTAGTCTCTCACACTAATCTGGTGAGTGAGTGAGTAAGGTTGAGCTTGCCACATTGCCAAGGTTGTCACAGCATTGGACAGCATATGAATCTGAGAGGTAGCCTAACAAGGAGTCCTGCTGACAGTCAAGTAGGTGGGCATCTGTCTGAGCACACACAGCATTGTGTGTTCTGTTGAAGGTTAAACACCAGTGATGCTCTTCAGGAAACCTATACAGCCTCCATAAGTACACCAGAGAGCATAAGGGGGCAGGAGGGCCCATGGAAGCCATAGATAGGTGCCCAGCTTGTTTTCTGTGCTCATGTCAAAAGTAAGTGGTATGAAGTTCAGGGCTACAGTCTTAGCAATACCGGCCTTTGTTAGAGGAAACTGTTTTTTGCATTTTAGAGTGACATTACAACACCTTTGGTGAATGAGTTAGCTGTGTCACTGCTCTCTAGAGGGCTGAGACCCATGTCCTGGGAATGAAGGGCTCAGCTCCTATACTTGCTATTTGACGTTGGAACTCAGTTCTTCCAAGAACTATGTGCATCTCTGACTGGACTGGCCATTTATCTTAGCTTAGGCTGCTATAACAAACTACTACAGATTGGTAACATAAGCCACACATTTCTCACAGTTCTAGAAGCTGATTTGATGTCCAAGTCAAGTCCTAGTGAAATCTTCTTGGTTTATAAACAAATGGCTCTCTACTTGTGTCCTCACCCAACAGAGAAAGAAAGGAGGTGCCTGGGGAGAATGGTCTTTTACTGAGGACACTGATCTCATGTGGGAGCTCTGCCAAGACTGCCTAATGACCTCTACTTTATTAAAGTGCCACTTTATTAGAGCATAGAGCTTCCATTTATGAAGAAAAGGGACACAAGTTTAGGCCATAGTACCTTTGGAATTCTTCCTTGGTCCCGGACCACATGAGAAAAGTTCTTTATTTGTTTTGTTTTTTTATGGTTTTTTTTTTCTTTTTTTTTTTTTTTTTTTGAGACAGGGTTTCTCTGTAGGTTTGGAGGCTGTCCTGGAACCCACTCTGTAGACCAGGCTGGCCTCGAACTCACAGAGATCCTCCTGCCTCTGCCTCCTGAGTTCTGGGATTCAAGGCATGCGCCACCAATGTCTGTCGAGAAAAGTTCTTAGTATCTCAAGATATTAACAGGAGGGGCCCTGCCACCTTGTAAGGCAAGTGTGTTTACATGCACCACATTTTTTTTTGTGTGCCCAGATAGGGCACAAAGTAGGTCTGGGGCAGGCTGTGTGGTTCCCACCATGAAGGGTATGCAGGTCGGGTAGGAGATCTGGAGGACACAGCTAGAGCCCAATGTTTTGAGCTGCCCAAAGCAAGAGGAGGTGAGTGCATGAGGTGTGGAAGCCATTGCAGTAACTGTAGATTTTGTAATCTGATTATGATCACATTTGCAGTGGCTTCTGGTTTGATCCTTACATAGAAAGTAAAAGTAAAAGAATTTAATTTCTTAGAAGGAAGTTAGGCAGTCACTGAGTTATGCAAGGTGCCAGGTGCCTCACAGAAATGCTGATCCACCTAGCAAAAGAGGTATTGTTATCTTGTGAAAGCACTGTGCAGATTTGATGGGTGTTTTGTATTCTACACTGGGCTAGACAAAGTGCCAGGAATCTTTATTAAAATCCCATGTCCCAAGGATTGTATTCCTTTGCCGACTCTAACAGGTGGAACAGAGGAGTCTTAGTGTGGTCAGCAGGCTGTGTTTGGGGCTCCCCTCAGCCCTCTTCCTTTCTGGGTGAGTTAAACTGAACATGATGAATACAAGCAAAATCTTACATTTATTGATGCCATGTAAAATTAGAACTTTTTTAATGTGAAAAGTTTATTGGAGGGGAGGGGAGGGGGGAGAGAGAGAGAGAGAGAGAGAGAGAGAGAGAGAGAGAGAGAGAGAGAGAGAAGAGAAATTAGAACTTTTTATTAAGTTTATGTATATAATGGTATTAGGTCATCTTTTCACAGACAGTGGTCTAAAGCATTCTGAATGACTTGTCTTCCAGATTTGTACATTCATATCTAAACATTTGAGGTGATATTGGGAGGTCATTACCTTTGGGAGGGAATTCTTGGGGTGGAGTTGCCAGTAAAGGAGATCCTAGATCGCTTTCTGGCCTCTCCTGCCATTCGAACACACAGCAAGAATTTTCCATCTATGAGGGTGCTGAGCCATCACCAGATTCAGAATCTGCTGGTGCCTTGGTTTTTACCAGCTAGTCTTCAGAATTATGAAAAATAGCTGTTTACAAACCACCCACACATAAGATATTTTTGTTGTAACAGGCCACAAAGACCAAGAGTTAGAGAACGGCATAATTCAGGTACCTGAGCCTACTTAGAATTTTTAATGGTACTCGAGTGATTGAGGCCTGGGATATCCAGGGTTTTAGAATCCCTGTAGCTACTGGATTGTGGGGATAGTATACAGAACTCAGATTACTAAAAAGTCATTAAGTCTTTATACAATGTAGCTACACATGATAAGCTCTATAAAGCTATTGAGTAGAATCACATTAGCAAAACACTCTAAGTACTGATGTGATTAAGGTATTTATTTATTTGTTTGTTTGTTTATTTATTTTCAGGGCAGGGTTTCTCTTTGTAGCTTTGAAGCCTGTCTGGAACTAGCTCTTGTAGACAAGGCTGGTTTCAAACTCAGAGATCCGCCTGCCTCTGCCTCCCAAGTGCTGGGATTAAAAATGTGTGCCATCACTACCCCACAGGTCTTTTGTTTTTGTTTTTTATAATGATTTATTTATTATTTTATGTGCATTGGTGTTGGTTGTCTGCGTGTATGTCTGTTTATAAGGGTATTGGAGCCCCACACAGACAGGTTGTGAGCTGCCATATGGGTGCTGGGAATTGAACCTAGGTCCTCTGGGAAAACAGCCAGTACTCTTAACCATTGAGCCATTTCTCCAGTGCTGTCCCTCCCCCCCCCTTTTTTTTTTCTTTTTTTGTTTTTGAGACAGGGTTTCTCTGTGTAGTCCTGTCTGTCCTGGAACTCACTCTGTAGACCAGACTGACCTCGAACTCAGATGGCTTGCCTCTGCCTCCTGAGTGCTAGGATTAAAGGCGTGCACCGCCACACCTGCTCGAGATAGGATCTTTAATCTCCAGTATACCCACACCACTTCCAGAAGAGAAGTGAACATTGGTCAAGACATCTGCTCGGTTCCTTCCAGTCCTCCTGCCCATACTATGCCTGTTCCCGCACCCAGTCTTTCTTCTTCATCCTGTGGCACTGCACTATCCTCTTGAACCTTTTGCTTCTGCTGGTCATAATCTGTTTCATTTGAAATTCATACCTGGTGGGCAGAGTTCCAGTTGTCAGAAGGTGAATCTGGATGACAATAGAATATGCTGGTATTTGCTTCAAAAACGGTTTAGTTTCATGGATGATGTGAAAATGATGAATGTGAATGACTCATTTGTGGTCTTAGCTCTCTGCCTGTCTCTCCCAGGAAGGGCAAGAGCAGCCTTTAGCCTTTGACAAAAACAGTTCAGAGTCACTACAGTCAGAAACATAGTGACAGTACAACTTTCACAGACTTATTACCTCCATTGACTTATTTTTGTTTGAGAAAGGGTCTCACTGTATAACCCAAGCTGGCTTCAAGTTGAAGATCCTTCTGCCTCAGCATATCGAGTGCTGGTGTTATAGGCATGAGCCACCATACCCAACCCTTAAGTATTTTTTAAAAGTACCTGTGACTTAGACTGCCAAGAGAGTGGACTCAAAGTTTGTGGTCAGTGATAGAACTTGCTGCCTTACCAACCCCAGCAAGAGAATGATCCTCTTCACCCCTTGACCCACTCTGTGGATTTTATATTTCCTTTTTCTCAGCATGAGAATATCATTGTAGTAGCACATTGGCTCTGGCACCCTGGAACATGAAGTGATGTGGGCTCTGCCCTTGCCCTGGCTCCTCCTGCCAATCACCTTTGCTGGGTATCTGGTCTGGATTGCTGAACACTAAGGCAGAGGCACCAAATGGGCTACCTGTCTCCACCCAGAGCTCTGTCATCTCACACACAGTGCTAATATATGTAAACCCAAGGGTCTCCATACCCTGAGCCTCACTCAACTCAAATTCCCACTCACATCTGCAGCGTTCAGCATGCCTTCCTACTTCTCTTGAAGGGCTTGTCTTGATGCTGGGCCTTTTGGCCAGGAACCTGTCTTCCCTTTTCTGCTCTGCTTTACTTTTTTTTTTTTTTTCTCTTGAATTTCTGTTATTTCACTTGCCAGCAACCAGGTCTGGTCCACGGTGCTCTCTAGCTTCTTACTAACCTGCCTTCACCTGGTGCTTGCTGCAGGTTGCAGAGGTCACTTGTCCCTCCTGCCCTTTTTTGTACTGTTGTTCCCTTGAGGCAAAACTTAAGAACTTGAATTTCCTTGGGCTCTTTCATGATCCTGTCCTTATTTTTGTACCTCATTTCCTATCACCTTGCTGTCATGTGGTCTATTGCTTTGCCAATACATATGCTTTCTGCCTTCTACCTGCTTGGGATGCTCTTGTACCCCATCTACGTGGAACTAAAATTTTATGTGTTCTTTAAAGCAGCTTGGAGACTTCCTGTCTGTCTCAAGTCTCAGAATTTACTCAACCAAAGACCTAGACTATGTTACATTCTGTCCAAGGCATAGATAGCTTTGCTGGCCTGTTTGTTGGAGGGTGTCATATCCTGTGCCCCCTCCCAATAATACTTTACTTGTGGTTAATTATGATTTTACAAACCTATATGCTGTATACATAGTAAAACAGTTAATAATCAAGGGAATTCATACATCCATTTCCTGTGTGGTCACATTAGCACTCTGGACTTATCCCTACATAACCCTGACTTTGTACCCTTTGCCATTGCTCTCATCCCACAGTTCATTATTCAGTATCTTGGCTATCATGAAAAATAACTGCAGTCGGCTGGGAGGTGGTGGCACACTCCTTTAATCCCAGTATTCGGGAGGCAGAGGCAGGTGGATCTCTGTGAGTTTGAGGACAGTCAGGGCTGTTGCTGTTACACAGAGAAACCCTGTCTTGGGCTGGCGGGGATGGGGGGTGGGTATAACTGCAATGAGCATGGGAGTGTTTGTCTTTCTAAAACAGTGGTCTCAACCTTCTTAATGCTGTGACCCTTTAATATAATTGCTCATGTCGTGGTGACCCCATCCATAAAATTATTTCATTGCTACTTCATAACAGTAGTTTTGCTACTGTTATGAAGGGTAATGTAAACACCTGGTATGCATAGGTTGAGAACCACTCCTAAAAGGTACTGATTCATTTATTTTTAGTATATATTCAGAAGGGTTGCTAGGTCATGTAGTAGTTTTGTTTTTCCCTTTATTTTTAGGTTTTTGAGGGACTGCTGTTTTTCATAACTACTAATTGACATTCCTTTGCATATTGTATGAGGGTTCCATTTTCTGTTTTCTCACCACAGTTGTTACCTCTTATCTCTAGTAGTAGCCAAACTGGAAAGATGTGAGATAGCAGTCATGGTGTTGTTTTAATGCATAGTGACTGCTGAGTGTCTTTTCATAAGACTGTTGGCCATTTTTCTCTTTGGAGAAATGTCTGTGCAGGTCCTCTGCCTGATTTGTATTTTTTATTCTTTACTCTTTTCTGTTGTGTGTGCTCCATATCTTTTACATTAAGCCCTCCTCAGCTGCATGATTTGCAGACATTTCCTCCTAGCCTGTCTATATAGACCACACCTTTTCTTTGCTGTGCTGTAGTACTTTAGCTTAATGTGGTCCCACTGTTCCATTTTTGCTTTTCTTATTTGAGCTTTAAAAAAATTACAACAAAAAAGTCATTGCTAAAGCCAGGTTGGAGAATTTACTCCACCACCACCCTTGGGGATTTTACATCTTATGCTTAAGCCTTTTATTCATTTTGATAGTTTGTGTAAGGACATCTAGTTCTTCCCAGGAGGTCCTCATTTCCACATGTTGTCTTGATGCTTTTGCACGTTATTTGACTGTATGTGTTAATAGATTTGCTCTAACTTCCCCCTATTCTGTTGGCCTCTCTTTTTATGCCCATGATAATTGTTTTGGTTACTATATCTGTGAAATATAAGTTGAAGTCAGAAAGAGTGGTGTTAACTTTGTTGTTCATCCTCAAGATTCTGTGGGTCTTTCCAGTTCTAGAGGTTCTATGAAGAATGCCACTGAAATTGTGATGGGGCCTGCATAGTGTCTGAATTTCATTGGGTGGTGGGTCCCATTTGTTTAGTCTTTAGTTTCTGTCCACAGTAGATTACAGTTTGAGAGTACAGATCTTTCATCCCTATAATTAAATTTAGTTCTGAATAATATTTTTGGTAAATGGGATTGCTTTCTCAGTTTGTCTCTTTGTACAGAGTTGGAGATTGAACCTAGGGCCTCCCATAGAGAACATTCTACCCCTTAGCTACCTCCATCCCTTAGTTTTTCTTTCTCTCCTCCTTTTCCTCTCCTTCCCTCTTGTTTTTATGTACCTCTTTATTTTTTAAAGACAGGATATAGTTCTGGAACTACTGGATGGCTTTGAACATCTAGAGAGCTTGTATTACAGGCGTATACCACCACACCTGACATTGCTTTTTTATTTTAAATAGTCCATTATCAATGTTTCTTGTGTGTTGTTCTTCTTTTCTTTGGTTTTATTTATTAGGACTTCTTTTTGTGTGTTGGGGGGGGGGGGGGCGTTGAGACAGGGTTTCTCTGTGTAACAGAGCCCTGGCTGTTCTCGAACTCAGATCTGTCTGCCTTTGCTTCCCGAATGCTGGGATCAAAGGTGTGCACCACCACACCTAGTGTTAGTTTTAATGTTTAATGTTTGCTGTTGGAATCCAGGCCTTCTCTGTGTAATATGTCTTCTGTAAACAGCCCTGATGGTTCTACTTCCTCTAGTGCTCTGTAGAAGAGTGATGAGAGTAAGCTATTGTTTTCTATCAACCAGATGGTAGAGATTGAGATCTTGGCTCTTTTGATAGCAAGATACTGGGAAGGAGAGCTGTAGTTTTGACCTGGGGAAGGATGCTGGGTTTAAACACCAGTAAGTTACTGAAGGTGTGAATTGGATGGTCTGAAGTCTCATGGGAGAGGACTGAGGTCAAGAAATGTAAGTTACAAGGAGGTAACTTGAAGGTACATTTGAGAAAAGACATAGAATCACGGTTTGAAAAAAGTAGATCTGTTGCTTAGGAAGAGCCATTTTTTAAAAGCACTGTTGTCACTGCTTACCTGTAGGCAGTTGCTGTGTTGATGTGACATGCTTTCATTCTGATTAAAGTGATGAGTTAAACTTTTTTTTTTTTTTGCTGCATTTATTGGTTGGTACTCTGCATATCACCTTGTATATATGAAAACTAAATGGCTTAATGTATTAATTTTATACCAGGTTTCAAATTGTCTTGCTTACTTCTTTTCTTCTGTAATCATAGAAGAAATTGCTATTTTAAAACTGATAATATGAAGATCGATACTAACCACAGTCTCTTTGTTTTTACAGAAGTTGCAGAACTTGAAGCTAATTTACCCTGTAAGTATAGCACACTGGTCAAATTAGTACTATGTAGTGATGACATGAAGAAAACTTGTTTTAATAACTTTGAATAGCAAAAAACCTATTTTGTGTATGTTCGGAATGAATGTTAATTTTGTTCAAGAAGAATTGTTTGCATATCTAATAAAATGAGGTTCTAGCTGGGTGTGGTGGCACATGTCTTGGGAGACAGGCAGGTGGATCTCTGAGTTCCAGGCCAGACAGGTTAACACAGTGAATTTCAGGATGGCTGTGGCTATGTAGACGAATCCTGTCTCAAAAACAACCAAGAGATTCTTTAGTCCTTCTGAATAGCATATGTAGAATACTGTCTCAGTGTTATGGAAGCATGTTTTGTCATTTGCCCGCTGTTCTTCCTCCTCCCTGAGAGGAGAGGAGTGTGAGCTCACCACCTTGCTTTATGGGGTATGCTCCCATTTGGTCCAGAAGGTGTTTTTATGTTTGAGGAAAGGCAGCTGCACAGCTCTTCACCCACATATATCTCCCTTGCTCCATCTTTCCTGCCAACTCATGGGTCTAGCTGTGTAATTCAGAAATGTACTTGGATAATGTATATCAGATTCTATTTTTCTATCACTAATCTTCCCCAAAATCTTTTACAATCTTTTATATGTCTTTGAAAGTCTGAAAGCTTTGACCGATTTTACTATTTGTTAAAACTTTTTGTTGTGTTATTTGGTTTAAAAGTAGTTCTGAGTCTAAGGATGCCTGCTAATACAGGTAACATAATGTTGTGTATGGGTTTTCTGTTTGTGTGACTATTGCAGAGGACTTGGGTTTTGATGTGGAGTCCCATCTAATATTTCTTGGAGAGGCTTCATTCCCACCAGCACCTAAAGTTGGTGGCCTGCAACCCTTGGGTGGTTGTGAAATTAGTTTGTGAGGGCAGAGGCAAGTTGTTAAAGGGTTTTTGTTTTAAGACAGGCCTTGCTGTAGAGCCCTGGATAGTCTGGAACTTACTACATAGATCAAACAGGCCTCAAATCTGAGCTCTGCTTGTCTCTGCCTCCTGGGATCAAAGGTGTTCACAACCTGGCCAGGCTGAACAATCACTTTTGATGTCTAACATTTGTGTGAGGGAAGAGTGGATTATGATAGAAAATATATTTATTCCATGGACCTCAGCTAAAACATCCTGAAATTTTGTGGATTGACCTCAAAGTTACTTTCATTCAGAACTGAAGGTATTGTCTGGGAATTTTATTGAAACGTTTAATTTTGAAGCTGGGGGATGGCTCAGTAGCAGAGTACTTGCCTAGCATTTGTAATGCCCTGATTTCAATCCCAGATGTGGGGGTGGGAGGAGTAATTCTACCTACTAAGGGAAAATTGAAAAGGTGTGTTTTAACACACCTTTAATCCCAGCACTCAGGAGGCAGAGGCAGGCGGATCTCTGAGTTTCAGGACAGCCAGTGCTACACAGAGAAAAAAAATCCTGTTTTTTTTTTTTTTTTTTTTTTTTAAAAAAAAAAAAAATGCTTAGGAAAGTAAATGTGCGTGGGTCTGATAGACAAGCAGGGTGGCAGCGGCCTGGAGCCAGGTGATAGATAAGCTTGTTTGACTGTCTCCCTGCCTGTGTGTTAGGATACTTTCCTATAGTAAAAGGACCACACAGTGGTTTTTTTGGTTTTTTGGTTTTTTGTAGTTTAGTCTTTCCACTGTCTTTGGCTCATACATGTATGTTCAAAGTGTCTTTTCATTAGAGAACACAGAAAGTGTCCACTTAGAACTAGCTTGTGTGTTTGTGAATCTTGAAGGATCTGGAAAAGATGTGGTCGGTTTTCCATGCTATGGCTAAGATAGCAGATTGCACACATTATTTGTTCTGCTTTTTACTATTTCTTTCTCCTCTTTCCCCATGTTTTCCACAAATCTGCCACTCATTATCCTGAAGAAGAAACAAGCCACCACAGACTAATTCTTCCCTGTCTGTTTAAAAGCTTTTCTGAAGTATTTACAGAGCCATAAGAATAGCTTTCTATGTAGCAGTGTGATTAGTAACTGCAGAATGACCTCAGAGCTCTGTATGTACAAGTGCATAGAGGCTTCTCTGGAAATGCTCATCTCCTTAGATAGGTCCTGTTGTATATAAAGAAGACTAAATCTAGCATTTTAAGCTCTTTGTTTGCACTCTCTTGGGTGTGTGTGTGTGTGTGTGTGTGTGCGCGCGCACACACACTCTCACTCTCGCATGCCTGTATGCATGCATGCATTTCTTTTCTTAAGCTTTGCTTGATCTTGGTGGTTTCATTGATTTTTTTTAAAACTTTGTTTTACTCATTTATGTATTCTTAGAAGGCTAATCCATTTCAGAGATTCCACATTTAAACTCTCATTAAAAGAAAAAAAGATGCCAAAACAAATGGAGAAACCAATTTCAAATTACTAAGCCTTTATCTTTTCTTACCTGTATTTCAAAGGATGCTGTTTCTGTTTTCAAAATAAGGTTAAGATAAAATAGTTCAAGATAGTTTAGACAGGGTTCTCTAGCACGGAGTCCAGGAACATAGGAAATAATCCTAAGAATTAACATGGGAGTATATAAAATTAGGAAGGAAACAGTCACCATTGAGAAGAGACAGTATACAGAATAGATAGAAAATTCTTTGCCATGGGCCCATGAGATAACTCAAAGGGTAAAGGCACTTGCCACGCAAGCCTGGAGACCTTAGTTATATTCCTGGAACTTGTGTAAAGGTAGAAGGAGAGAACCAGCTCTATGAAGTAAGTTGTCTACCGACTTCCACATTTGTGCCATGGTATGTGCACCCACGTACATCATGTGTATACACACATAGACGTCTACACACACTGATAATTTTAAATGGTTTACAAAATCTTTGCCACCTCTGCATCAGACAGGGGATTAATATCCAGGCTATACAAAGAACTGTAAAAACTAAGCAACAAAAACCCAGATCAATCAATAAACAGGCTAGTAAATTTTAGACCGCTCTCAAAAGAAGTAATACAAATGGCCAATAAATTCTTGAAAAAGTGTTTAGCGTCCTTGGCCATCAGAGAACTACAAATTCAAACTGTTTAGGGATATAACCAGTTGCAATAGGTGTCATCAAGAAAACAAATGACAAGACATGCTACCGAGGATGTGGGAAAAGACAGTCCTTACTCACTCTTGATGTGAATAACCTTGTGTGATCACTGTAGAAATCAACATGGAAGTTCTTCCAAAAACAAAGAAAGAAAGAAAGTAAAACTTAGATATAACCCAGTTATACCACTCTTAGGTGTATACTCAAAGGATTCTGTAAGTCAACATACCAAAAAGTTACTTGTACAAATGCATTTATAGCTACATTATTCACAATAACCAGGAAGTAGTGTTTAGTAAAGAAAATGTATATACACATAATAGAATTTTATGTAGCTGTAAAGAGAAATGAAGTCATTTGCAAGAAAATGAATACATCTGGGGATCTTTGAGAAATAAGGGAGGCTCATAAGCTCCATTTTTCTCATATGCAAAAACTAGATGTAAAATTATACAAGTATATCTGTAAGGGGGAGCTCTCAAAACTAGGAAGGGACTAACATGAAAAATGAGGTAATATATTCCATGGAAAAGGAAAAGGAAGCTGGAAGTAACAAGAGGAAGAAAGGAAACCAGTTTGACAGGAATGGAGGAAAGGATGGTGGGGAAGAAGAGTAAGTGAGGGTAATGAATAAGGATGCATGAAGATGCCATGTTGAAACCCAGTGCTTTGTTAGTCTAAAAAAAAAAAATAATTTTGAAAAGATAAGGTAATGAAATTTGTTTTTAGTATACATAGTTCTAAATGTGATTTTTGCAGAAAGTCTTGACCTATTGCTTCAAGTCTCTATTTTTTTAAACATGTATTTTATTTTTTTAAAGATTTATTTTTATTTTATGTGCATTGGTGTCTTCACCTGTCTGTGTGTCTGTGAGAGAGTATCCGATCCCCTGGAACTGGAGTTACAAACAGTTGTGAACTGCCATGTCGGTGCTGGGAATTGAACCCGGGTTCCCTGGAAGAGCAGCAGCCAGAGCTCTTAACTGCTGAACCATCTCTCCAGCCTGAGTCTCTTTATTTCTAAAGTAAAGATTATGGTAGGGTATTTCTGAAACTGCTTCTTATCCTGTAGACCGAGGGTTTTTTCCCCCACTATAAAAAGAAAGTCCATCTCAGTCTTAAATTGTTCTGTGTTTTATCTCAATGTTTTTACATATGATATGCTTATTAAATGCCAAAATGAATAGCCTGTGATCTCAGACTAGTCACTGGACCCCTCTGAGGATCTATTATGTGTATGTACATTTTCTTTACTCAAATGCTAATGGTACTGCTTCCTGGCTCTTGTGAATAATGTAGCTATAAATGCATTTGTACAAGTAACTTTTTGGTATGTTGACTTATAGATGGTCTTTAAGGTTATTTCTCACTATATTTGAAACCTATTTTTGTTGAAAATTTATCAGTATAGAACTGAACAAGTGGGGCTTTTGTAAGCAATAGCCTTAATTAGGTACACTAAGATATGTATACTTGTATCTTCTGAGTTACATGAACATAGGGAAATTTCCTGAGTATTCTTTACAGATCCATAGACCTTTCATAAGCGATAGCTGTCCCATGTCCTTTGTAAAGGAGGCAGACAGTGCGATAGACAGCTTCCCTTGACTATATCCTTGACTTTGGTGACTTTTCATGGTGGTGAGCTTGTCCTGACTCAGGCCCTTCTTGGTTGGGGACTACAAGGCCCAGAACATTGCTACTGACTGAGCAAAGCATCCATCCTTCCCACAGAGCAAGCTGACTTAACCAGTTAAGTGTGAAGTTTTGGTTTTTTGCTTTCCTGAGACAGTCTCACTATGTAAGCTAGGTTGACCTTGAACTCAGAGGTCTGCTTTCCTTTGCCTCCCAGATAGGCTTAAAAATGAGTATTCCCTGCACTCTAGAGTCAGAGGCAGGTGGATCCCTGAGATTTTTTTTCCTCCAGTGTTACTGTAAATGCTGGGTGGCAGCTAACTCTAAGGCATTTCCTTTCTAACTTTACTTCTGATCATGGGCATGCATGTTTGTGAATCTCCTTGAACAGAAAAAGTTTGACCTGGTTCTTTTCCCAGTTTTTCCTTGTTTAGCTAGCCTTTACCTACATACATTAATATCTTTGAGAGATTGTTTTTTTCAGAGTAAATAGCATAATTCTCTAATAAAAAGATTATTTAGTGAACATTTAAAAGTTGCAGTAAATACCTTGATTTGGAATTAACTAGTAAGACTAGAATGGCAAAAACAACAACAAAACCATTGGAGTATAGCGACCCACTAGTTACCTTGTGAATCAGCAACCACTGGCTTCTGTGTGTTCAAAGATTAGCGCAGAGTGTGGACAGCTGCTCACTCCAGACCTTCCTAATGGCTATTTCTTTTTCAGGTACATGTAAAGTACATTTTCCTGATCCAAACAAGCTTCATTGCTTTCAGCTGACTGTAAGCCCAGGTAATAAATACTGCTGCATACTTCAGTGTTTATGTAATTTTCAAACAGCAAGTGTAAAGGTCTGCCCAAATCTGTCTTTCTCTGGATAGTATCTAAAAGTTAAGATCTCCCGTGCCCTATGTTGTTACGGCCTATGTCTTGCAGCCAGATAGCAAATGACTCTGTAAAAGCCAGACTGCAGCCTACTGTTGAGTGTGGGCTTTGATAATACTCTAGAGGAACCTGACCTGGGTGAAGTTGCTTAGTTGCTCAGCTGCAGCCTCCATTTACAGAGGGGGGTGGGTCAAACAGGACAATATCAGGATTAAATGGATACACACCACTTGGGTCCAGGTTCTAGCAGACAGATTACCAACTGTCCTGATTATAAGTGCCTAGTCTCAAGCAGTGGCATATCTCCTTGGTCAGACTTTCCTAAGTGAAGATGCTGGAACAAGAGTTGCCAATAACCCATGTTGGCTTCCAGCCCCCAACCATTGGTAACCAGTTCATGCTGCTTCCATTAGGTGGGGTAGGAAGAGTAAGGGAATCAGTTCTTAGGGTTTCTCCAAGGAAACAGCCCATAATTGTTTGAAGGAGGCACTGGGATGGGAGCTGAATAAGCTGTGTTCCCTCTGCACTTGCTGTCTGAAGTGAGTGTTGGAGTGTCCAGAGGAGGGCATTATTCACTTCAGACATGTGTAAATTGTTCAAAGGATTATGATGCAGAGAAAAGGGAGAGGTATGATTTGTCTTCAGGTCATACTGACAAAATAATGGGACACTTGTTAAGGCTGGAGTGGTCTGACCTTTGGGGTTATTGAGTAGATGTTCAGAGCTGTTCTGGGGCAATTAGTCCACAGATGTTTCTGGCATCATTTGGCAACTATTAAGTTCATATTGTTACTTGAGCTGAGATGCACAGAAAAATAAGAAAACAAAGGATGAAAAGTTTTGTTGTAGAAAAACAGGTTGATGGGGGCTGGAGAGATGGCTCAGGGGTTAAGAGCACTGACTGTTCTTCAGAGGTCCTAAGTTCAATTCCCAGCAACCACATGGTGGCTCACAACCATCTGTAATGTGATCTGGTGCCCTCTTCTGGCAAGCTCTGTATACATGATAAATAAATAAATAAACAAATAAATAAATAAATCTTTTTAAAAAGAAAAAGAGGGTGATGTCTTATTTGGGAGAGGTGGGGAAAGGAGTGAGGAACTGAGATTGAGTCATGAACTAATTAAAATTGAGAGGTACAGAATTTTGGTCTGTGATAATGAGTCCATGAATAAACCATGGCCTTCTCCTTAAGGAGAGTGTTTATAATAATATCCTGTTTAGAATGTTTTTGATAATTTGTAATTCCATTTATATCTAGCTGCAGTGGTGCATGCTTATAATCCTAGCACTTTAAGAAGCTGAGACAGGAAGTTCACAAGTTCAAGGCCAGTTTGGGCTACCAAGCAAAACTCTGTCTTAAACCTATGTGATGGTTTTACAGAGTGCTCTGGGACATTGTAACTGGTGTAATGCCAGTTGCTTACCCCATATTTAGATGTGGGGTGCTTTGCATACCTGGTGTCTTTGAGTAGGTTCTGGACCATGTGTGTTCTGTGTTAAGGAGCACTGAATACACAGATGCCTTCTCTTATCCCAGAGTCACCATGAAGACTGTTGTTTACTGAGTACTCAGGCTTATGTATTGTAGTGGGCTGGGCTCTGTCTGTCCAGTGGCTCCTCTAGTACACCTCTTCAGTCCTTGGCTGCTTACACCTGTTCTTTCCAGACTGGTTAGTGTCATGGTTGTGTTTCTGTGATTTCCTCTGAGTGTTTCTTCCCCCCTCTCCTTGTTTTGCCTGTTTATTTATTCTTGCTACATCCTATGAATGTGATTACTTAGATAAAATGACCACACCTTTATCCTGGTTGTCTCTGACAGGAAACAACTGTTCTAGGTTCAGTATTCACCAATCCAGCAGGTGATAAAAGATTTTTATTTTAGTGCCTGGGGATACATTGAGCTGAATGCTTAGCATGTTCTCTGCTTGCTGAATGTAGACTCTGATTATGACCATCAGAATCAAGAGTAGAAAACTTTGCTTTTGATTGAATATGACTATGGCAAAGATCTGCCCGTTCTAAAAATATGCCTAGAATTGTGACTTCTGGGGGGAATATTATAGTCGTGCTCCTTAATGCTGAAAAAAAAAATGTATAGATGCAGAACAGGGAAGCTGTAGCTCCATGCCTGGGTATGAAGGTGTGACTCTGAAGCTGATTCATTTTGCAGTCTTATAACTATATCTAAAAACCGAGTCATGCATGTGATATAGGCCATAGATGGTTATGGTGGAGGACTACCCTGTTTCCAGCATCTGTGCTCACTTTCCATAATTTTGTACTGGTCCCTCATGCTTAGGAATAGATATGTGTTTATGGGAATAAAAAGAAAAGCAATTTACTGATGAGACAGAATAGTAGTACTAAGTGAACACAAGTAAAATGAAGCAAAACAAAACCTAGAAACTGGCCCAGCTCCCAACAGTTGGGCCAGGGAATTTACCCTCCTGATGTGGTGTTGGAGACTTTAGACTATCAAGGCCATAAACTTGGTAGTGATTTGTTTCTCTTATTTCCACACTTGTTTAAAACAGAGTTTGTATGTAGCTCAGGCTGGCCAGGGGCTTACTATATAGTTTGGGCAGGCCTCAAATTCAAGAACTTGCTGCCTTAGCTACCTGAGTGTTAGGGTTGTAGACATAAGCCACCATTCTTGTCTTAACTTTTACGTTTTGTTTGTTTGTTTGCTTGCTTGCTTGCTTGCTTGCTTGTTTGTTTGTTTGTTTGTTTGTTTGTTTGAGATAGTGTCTCACTGTGTAGCTCTGGCTGTCCTCTGCCTCCCAAGTGCTCAGATTAAATGTGTGCACCATAACGAGCTGTTTAACTTTTACTTTTAAAATCAGTTTTACTAAGGAATAAAATTACAAACAGTAAAATGTGCTGACCTGAGTTGTGTGACTTAGAGTTTCAAAATGTTTATGTTGTGTCATCTTCACAACCCTAACAAAGATGAGAAGTGCTACTACATCCTGAAGTTTCCCCCCTCCCACCCCACCACTGGTCCTCTGATTTTCTTACCATAGTTGAATTTTATTTGTGTGAAAGCCTTTTTTTTTTAATTCGTATATTCTTCCCTTCATTTCTTTTTTTAAATTTGTTTGTTTTGAAACAACGTTCCTCGTTGTAACAGCCCTAGCTGTCCTTGAGTTCACTCTGTAGACCAGGGTGGCCTTGAACTCACAGAGACCCACCTCTCGTGCTAGGATGAAAGGTGTGCGCCACCACTGACCGGCCTTTCCCTTCATTTCCATCTGAGTGGAATTTCTAAGTCATTTGAGAGATGTGCCTTTCACTTGAATTGTAGGGTTTTATTGAGGCAGAAACTGTTTGGAATGGTTGCTTATCCTGCTCATGTCTAGCATATGTAGTGATCATGCAGAACCTTGCGTGTGATTTACCATGAAGCGTCACAGTTTCAGACATGAGATTTAGAGTCTCGTTTGTACTTTCATCCCTGGTTCTTTATAGTGATTTTTAATTTCACTGTGAGGTTAATCACTGTGAGAAAAGGGTAAATTTTAAGAGCAGATTTTCCCCCATTGGTGACCCCTTCAAATAACCCTAAAAACCAGAAGGCAGTTCCCTTCTCTGTGTACTAGAAATACGGGGTAAGCTGTCTGCAGCCGTGTCTTCTGACTTTGAGGAAACAGTCATGTTCTTTTCTCTGCTCCTTCCAAGAACTCTGGGGTGATGATTGCTTGTGATGGTCCACTGTGTCGCCTGATGGACAGGCATGTCATCTCTTTCATGCTGATTTCTCCTCTTCCCTAAGCCTCATTCTCTCTGAGAATTCTCTGGCCATCTAGTACCATTGTTATAAATGGCACTCGGGAGGGAGAGGCAGACAGATCTCTGTGAGTTCGAGGCCAGCCTGGTCTACAAAGCTACACAGAGAAACCCTGTCTCTAAAAACCAAAAAAAAAAAAAAAAAAAAAAAAAAAAATTTAGTAATATATAAAAATATACAGTGAGGGGCGGTGAAATAGTTCTTTGGGTAAAGGCACTTGCTGACAACATGAATTCAATCCCTGGAGTACACACTGTGGAAGGAAACTCCTATAAGTTGACCTGACTTCACATTCACATCTCTGTGCATATGGGCATACTAATACTAACCCTACAATACACTAAAATAAGTAAATAAATGCAATGAAAATTAATGTATTCAAGGTATGTTAAGTGTCCAAACTGGCATTTAAATGGTAAGTTTGGGGAAATTTAAAAAATAGCTAGCATTCTATTTTTCAGGTCCATGTGTATCTTTATGTAGTATAGGTTCCCCCCCCCCTTTTATGTTTCTCAATAATCATGGTTAGCTCTAAACCCTTACTGCTCTCTACCTCATTTCTCCTTCTTCTAAGTCTTGCTCTCATCCTGAATCCTCTCTAAAATGCATCCCCTCCTTCTTGCTATTATTGTGTTTACCCTACACTGTACAACTTACTTATCCTCCTTTCCATCAGAATGTAAGCTTCCAAAAGGCAAACATTGTCCCTTATGTCCCCAGTACTTAGAGCATGAGGTAGACTCTTACCAAGACTCTTACCAAGTCTTGTTGGAGGAACTTATAGTTTAAGTAATATGTTACAGACTTTTATGCCATTAAACATGATATAACATTTCATGTACAGTGATCTCTGGTAATGAAGATGGCTACTATTAGCATTTTCCCCAGTAGAATTGATATTTGTGAATGAATATTTATTTGGGGGTTTGGGAACAGTGTTTCTCTGTGTAGCCTGTAGACCATAGCTAGCTGCAAAATGGTGGTAACCTGCACCATTTCCGTTTTAGCTGTATGCTTGTAACAGAACTTAGATTATGCCAGGAAACACAGATAAAACGTTTTAAAACAAGCATATAATTTTCTTGAGAAATAAACAACTTTTTTAAACAGAATCAACCTAATATGGTTAAAATTTTAACTCATTATCAATTTTTAAAATTTAGTATTTGTAGATCTGAAAAACCATAGCAAACAGTTCACATTTCCCTTTCCCTCTTGTGGTTTTTATAACTTTTTTTTAGAAGATTTTATTTATTATGTATACGACATTCTGCTTCCATGTATATCAGCATACCAGAAGAGGGTACCAGGTCTCATAACGGATGGTTGTGAGCCACCATATGGTTCCTGGGAATTGAACTCAGGACCTCTGGGAGAGCAGTCAGTGCTCTTAACCTCTGAGCCATCTCTCCAGCCCTGTGGTTTTCATAACTTTAAGGCCTTTCTGTTTCTTTAGTAAGTCTGGATCTGGCCAGATGGGCTCACCCACCCCGCGCCGGTGCTGCCAGTAATCCCAGACCCTCTGCCCACGCAGGGGCGGGAAAGAGACCCCCCTCAGCTTACCTGCCCTGACACTGTTTACCACATGCTTGGGTCAGAGAGAGACCCCTATCCTGTATGCCTCACAGGCAGGCAAGGATGGAAAGAGAGATAGATACATGCCTGTACCTACCGCCAGGCTCAGCTGTGAGGGCTGCAGCAGCACTCACCATGTGCGAGGGGACAGGGGACCCCGCCACACCACACTCCAATCCCTGGCACATGGTAGAGGGACTCCCGCTCCGTGTCATGTGTGTGGGCTGGTAAGGACAGAGAGACAGACAGACAGACAGACAGACCGACCGACAGACAGACAGACAGACAGACACAGTGGCAGCTGTTCTGCTGGACCTCCTAGGTGGCAGAGTGTAGGGGACACCGTAACTACGCCTGCTTGGGGCTGGCTACAGGTGTACCTGACCACGCCATGAGGGCGTTGTCAGGGTGACGTGGGGAAGGTTTAAGAGTGAGGGGTGCTCACATGGTAGCCCCTACTTCCCTTTCATCATTGGCTTGTTCTACTTACTCCATTCCCTGCCAGCTGGCTTGGTTGCTCTGTAAGTAAGGCATCTCCCTAGTAAATACCCTAATATCTTTACCTGACTCCGTATTGTAATTCACTCATTAGCAGAGTCAGGACAAAGAAAGGCTTAACAAACATACAGCACAAACATAACACTGGAATGTACAGCACATTACAAATGGACTAGGGCCCTATTTAGAATCTCAGATGGCTAGCCACATGGTGGACAACTTGGTCCTTTCCTGGGTTCCTTACTTCAGATCAGTTGGGCTGCCACCTGGACCTCTGCCTCCCCTTCTTACAGACTGTGGAAGCTGCCACCCGAACCTCTGCCCTGACCGAGGGATTGGAGCGTCCCCTCAATCCTCCATCCCCTACTTACAGGTCTTGCTAGTGTACCTATAAAATAAAACACAAAATAAAGCTCAGGATCTGCTGAAGCAGGCAAGCAGGCTGAGGATCGCAACAGATCAGATAACAAACCTGCCTAACTGGCCAGTTACACATCCCTCTCCGACCCACGAGGCTTCACAGAAATAACCAGAAACAACAGAAAGAAAGAAAGACCAAAGCTTCAACAGCCAAAGACAGAAAAGACAGAAAACTTCCCTGGGGAAAACAGAAAGTTACCATGTGTGGCACCACGTGACTAAACGAAAAGGGGGTTGTAGTGGATTCTGGGGGATCCTGGACTAGCCCCCAAATGTTGTACCCAAATTTTGAACCCCCAAATCACCAAGAGCAAAGAGTCTTATTGCAGTTGTTTAATGAGCTAACCCCATTAGCTTGGGCCTTTTATCCATCCACCAAGGTGGATTGCTAGAGAAAAGACCCTGAGAAACCACAAGACAGGCTTCTTGTAGGGCAGCGTAAGGGGAGTGTCTAGGGGCCCATAGGCCCTCCCAGGGTGGTTGCTATGCTCTGCACATCACTGCTGTGCACTTGTCCATAAACCACACCCAGAGCGGCAAAGCACAGCCCCACCAGCTAATTTCTGATTGGTTCCTTGCCCCGAGGAGGGCATCTGACCTAGAGACCAGGACAGGAGGGGTAAGGTCAGGCGAGCACATATTTAGCTGGTCATGGCTACTAAAACGGGGGGGGGGGGGGTTTACCTTCATATCCTCCTGCCTCTGCCTCCTGAGTGCTGTAATAAAAGGCATGTGCCACCACTGCCCAGCGTTTATTTCCTTTTGTGTTCTGTTTTATTTAAGGCTTGCCTTGGCTGGTCTTTTACTATGAAGCCAAGGATGGCGAGCTTCTGATCATCCTGCCTATACCTTTTGTGTGGTGGATTACAGGTCATCCAGCTTGAGACTGAATTTTCTAAATGAAACTTTAATCATCTCTTCATAGTTCTGAACCCAAGTCAGGAACTGGGATAATGGTATACCCAGTGCCATTCTGCCTTGAGGAAGCATTGTGGAGATGGGGAGACACAGCAGGCTTCTGCTGCTGCTTCCAGCCCTCTGAACCTGTTTATCCCAATGGCTGTGTGTGTGTGGGGGGGGGGTAAAGTAGGGAAAGTTGGTGAATTGTGAGGAGCAAAGTAGAGCTGCTGTGACCTATGGGCCTTGAAAGTACATAGTTCATTCTGGGGTAGAGTAAGTCTGGAAGTTGGTTCTGTCCAAGTGTCCATGGAACCTTAGAGACTTTCTTCCCCAGAGTTAGTCATCATCTGTGTGATTCTTTGAAGGCAAGCAGTAGCAGGTTGCAAAGCTCCAGTAAGGGTTAAGTCCTCTAACTGTAACAGTGGGCTGGGAACTAGGATTTCTCTTACTGTACTTCAGGATTCAGTTCCACTTACCAAGAAGTAAACTGTGTTTAGCTTCAGCAACTGTGGCTAATTGTACGAGTTGGCACACTCTGCTAGCAATGGTACACTATACAGTGTAGTTAGTTTTCAGCTATTGACTCTAAGGAGAGGAGGCTTCTTCCTTCTCCTTGTGCTGTGTGGGCTGTGGAGCTAGGTGTAGGAGGGGAGTCAGAGGGATCTCACCAAATGTGGTCATTCTAAAACCTGGGGCAGAACTGAACTTGGACCTTCTGCAGTGTAACCCTCTCCTTGGCTGCACTGTATGGTGCAAATCCAGAGGTAAAGTGAAGCGGTCACAGGTCTGATGGCAGCTTTGAATAGGGAAGTGCTGACTAGGAAGCAGATTGTTTTCCTAAGAGTTCATTGAAAAGGAAAAAAAATGTAGGTCTTAGTTACTTAAGACATTCTAATTGTTAAATAAAAACTTCAGTGGAGCAGAAGGAACATGAGAAAGAAAGCACATTAGAAACACTAGCATTTTTGTAGCTGGTAGACAACAAAATCAGAATAATTGCAATCAATGAAATAAATCAGCTTGATGGGGGACGTCCTTCTGTATATGTGTTTCTCTTATTGGTTGATGAAGAAACCACTGTTTGGCCAGTAGAGGCAGGAAGATAGGTGGGACTAAGAGACGAGAATTCTGAGAAAGGTAGGCATGCAGACCACAAAGGAGTAACAGGTCTGGCCATTCTCTAGTAAGCCAAGACCATGTGGAAATACAGATTAATAGAAATGGGTTAATAATTAAGAGATAGCTAGCTGCTAAGAAGCCTTAGCCATCGGTCATCAGGTTTATAACTAATACAGCGTTCATGTGTTTATTGGAGCAAAGCATCTTTGGGCTAGGTGGCACCTGGCAGGAAAGAAACTCCAGCAACACAAGCTAATGAAAAAAGACATTGTGGCAGGAAAGGGGTTGGCTACTGCACAGCCTTGTACTGGATCACTGTGGGAGAATTTAGAGTGGACTATGTGGTCTGCAGTGAAAAAGCCTGACATAAAGAGTGTGTACCGCCGGGCTTTGGTGGCGCACGCCTTTAATCCCAGCACTCGGGAGGCAGAGGCAGGCGGATCTCTGTGAATTCGAGACCAGCCTGGTCTACAAGAGCTAGTTCCAGGACAGCCTCCAAAACCACAGAGAAACCCTGTCTCGAAACACACACACACACACACACACACACACACACAAGAGTGTGTACCATGGTGATTGATGTCAGATTACAAGAGAACAAGGTCAGCCAAACCTTTGGGCCACATGAATGTACTGTAGTGTACATAAATAAAGATGCTGCCTACATGAAAAGTCTTCGTATTTGGAGCTAAACTTACCAAACAAGTGTCTTTTCCCAAGACTTGTTGCTGTGGCATAAATCCAGGTATATTTACAAGAAGTAAATGACCTAACAGAGACATCTTAAAAAGAGGAATGATTTGGTTTGCTCACCATTTTAGGGGTGGCAGTCCATTATTTAGATCTCACATAGTGGCAAACAGGAAGAAAAGCAGTACAGGAAAAGGCCAGGGCAAGAAGCAACCCCAGAGCCTCACACATCGTTTTGTCTGCTCCACCCAGGTCCCACTTCCTAGTCCCACCCTGAAATGAATGGCTCCTCAGGTCTGAGTCCTCATGATTTGTTTCTGGAAAGGCTCACAGACAACACTCCTGAAGCTGTGCCTTACTGTCACCTAGGCTGTTCTTAACTCTGTGAAACTGACATCATCACATTAATGTATCAAACAAGAAAGAGATTAGCTAAGCAGCCAGTTGGGAGGGAAGAAAACAAAAACACCATATTCTGTGAACCCAGTGACTGAACTTGTTATTACTAAGGCATTCATCTAATCGTGGTTGTGAAAGACCTTTTAAAAGCATGACACCAATGACTGAATCCATGAAGTAGAGCTGATTTCTTAGAAATGGAAACCTAGCCAGATGTGGTGGCCAAGCTGTGAGTTTGAGGCCAGTGTGGTCTACAGAGTGAGTTCAGCACAGCCATGGCTATGCATGGAAACCCTTTCTCAACACACACACACACGCACACGCACACGCACACACACACACACACACACACACACACACACTAAATAAATGAGTGGTAAAGGTGTTCAGGATCAACAGTTGAGGGTGCCGAGTTCTTGCTGCTCTTCCACAGGATCAGAGCACTGCTTTGGGCTCATACTGTTGTTTTGAACCACAGAATTCAACAAACCGACATGGAGTTTATTGGGAAAGGGAGCAAAGGGAGGGGTAGGTGTTGGCCAACTAGGAACAGGGATGGAAAGGGAAGCAAAAGGAAGAAGGGAAAAGAAGGGGTGAAAGGAGGGGTAGGTGTTGGCCAACTAGGAACAGGGATGGAAAGGGAAGCAAAAGGAAGAAGGGAAAAGAAGGGGTGAACAAGTGGGAGGCGCTTAAAAGGGACAGCTTGCACATGCGTACAGAGTCCTTACAGAGCCATGTAATTCATGACGTAACCACGCAACACAGGGCCCTTTGAGACGTCTAAGTATCTGCCTGAATGCCGGTGAGTGTACCTTGCCAGTTGCCAGGGGATAGGGTCAGCATAATGCCTGAATTCTTATACATACTGTATATAACTTCAGCTGGGGGTAGAGTGGGGTTCTTATCACCTTCTGTGGGCACCTACACAAACATGCACATTAACTAAAATAGGAGCTTTTTACATCAGTGGCCCAAAGGTAGTCCTCTTGCTAACAAGAACTGGACACCAATTATTTGGGAAGAAGTGAAAAGAACCAGTAATCCAAGCTATTTCAGCCATGCTAACATTTGGCAAGGACTGTGAAATAAGACAAATAGTGCTAGAGTATGAATGCTAAGATCCGGTAATAGCTGTTTTAACTGTTAGATAACATAGTGCTGTCCTCAAAGTTGGCTTTTGTTTATTTGCTTGTTTAATTTAGTTTTTGTGTGTACATGTGCCGAGGTTCTTGGGTGGCGGTCAGAGGACAGCTTGCAGGAGTTGGTTCTTTCCATCTTGTTGGTCCTGGCAGTTGAACGCAGGTCTTCAAGTTTGGTAGCTAGCACCTTTGCTTGTTGAGCTGTCACACTAGCCTTACAGCCTCAAAAAGAAGTTCTTAAAAGAAGCCTGCTTTTAGTGACATAACTTGCTTTAAGTTTCTATTTTATGTAAAAACAAACAAATAAATGAAGCAATTGGCCTTACTGTTGCATCTGCAAGATGCAGGCAGTGCTATTCACACCACAGTTAGATGGAGAGGCTGCAGCCCCCTCTGCTGGCAGCAGCCCCTTGAAGCTGGGTTGGGTCCAAGTAGGCAAGAGAGACTGTGTGCTGTGGTATCTGTAGACATCCCTCCTGGGTTCTTGCCAGCACCCATTTCCTAAGGGCCTGTTCTCTCCTAGAAGCCTCTCCAAGTACTCACTAAGGCAGTGGTTATAACTCCAGTTCACACTGCTGAGTCCTGAGCCTGCTAGCAGGGAATGGGTGCTGAGTAGGCTCGTGCTGAGTGATTGGAAGTCGTGCACATTCGCTTGGAAACCAGCAGTCAGATCTCATCAGCCTCCCCATGGAAATGGCGTCCTCATTGGGAGTCTGGGAGCTGGCCAGGAAAGAGGGAGCTCACACAGGCAGGAGATGGCCTAAGAGGGTCACACTAGCTGTGGTGCCCTGCAAAAAGAGCCAGTCTTCCTGAAGAATACCCTGTCCTTCTCTGAGGGCACCTTTCCCCTGGAGCAGGTAGTAATAGTGGCAGTGTTAGGACAGGACAAAGCTCTGCAGTGTGCAGCTTTGCTGAAGGAACCTGGGGACTCTGTGGTCCTATTTTTAACCTCTTCATTCTGTGTTTGCCGTATCCTAACTTCGTGTTTGCTTTTGTTTCCTTTTTTTTTTTTAATTTAAAGATTTTTTTGTTTTGTTTTGTGTTTTTAATAGATGAGGGTTACTACCAGGGTGGAAAATTTCAGTTTGAAACTGAAGTTCCTGATGCCTACAACATGGTGGTGAGTAACATATGCCTAACCCTCACCCCCACATATACCAGGGATAAGGCATGGAGACATGGGGGACACTGGCTTGGGAGTCATGCTCTCAACACAAACACATTTGTGTTTCTCTTGTGGATTAGCAGCAGTATGAGAGTTTCAGTACAGAAACTCATTTGTCCAGCAGGTGTTCTTTGTGCAGGTGTACTGCCCGTCTGTTTCATGGGAATTTAAATGGAGAGGGGGCACACGTTTTTAGACTGATTTGCTGTGTCCGGAGCAGCAATGGTCAGGTGTGGGTCTGTGACTTAGGCATAGCAAGTTAGGCTCCTGGTTGGAGTTTGAGACTGAGGGGTGGGGTGGGGTGTGTGTGTGTGTGTGTGTGTGTGTGTGTGTGTGTACGAGCACACGTGTGCACATACACTCACACACATTGCAGGTGTGGACTGGAGAGATTTGTGACCTCTCTGTGTTGCAGCCTCCCAGGGTGAAATGCTTGACTAAAATCTGGCACCCCAACATCACGGAAACAGGGGAAATATGTCTAAGGTAAGTATCTTCCTCCCTTCTGTACATGTGTGAGCCTCTTCAAATGCACTCTTGTAAGGGGATCTCTTGGTTACAGTTATGCCTGGACCAAACTGAAGTAGCTCATTATTATTGCCAGGGCCCTCACTGTGCAGTATGATGTTCTTTGTTTCTGCCTCCTTTAGTGAACAACAGTCCCAATTTATGGCTGATGTTAACTAACAAGGAGGGTAGTGGCGAGGAAAGAGAAACTAGGAGCCTAGCGTCAGTGACCTCAGCAAACACTTGCACTGAAGATACTTTCCAGAATGGCCCTTTCAGAGTAGGTAGCTTCCCTGTGTCTCTTCAGCTATAGACTGTGTCCTACTCTCACAGTGGCACAAGATCAAGGCTTAGCAGTTCCCACTGTCCTGGAAGGTCACTGGTCTCTGAGGAAAAGAACTGGAGGAGCTACTTCTTTTCATAGTGGACAGAGCATTTGAGCCCTTTTTTTTTTTTTTTTTTTTAAATCTGTTTGGACCCTTGTTTTAGTACTCCAGGGTGTTAATGGTGGCTGTCTGGTGTGGTGATGTTTTGTTTATGATCTAACAAATAAAACTTGCCTGAAGATCAGAGTGCAAAGCTAGCCACACTAGTTAGCCATAGAGGCCAGGCAGTGGTGGCACATGCCTTTGATCCCAGGACTCAGGAGACATAGGCAGAAGGATCTCTGTTAGTTCAAGGCCACCCTGGACTTCACAAAATTGATCTAGTCTAAGAGAGAAACAGAGCTCACACAAAGGTGATCCCAGCACTTGGCATCACAGGCCTTTAATCCTAGCACTAAGGAGATGGAGACAGGAAGGCATATGGTTGGGTGGAAAGAGGAATATAAGGCGGGAGGAGACAGGAGCTCATTGCAGGCTAGGCAATTTGAGCAGCAGTTAGTCTGAAGCCATCTGAGTGGCTGGCTGCCTCACTTCTCTGATCTTTCAGCTTTCCCCCCTCTAATATCTGACTTGAGGTTTTTATTATCAAGGCCTATTCCAATTTGTGTTACAGTGTGGTCCAGGCCAACTGCAGTCATGCAGATCCTCTCTCACAGGAGGACTTGGGGAGGCTATCAAGGCACTGTCTCATGTTCAGCTGCCCTAGGAAGCAGGCTTCTCATGTTAGTTGTAAAGTGTTGGGATCTGAGGCTGTTCTTAGCATGCTTCTCTTTCTCTATTCTCTCAGTCAGCATTAGCCACTGGGTAAGGAAGATAAACTATACCTGGATGCTTCTTGTCTGATCTTTTTTTTGTCTGAGAAATGCAGTCAGTGCCATCAACCCATGCCAAAGCTTTAAAAATACTGTCAGATGTGGTGGTACATGCCTTTTGGATCTCTTGAGTTCCAGGCCAGCAAGGACTTCATATTGAGACCCTGTCTCAAAACAAAACAAATAATAATAAGCCATAAACATAGAATTGAAAGAGGATCCCTGCACTACTTACTATTCTTGTATGTAAGTATTCATTTTGAAAGCACTGACACTGGACAGAGGGCTCAGATTACAGGAGGACTGAATTCATCAGCCTATGAGGTGCTCAGCTGCACTGGCCACCAGCAAACATGCAGGACCACCATGAGGTTGTGGCTTGCTACAGGCTGGGGTGTGTGGGAGAGAAGAGAGACCCAGCCTCAGCATTGGAGGGTGTAGATGCTATATACTTTGAGCAAATGGCTCCTTCTTTCACAGATAAAATAGTTCCCCCTTTTTGAGTAATTAAGTTTTGGATTATGCCTGATAAAGACTCTAGCCCTCTATCATTTTTGTTTGCTGTCACTGTTCCTGCTGACTAAACAACTTTTTTTGTGTGTGCATGCTGTTTTAATAATGCTTTTTTGATTGGTTTGGTGGCACATCTCTATAACCCAAGCACTCAGATGGCAGAGATAGAAGAACTGACACAAGCTTGAGTCAGCCTGGAGTATATAGTGAGTTCCAGGCAAGCTAGGACTACATCTGAGACACTGTCTTAAAAACAAAAACAAAAACAAAACCTTTTCCGTTGCATAGAATTTCATGTGAAGGATTAATATGTATACATTCAATCGACAAAATAACAGGAGACATTGTAACTGAAATACAACTTTGAAGGTGAAAGCTGTCCTCAGTAGGACAGAAGACTGAACAGCCAAGAAGAGATAGTTCATTTCTTTATGGTAAATAGCTTCAGCTCTTCATTAACATGTTTCTCTCTTTCAGTTTACTAAGAGAACATTCAATTGATGGCACTGGCTGGGCTCCCACTAGGACATTGAAGGTAAGAGTCAGCATTTCTTCTGTAGTCCTCTGGCAACCAACCCCTCCTGTAAGAAATGCACCCTTATTCCCTCCAATCCCCACCACACACCTTTTGGGTCTGCTCCACCAAGTATTGCTTTAGCCAATCCTAATCGGATCAGAGTCCTTGTTGACCAGCACCGCTCCATTGAAAGAGTCAGACTGCAGGTTTCAGAACCACAAGAGAAAGCATAGTGGTCTTGTTCATTCAGTGGAGCTATCTTGATCCTTTCTGGGTATCTGGAAACCTCAAAGTGAGAAGATTACTAGGAAGTAAGTCAGAAAGATTGTGAAATGCTGGGTATATTACTGAATAGCCTCCATAGGGGAGGGAAGTACAGGAAAACAGTTTGACCCTTATCTGTGTCAGAATGTGTAGACTTAATGCAGTTACACCCTGTTTCCTCTTCGACTGTGGTCTGACACATGGAGCACCCTGTCTTTCCCCATGTCCTGTCCTCTGGAGTTAGCTCTGCCAGATGTCCCATTACCTAGAGGTAGTCTCCTCCAGCTCGCCACTCACTACATCTGCTCCTTTTATAAGACTCTGGGATGGCTGCCATTTCCTCTGTAGTGTCTCTACTGCTTGGGGCAGTAGCCTGCTGCCAGTCAAGTGCCTAACCCTTATTACAGGATTAATACTTATCTTCAGCTCCAGTGCCAGTCACTAGCCAACTCACACCAGAAGGTCAGATGTGCCACGACATATAGGTGGGAGAAAGCAGGGAACAGTAAATAAAATTTCCACTAGCACATACTATGGGATGTTCCTGAGAATCAGCTTAAAAGAACAAGACTTTGGAGTTGAATCTGTGATTGTCATGGCTCCCATCTGAAGATCAAATCTGTGAATATAGATAAACGGTGGTTTTTAGTGTTATCACAGTGGGAATTAGTGAATTTGGAAGGTATGGGTCTCCCTTAATTCTAAAGAAGATTAAGAAGATGTAGTGAGTAGTTTGTCACCCAACCCTAAGAGGCAGTAATTGTACAAAGCATCAGGCTTTGTTGTTAAGGTAAATTTCAGAAGTCTGGTCTGTAGCATCTTTCTGAGCATGGAAAGCAGTTATAAAGGTGGTCAGAGGTAAGACTTGAAGAAAGGGTTCCTGTTTTCAGTCTTGAGAAAAGCACTATGACGGGTATTTGATAGCATACAATGCATATTTCTTGGTTACATGTTTAAAAGACTTAGTAGATAAAAGCCTGAGGATTGTTTTCTTTTCTCTTTCAGGATGTTGTTTGGGGATTAAACTCATTATTTACTGTAAGTATATTATTAAATACCCCTCCCTTTTCTTGCTTTTCTGGTTGTTGGTTTGAAACACAAGCTTAAAAAGTGTGCAGTCTTAGAAGCCACCCTTCCTTTCCATTTTATGACCAAATTTTGCACCGTGACACAGGAACTTAGGGGGCCTCAGAATGACATATTTGGAGATTTTTCTGCCTTCTAGAGCATATCTGCTCCTCCTCCTGTCATCTGTGGCACAGCATGCTTGTATTCAATCATCCACAAAAGGACAAATAGCAGAACTTCTACTAACCTATGAGGCCCTGCCCAGTGTTGCAATGTTTCTGGGCAGCTCACACTTACAGAGAAGCCACATGTACAGGCATTTCAGGCTCTCCCTGTCTCCCTGTGAAGACACTACCTTTGGGCCAGGCCTGGATTCTACCACTTAGTTTTTCCAGTGTGCTCAATCATTTTGATGTGGGGCCCGGCTTCTTTGGTGACATAACAAAGTGTAACCCCAGAGCCTAATTAAAAATTTTGCCAGCAGGTGGGTTTTACTGCCTTTTAAAAGGATTTACTAATCTTTATGTGTTTGGGTATTTTGCCTGTATCTGTGTCTATGCACTTCATGTGTGTCATGTGTCCACAGAGGCCAAAAGAGGATGTTGAATTCTGTAGGACTGAGGCTACAGCTGGTTGGGAGCCACTATGTGGGTATGGAAATCAAACCAGGGTCCTCTGGAAGAGCAGCCAGAGCTTCTCTTCAGCCCCTCCCTCTGGGCGTCACTGTCTGTTGATCCTTTGTGTTTTCAGTTTAACTGTGAGCCAATGAGGACAGCAGCTAACCAGGCCTTCTGCTGTCACTTTTCTCAACCCTGACAGAGCTTTGGAGTGCATCTTTGTCTGCCCAGTTGCCAAACGCGTGTGTGTGCGGGGTGTGTGGGTGTGGGTGTGGGTGTGGGTGTGTGGGTATGTGTGTGTGGGTGTGGGGTGTGTGTGTGGGGGGGTGTTGGCTAGCACAATATTTTCTTTTTGTTTTGGGATGAGATCTCACTCTGTAGGTCTTGACCTAGTATATCATTCAGGCAAGCCATGAACTCATGTCAGTCCTCCTTCCTCAGCTTCCTGTGTCGTGTAATTAACATGTACCACATACCTCACTTGATATTTTCATATTCACAGTTACATTTTTTCCTTGTTAGGAACGCTGTACTGCAGGTAATGTTCCTGCAGAGGAATATGGTTGTCTGTAATATACCATTTCAGGTGCTCTTTAAAAAGCAGTGACTCACCATATGAACAGTCTATCTGGGCTGATTTTCAAGAGGACTGTGTATTGATTGAGAGGTAGAAAGAGTCTGTGCTCCCCTCAGTTTGGGGATACCAGATAGTGTTCCATGTTGATTTTTTAATGAGTTTGGAAAGTCAGAAAAAAAATAAGAATATTAGGCAGGGTCAGAGAAGAGAAACTTCTGTATACTGAGGAGATGCCTTAGATATTAAAGCTGGAGAGAGAAAGAAACTACTGCTTTTGAAAGGAAATGGAGCTGGGTGTGGTGGTGTTGGTTCTAGCACTTGGGCTACCGAGGCAGATGGATCTCTTTGAGTTTGAGGCCAGCCTGGTCTAGATAGTGAATTGAGGCTAGCCAGAGACCCTGTCTCAAAGAAAAGGAAAGAAAAGAAAAGAAAGCCAGTGAGATGGCTTAGCCGATAGAGGCGCTAGCTTGATGATCTGAGTTAAATCCTCAGCACCCACTATTTCTCAAAAGTTATCCTTTAAACACATGCACATGTGTGCATACACTGTCTCATACATGATATAATAAACACTTTTTAAGTACCACAAGAAAGAAAACAGTGGGGCTAGAGAGATAGCTGAAACAGTAAAGTGCTTGCTGTACATGCATCAGAACCTGAGTTCAGTTCAAAGAACTGATGTAAAACAGTTGGGCATAATGGTTTGTGCTTGTTATCCCAGCACTGGAGATGTGGAGATAGGAGGATTGCTGGGGCTTTCTGGCCAGTCATCTTAGCCTACTTAGTGAGTTCCAGGTCCCAGTAAGAAACCCTATCTCAAAAAGACAAGGTGGGAGGCTCCTAAGGAGTGATCCCTGAGATCCCTGGCCTCTAGACATATCTATTCCCCACATGTACCCCCACAGGCAAGAAAGAACCAGGCAAAACACTCATACACATAAAATTTTAAAAGTTTTTAAGAGAATAGTTGCCTTCACCAGTGATTGCTATCTTCTCCAGTTCTTCAGAGTGGGGATAATTGTATATAAACATACCCTTGACTTTTGCTCAACTCTCAACAGCATTTTGAAAACTGCCTCCATCCTTGACACTGCAGTGAGGGATTTGGAGTGCTTGGAGTACTCTCTAGGTTGCTGTGCCAGTTACTGACTCCCAAGACTCTCTGTAAAGTGAAGAGGTGCTGCAGTGGGAAAGCAGATTCTTCCCCACACTCATTATGAGTTGCTTTCTTTTTAAGGATCTTTTGAATTTTGATGATCCACTGAATATTGAAGCTGCTGAACATCATTTACGAGACAAGGTGAGCTGGCAAACGGGCTGTTTCTAGGTAGACACATTAGGTAAAAGGAGACTCTCAATTGGGTAAGTGAGGACATAAATGGTGGGTGTGGGGCAGCCATTTAAAGCAGTTTATTTATGTTGCAGTAAATGTGGGGTTTGCTCATAGTGAAAAGTGGCTTTTATTACAGGTAAAATCATAGTAAAATTTCAGTATGATTAATACAACAGGCACATTACCTCATCAGCAATAAGGTAGAGCTGGGGTAAAACTTTGTGAGCCTAGTACTTGCCTAGCACTGCAGAACAATAGCAAAACCTTACCACAGTGGTTGAGGGACATGGGAGGAAGGATGGGTCACATCAAGCCACCTGCCTTTTTCTACACCCTTTACTGAGATCATGTATGTTTGCTTTTACCCAAAATATGGACTCTTGTCCATTACACTTATTCTTCATTATTTTGTTTTTTCTTTCTGATCAGATCAAAAGCTCCTTCCTAGGAAATTTTTCCCCACAGGATGTTTCCCTGCTATAAGCAGCAAGTCAGTAAACATACTGCATCCTTAAATATACTGATAATTGGTTTAGTCCTATAACCAGATATCTGGATCAAAGATATCATGTGTCCTTAATTTGATTAGTGGGCTGGTTGTTTATCTTTGAGTCTCATCAGGGCACAAGTCCATGCCTATATAGGTTGGTGTATTTCACTGTACACTGCCTGGGAAGGCCGCTGCTGCACTCTGCTTTGTAAGCGTCTTGGTAGATCAAGTGTGGCAGTGTGCTTGCTTTGTACCTCTGAATAGTTTGCTTTTATTTTTGAGCCATTCTCACAGAAGAATGTTTGCATTTAAAAAAATTTTTTTCTGATGTGCCTGCTGAGGGCCTGACTCTAGCTAGTCATTTGCACATGCAGGGACAGAACTTTGTTTTGTCCATCAAGCACTTTCTGTCTTGCCTACTTCAGATGGGTGTGAAGTACTTCTGATAAACAAGCCTATTAATCAAATATCCAAGCTCCCTGAGAAGGAGCCAGCTTAAGTGTACCAAGCCAATTAGTTTCTATCACTGCTCTTGTGGCTGCGCTGTGGGGCCTATGTGTTGGTCCATGAATCGGAGCATCAGAACCTCAGGGAAGACAAGGGACGGAGCACTGTTAGGGAAAGGTACCTGGAATGACTGACTGCTCAAGAGATTCCTACTAAGGACCAGAAGCAGTCACATGTATCCTGAGCAGGAATATAGAGAAGCATCTAGTATGACCTGGGCTGAGATGGCTCAAGGTGTTTGGCCTCAGTAAGCAACGAAGAGGCTCTCCCTGTTATTTATCTACTTAATTTGCTTAATTGTTTGAGATAAAGTCTCACTATGTAGCCCTGGCTGGCCTAGAACTCTCTGTGTAGACCAGGCTGGGTTCACACTCAGAGATCCGCCGCCTCTGCCTCCTGAGTGCTAGGATTAAAGGCGAGCATCACCACTCATGGCTGAGATTTGTTTGTTCATTCCTGAGATTTGTTTGTTCATTCATTCATTTTGCAATGCTAGGGTCTGAACCTGGGGCCTTGTACATTCTAGGCAAACATTCCTAAATCCCTATTTCCTTTTATTAGAAATGAGGTCTTGCCAGGATGGCCTTAAGTCCTGAGCTGACGATATCCTCCTGCCTCTACTTCGAAACTAGCTAAGACTGTAGGCACATGCTGCCATACCTGACTAGGAAGGCTCTCTGATCCTTTGGTGACCACTATTTATTGTGTATCCTCACTTTATTACCTCCTCCAACTGGTTGTACGCACTTTAATTAGTCAGGGGGCTATACTCTTGGGTTCCAGCATGCATAATCTTCATTCTAAAGTCTAATGTTCTTAAAAATGAAAGAGGAAGTTAGAGGCAGCAGGAACTGCAGTAGGAGGCCTCCTGTGGGTCTGGCACTGGATTTGCTCTGAAATGAACAGAACAGAAGGAGCCAAGATGGAAGAGAAGTCTTTTGTCCTGCACTAAAGATGGGCATGGGTAGGATGGACTCCATTCCACGTTCTAAGGTGATTTCTGGAAACTAGAAGGGATCTAGAAGACATTTTGGAGTTTCTGCACAGCCCTCCCCAAATTCCTGTATTTTGAGTGAATGGCCAGTGTGGGAACTTTGCACACAGCTCTGTGCACAGGTGTGGGGAGACAGCAGCACAGTCACCTAGAGTCAGATCACTGCTTAGACTGGGGGCAAGTCCCTGACTTCTCCATAGTGTTCAAACTGAGAACATGCCTGGCCTTGAAAGAATGATTTTTCTAGTTCAGCATGTAGCAGGGGCCTGACAGAGCCAGCCAGGTAGGGCCCCATGGCAGAGAGGCAGTTGGATGGAGGCATAAATTTAAGAGAGCACAGCAGGCCCTCTGGGCGTGCCAGGCCTTTCTTTGCCTTTATTCTGCTCAATTCTGTGGAGAACAGGCAGGGGAACCCTCCATGCTTCAGGACTTACTTGGGAAACACAAGCTTATAGCTGTGCAGTAGGAACAGCAGTGGCCTATAGCTGAATTGTTAGAGTAAGCTGATTGAGAGCTTCAGTCCCATGGAATTTGGCTCCTAACCTTTTAGAGAACAGACTAGGGAAAACCTAGGGTAGTGGCCCAAATCTCAGAAGGAAGACTTTCCCACTCAGACTGACTTGAGTAAGTCATCCAAGGAGCCCAGTGGCCATTGTTTCTTGACATGAAAGAATGGTAAACTCTGTGGCCTACTTGCCTTTCCTCCAGGGAGGGTGGGACTGTGAAGGTAAGCACATTTTAATGGACAGCAAGGCCCTGGGAAGTTACTCTGGGAAGATGGATCTAGAAACAAAGATCTGTGTAAGAGTGTGGGTCCCCTCCTCTCCCATGGTCCCCACTGGGTCATGGGAGTCAAGGGGGCAGAAGTGGCAAGCAGGGCCTTGTCCAGCCTGTGAATACAATGGAGATAGCCCTCGGAGAGATAACTTGAGTCAGCTCAGCTTTATTCCAGAGTATAGGAGACAGGATTGGGTACAGTAGCTGGGGAAGTCACCTAATTTATATTAAAAAGCACACTCCTATTGTAAAGCTCCTAGTACAAGTCTTAGTTATTGTCTGTGGAAGCATAATGCTCTTAGCCCCTAGGGAAAGCTTCTGCAGGGAACTGTGTCCAGGCCTAGAGGCAGTCTCCAAATAAGGTCAGGTAGAGAATAGGAGGAGGGAATGTTGCTGAGCTCAGAGAGAGCTGCCAGGCCAAGATAGACTGCAACCTCTGACCAGCAGGGCCTCCCAGCAAAAGAGCAGTGAGGTGACTCATACTGCTTGCAGAAGTGCTGGCATTGGGAGCGTGAACATGCTTTTCCAGACTTGATGTTCCTATTGGCACAAGTGAGGGTGTGGTGTGAGGTACCTTTAGAATCTCCACTGTTCTGACCTGTGCTGTGCCTGTCCCAACACACTGCACTGTTTCCTTCACAGTTTGCACTTGGGTCATGGAGAGATGGCACCATTGGTGATATGAAGCCAGACTTCTCCACAGGGTCCTTCACTCTGGGGGAGATTTTCTGTGTTCCTGAAGTGTCACTTTGCTCTCTCACTCTTCTCTGCTGTATCTTCACCCTCTGCAGGAGGATTTCCGTGACAAAGTGGATGAATACATCAAACGCTATGCCAGATGATAAGAGGAGAGATTGCAGGTCTGAGGACTGTCACAGTTGTCTCTGATGTGAAGCAGCTCGAGGTAGCCCTCCTCCCCATCCTCATACTCCCTGTCAGCCCCTTGGGATTGTCCTAGTCTTGCGACCATGTTGTCCTGAAGAAGACCATCCTCCTGACTACACAATACAGCAAGAAAATGTGTCTGGGCCTCGAGAGCGTTGTCTGCTTCCCTTAACATGTTTACTGAAACTCTGCTGTCTAGGCTGTGGGATTCCTCCGAAGTTGTAATGAACTCACCATTGAGGATAGCGCTTGCTTCCCTTCCCCCCAACAAAATCGGTGTCCTGCACAAGTGATGTAATGACATGTTCGGTGTGACTGGCAGATTGGCAATAAGAAACCCGCTATAAACTGTGATTGGATGCACATTCTCTTAGCTTCTTCCACGAATGTTGGCCCTGCCTAGATGTGAAGCTTCCCAGAATGCATAGTCATTCACTGTAGATCTTACTGAAATGCGTATTTTATTTAATGTAAGTATATTTTGGAACAGATTTGTAATTTGTACAATTTGATGCTTTAATTATTTTTTCTATTCTCATTTAGTTTGTATTTTCATTGTACAGAGCAGACACAAAGATATTGGGTCAAGCAACTCTTGAAGAGAAATACAAAGAGACCATGAAAGGCACATTACTCAGTTTCTCCAGATGCAGCAGGAATCTGGCTCCTAGTCATCAGCTCTTCCTTCAGGCCCACATGTGACAAGGATGTTTTGGAGACTTAAAACCTAGACCTGGAAGACCAAAACCAAAGGCAGGGAGGCTTCCCTCACAGGCTACCCAGACACAGCAGGCTGGGCTTCCTAAGCAAGGGCAGTGGCTGACTCTGCAGTTGTCATAGCATGAGCCAGGGCTTCCTTAACAGAGCTCTGTCTTTGCTGTCCAGCAAAAGGAAGTGCCCGGGGAATCAGCTCAGTCTCAGTGCTGCCAAGACTGCACTGTGACTGTCCTCCGACTTGCCTGTGGTTCCAAGCTCTAGAAGGGGAGTCTCATAGGCCTTGGCAGATTAGGCGGCAGGAGCAGCAGCAGGGTAGAGCACTTCAGGTTCCGCCCTGTAGAGAGACTGGTGGATTTATTCAGCTTTAGGAGTTTAAACCAGTGAGATCTAATGCAAAATAAATGCATGTCTGGTTTCATTGCCTGTCTAGCATTCACACTGTCAGTTTCCTGCCTGTCATCCTCTGGGTTTGGTGTGCTTTGCAAGGTTAGTCTTCCTTCCCACTTGGCATCATGAATTGTGCCAGTTAGCCACAAGGGGTGGCCTCATCTGGCAGGTCACATACCTAGATGAACAGAACAGGCATGATGGGGCCCAACAGACTGAATGGTAGTACCCCAGTATCCAGGAGCCCCAGCATCCTCCTCTCAAAGCCTGGGAGAATGGTGTCACTGGGTACTCAGCAGCCAGGCACTAGAGCCATCATGTATTTGTTGGCACTCTTGTTGCCCAGATAACAAGGTGCCTAGCATCAAAGATAGGACTTCCTCACAGGGATGCTTCCAGTGGAAGAAATGACAACTAGTCCCTGTCATTCTGATAGGCATATGTGTGCCCAGTGTGGGAGACCAGCCTGCCTCGGGCTGCACTGAGAATGGTGCTAACTCAGGGCATTATACAGTAGCATTTTATTAGAGGTCAGGTAATTTGTGACATGATGTTTCCAGGTGGCCAATACTGTATTGTTCTGTTAAGTAGAAGTCCCTTAGAAATAGTTCTCTCCCCAACTCACAGAACCCTTCGCTTCACCTCTCATAGTGAGTAGTAGCTTGTGCCTGACCTCCAGACTGCTAGCCTCTTGATCTCCCCACCCTGGCCAAAACAGGATTCTAACAGTCTTTGGGACCCCAACAAGCTGGTAATTTTAGTTCTGCCAAGGCAATGTGATCCCCAAGCTTGTGATGAGGCAGGGCCAGACCTCTGGAAAACTGGTAGGAGTGGTCTAGCCTGGGGAAGGAAGGGAAACTCTTGGGCAACTTGAATACACTGTGGCTATCAAACCTCTGCCTCCTGGGTCTTGTCTCTGCTCTGGACACAGCTGCTCAGACTTTAATGTAAGTTGTGTGTTCTCAAGAGCTCAGAGAAGGAAGCACTTGTGGGTGGGTCACATCTCTGATTGTTCCTTAGACACCTCACCCCAGCAAGTCCTTCATTTTGCAATATTTCTAAGGAGCTGAGGCAGGGGTACCTAAGCAAAGTCTAGGTCTTGGCTGTAAACTGCTGTGCCTCTTTTCCTCCCAGTCCTGCTCATTTGTTTGCTCTGCTTTCTATTAATTTTGTGTGGTGCAAACTGGCCTTCTGCCTCGCTCTCCTAAGTTCTAGGATGATGTGCCACAACACCCAGCTCATCTTGGTTTTTACCCACCGTTTCCCAAGGAGTGGTCTTTGGTTGTGGGTGACCTCCCTTTCTGTCATGTGCAAGCACTGAGAATCTTACGGACACTCTAATTCCTGCTGAACAGTCAGCACTTGCAAGAGCAGTCAGTACTGTACAGTCAGTACAGTACTCTGTGGAACTTCTGCCCAGGAAGCACCACTCTTTTACCCTGGCTCCACTCACTTGTGTGGATGAAAGCTCTGAGCAACCCAAAGCCACTCATTGCATTTCCTCCCCTGTGAAATCTGAAGGGTCGTGTTCTGGTTAACCTTTAGTTGAATCTCTAAACCTTAAAAATCACCAAGATTCCTGTGGAATAGACAACAGGATGTTTGTTGTTTATTTGTTTAGATATATTTTATTTATTCATTTTAAGTATTTTGAGTGTTCTGTCTGCATGGACTCCTGCTTGCCAAAAGGAATCAGGTCCCAATATAGATAATCATGAGCCACCATGAGTTTTCTGGGAATTGAATTAAGGAACTCTGGAAGAGCAGCCACCAGTGCTGTTAACCACTGAGCCATCTTGCCAGCAGGACTTTTTATTGTAAAAATACCATTTAATAGGCTGGCAAGACAGTTCAGTGGCAGAGGTACTTGTGGACAAGCCTGGAGACCTGAGTTTGATCCTGGGAACCCATGGAAAAGTGGAGAGAGAGCTGACGCCACATGTGTTATGGCACATGCTCACACACATTGATAAAAAAGTAAATTTTAAAACATTAGAAGGCTGGAAGCCAGCAGCTGCAGTCTCCAGTAGGCACTTCCTCGTTGTCTGTCACAGGGTAATTTTCACCTTCACCTACTTAGAAATATCCCATCTAAGAGATCCAGATTACTACAGTTCCACTATTCTAAATGTGCTTAGTGTGGTAACATTGCTAGGAAGAATTTGAAAATCGCCTGTAACTATGGGAACTTAGGGTCCATGTTGGGCAGAGCTGTGGTGAACAGCCTTTTTCTCCCATTCCAGAAACTTTCCTTACACTAGTATCTAAAAAGATAGGGCCATGTCCTGGGAGGACTGGTGAAGAGTTCTAGAATGGACTGGGGACATAGGCAAGGTCCAGTGATTCCATGAATCCTGTTGCCCTCAATGTGGGCATGCCAGACTGGTAATAGAGTTGTGTTGGTAGACTAAAAGAACAAGCATGATGTCCATGCCATGGGAAAGCATTGGGTACAGGAGCAGTCTTCCCACATTCTTTACATCTCCTGTAGGAAAGGTTCTAAAACACCCTTGACTATCCCACAGCTTCTCCTGTCCTTCAAAAATAAGTCCTCCTATACCTGGCATACAGAGTTTGTTGTGACTGGGCCCCTGTCCACTGTGCCAGTCTTATAGGAAACAGCCATTGAGATCCCTGGCCTCAAAATAGTTACCATCATGTCCTGAGATGATACCTAGTCTTTTCAGTCAAGTCTCAGCTTTCCTCTTGGTGCTCTGCCCAGATCCAGTTCACATAATTCTTTTTTTGGTTGGGTTTTTTTGTTTTGTTTTTCAAGACAGGGTTTCTCTGTGTAGCTTTGGAGCCTATCCTGGCACTTGCTCTGGAGACCAGGCTGGCCTCGAACTCAAAGAGATCCACCAGCCTCTGCCTCCCAAGTGCTGGGATTAAAGGTGTGTACCGCCCGGCATCAGTTCACATATGCTTAAGTGCTCTGACTGCTGTTACATGAAGATGGGCACTTGTGAGGGGCCCCATCTTTTCCAGCCATCAGGAAACACAGGGTGGGAATGTCACTTGACCTTAAGTGTTCCTGTCCCTCTTGGAGCTAATGAACACCTGGAGCCTCATCTTGGCCATTTGCAATAACCTGGGCAAGTTATATAGTGTATAGCTCTTCTCTGTTGAGCAAAGTAGAGAATATGGAGTGTGTACCAGGCATTGTCCAGAAGCTGAGTCCCCTGACCATCCAGGCAGTGACTGAGAGGATATGCCACCAACCAGGGAGTTAGTCTGGTCTGTGTAGTTTGCTTTGCCTGAGTGAGGTACCTAGGAAGAGAACAACAAAATCTTACCTGGACACCTAGAGTTATCTATCAGTGTGAATAGAAGTGAAGTGTAGGACTGAAAAAATTTAAGGCCCCCCATTCCCCGTAAATAACATGTTGACTAGACCAAAAATGTCAGGGGAAAAAATAGGCTAAAGTGAAAGGCAATGGAGGAAGCAAGCCAAAATGACAATCCATATGGTAAGGGTGGGATCAGTGACATGGAGATCAGTCAGGCCCTCCAGATGAATGTTGCAGCCAAGACTAGGTTCCTGCTCAGTAGCTGGAGAAACAGACGGGATGGACCACTTGGCCTAGCCAAGCAGACATCTGGCCATGACACACAGTTTGCCAGACAGTGTGATGGTGCCCTTAAGTGAGACCCAACAGGTTCTGGCTTATGACAGCCATAGCTTCTCTGCTTGCAAGGGAACTGAGTCTTAGGTTGTGGCACTCAGCAGAGCCCACACTAGACAGACTGCACAGGGTTCAAGCCCAGCCCACCCAGAGGGTCATTTGGCCTTAGCTATTCCTGCCATATCTGTCCTTGGGGATCACTAAAGCTGGGAAAGAACTAGCCAGGAAGAGCAGAGAATATGCCACAGGAGTTCACACAGGCCCAGTAAAAGGCCATGTTTCCATGAATTGGTAGAATAGAAAATCCTAGCAATTGAGCACACTGGGCAGAGGTTAGTGGCTACTACTTGCTCAGCAATAGGAAAATGAATCTAAGGGCTATGCTGGCCCTGCCCAAAATTGTTAGCAAGATGGCTGAGTAAGTGAAAGTACATGCCAAGCCAGATGACCCCTTGGGACTCTGGATGGGAGGAGGGAATCAGCTGTCTGTCAAGTGTGCAGTGGTGCACATGCAGGTAACACCCAGAATAAACCTTTTAAATAATGGTAGCAATAAAAGATACATACCAGGCCACCACAAACCACCAGGCCTGCTGACATCCCTAGGCTGGCTTCAAAGCTACCCTGGAAAACGAATTTACTACTATCTTAAACAGCAATCTCAAACTCAGGGATGGAAAAGAGCCCTCCAGAGTGACTCCCTGCCAGTCATAGCTCTTGCTTTCCATCATGAAGATCTGTGGTTGCTCTCCCAGGAGAGACAGACCAGGCAGCCAGCCAGAGGCTGGCCATAGCACTACTATAGCACCTATGTGCTGACCTGAAACCCAGGCCTCAGAACCCACAGTCTCCTAATACAACATATGTCCAAGACACTTAAAAGCCATCTGTCATAGTTAATGTTTTTATTGCTGTGAAGAGATACCATGACCATGGCAACTCATGAAAAAAACCATTTAATTGGGGTGGCTTGCTTATACTTTCAGACGTTCAGTTCAGTATCAAGACAGGGAGCATTGTGTCATACAGACATGTAGTGCTAGAGTAGCTCAGAGTCCAATATCTTGCAGGCAACAGGAAGTCGACTGACCCCAGTATTCTAAGCATGGAAACCTCGAAGCCTGTCCCCACAGTGACACTTCCTACAACAAGGCCATACCCACTCCAACAAAGTCCCACCTTCTAATAATGCCACTTCCTGTGAGATTATGGGGGCCAATTACATCTTTACTACCACATTCCACTCTCTGGCCCCCATGAGATTGTAACAATACAATGTAAAGCCTGAGAAAATGGGCACTGCCTATAGGGGATGCCAACTTGAATGAAAGCTGGTCTCTTTGGAAACCATTACAGGCCCAAGGAAGATACATGATATTAAATGCTGAAAGGTGCATTCAGAAAGTCTATTCAGAAAACCTTGTTTCTGGAAAGAAAGTGAAAAGCAGCTTGATTCTTCAGATGCTGTAAAACAAAGAATTACTAACCTCTTTGTTAAGGTTGACTAAAACCTTCAATACAAGTGCAGTGGGGACAGCACTTGGAGACAGCACTAAGGAGACAGAGGCAAGAGCATTTCTGAAAGTCCAAGGCCAGCCAGGAATACATAATGAGACTCAAAATTTCCTCAAAAAACAGAATGATGGAGGCTTTAGAAGTCATTGATGATGGTTAAGTAGAGATCACCCATCTGATGTTCAAGCATAGTGGTGCTGAAAGTCAGCGTGTGAGGAAGCAGGAGTTGTTAGAGAAGACAGAAAATGTAAATACTGTAATACTGTAAAAACTTGAAAAGACTCAAATATTCTCAAATTTTAATTTAAAAAGGGAGGAGGGGGTTGGGAATGGAGCACTTAGCATGTGTAATGAACACCCTGGGATTTATCTCTCGTACTCCCACCCCCTCATTCAAGAAGACTCCCTTACTTCATCAAAAGTGGTAAAATTGTTGCTAGGGAACTGCAGAGAGATGGCTCAGCAGCTAAGAACATGAACTGCTCTTCCAGAAGACCCAAGTTCAATTCCTAATGGGTGACTCACAAGTACCTGCAACTCCAGCTTCAGGAATGCAAAGCCCTTCTCTGGAATCCGCGGACAATTGTACTCATGTATCTATACCTATGCACATAGACACATACTTAAAAATAAATTTTTAATGTTGCCACTAGCAGACTTTATTCATATGTGTGTATCATGATACCCATAGCAGCTGCTGAAAGTTACATAAGATACACTAAGTGACAGCCCGAACAGATGTGACTACAACTATGTTGCATGCTACCACATCTGGCTGAGTAGGCCTTTTCTCAGATAAGCAGATGCCAATAAAGCACCTGAAAGGATGATCAACATTACTCATTGGCAAAGAACTAAGGCCACTCTCCATGATTGCAACAAAACTGGCAAAAGAAAAAGGAGAGGTAGCCAGGTGATGGTGGCACATGCCTTTAATCCCAGCACTCAGGAGACAAAGGCAGGCTGATCTCTGAGTTCGAGACCAGCATGGTCTACAAAAGCTAGTTCCAGGGCAGCCTCCAAAGCCACAGAGAAACCCTGTCTCAAACCGCCCCCCCACACATACACACAAAGGAGAGGCAAAGGCCTTGGTAAACCAGGACATTCCACAGACCTCAGTGAGAACAGAGGTGTAGTATCTCTCACTTTGAAATGCCACAATTTTGTTAGAAACATGCAGCTCACTTTTGCAGCCACCAGAGGGCAGAACACCGTGGGTGCTCTTTGAAGCTTTCCTTCCCAAGGGAATGTGCCATTTCTTAACAAATCTGGTCATTCCCTTGATGAGTCCATGTGCACAGCTCTTGTTGGTTTGAATGAGAATTCAGTAAGGACAGTAATGCTTTCCCTGTGTGGCAAAGCACATGACTGACCAATGTTCAAAGCACCAAGCAGTCATTGTACACTGCCAATAACATGTGAAATAACAATTGCATAGCAGTGTTAAAAAGTGGAATAAAATAGTGTTCCATTTGATAAACACTGGAGCTTTCTTAGTATGTGCATTCCTGGCAACTCAAACAATCGGAAGAAGCACAAGTCTTGTGCCCTGAGGTCTACAAAGCACCACTGAAAGATAACTGTAAGTGAAAAGCCACTCAGAAGGCAGAGGCAGGCAGGTCTCCGTAAGTTCAAAGATGGCTTGGTCTACAGGGCAAGTTCCAGGACAGCCAGGACTGTTGTAAAGAGAAACCTTGTCTTGCAAAAAAATAAAACAAAATAAAAAAAAATAAAGTGAAAAGCTATCCTGTGTCCATGGCTCTGGAAAGTAGTGGAGAGGCAGCCCCCAGTTAGCCATCCTCAGTGTTCTGTCCCACCTACTGAGCCTTTGTGAGGTGCGCTTACCTCGCCCACACTCTTCTGTAAGATCAGCAAGACGGAGAGCTGCGGGTGCAGTTCAGTCTCTTCCTAGCAGGCAAGTACAGAACTGCCTCTTCCTGAGGCAGTCCCAGCTGCTGTGGCACCTCCTCATGGCACTGTACATCCCAGCACTTTTCTCCCGCCAACTGCAGCAGCACGTGAAGCGACCAGCCCTGCTGTCGCCACTGACAGCCCCCAGGGATGGGGTTGAGCCCTGCTTGAGCCGGGAGTCCTAAGCGTTTGTAAACACTCTGAGGCCTACAGGTGCACAGCAACAGGCCACCATCTTCAACATGTGAGACACCACCAAAGAGGAGGAGTTTGGAGCCTGAGGGTGGCTAACAGGGGCTGTGATTGTGCCATTATAATATCTGATGTAACATCACAAGTTCTAAGAATGTGTCAAACTGGCACTGAGACCTGGTGCAGGTGTGTGAAAACATCACTGTTATGGTGATAAATTGAATGTTAAAGACGGAAAGTGAAGGCAAGACCTGCCCAGGATGGTTCAGCTCATCGGAGAGAAAGGGAGAGCTGCATCTCATCTAGTTTTATAGGGGACCACTCTGGGATGCCATCAGCGTGTATACCACCTTAGCACTCAGCTAAGCAGACAGATGTTCAGTTCTGAGGTGCTGACACGGATGAATGGGTTTCAGAGTGAATATGCTTCGAGTTGGGAGGTGATTTCATGTACCATTCATCCCAGCACAGGAGGAATTACTACACAGTGAAACCCTGTTTTGAAATAAACAACAAAACAACCATACCTTGGGTTTGGGGCTTCTGTATCTAGTTGTTTGGAGTAGTTGTTCCCTTCCTGAGTTCCAAAGATCAGGTACTACAGTAACTTCCAGATATCCACTAGTAGTGTCCTGTTTGTCACTGTCATCCTACTCCTTTAAAAAAAAAAATTATGTGTATGACTATGCCCAGTGGCTATAAGGGTCAAAAGAGGTCATCAGATCCTCTGGAATTGGAGTTACATACAGATGGTTGTGCACCGTCGTGTGGGTTCTGGGAACTGAATCTGGTTCATCTGCTTTCATCTCCTTCCAGAATTTTAATACCCCCCTCCCATTAGCCAATGGCTTTCCAATTTCAGTCAATCAAATTATCCGGGAAGGCGGAGCTGGGGAATCCGAGCACTTAGGTCTACAAGCACTTAGGTCTACAAGCACTGACCGCCAACCCTTCCAGGTGCACGGTCTCGGTTCCTGCGGCACCCCTAGTTGCTCCGCTCATCCTAGCACTTTTTGTTCCACCAACTTTGTGGCGACAGGTGAAGCTACAGGACCTTCTTTCATTGGCTGACAGCCCCGGGAAGGGTGGGCTCCCGGGCTCCTGAGCACGGCGCCAGTAGCCCCACCCGGATTCCAAGTCCGGAGCAGCGCGCGCGCTTTGCAGAGGTCGGTTAGACACACAGGCTGCCGGGTGGCCACATAACTGTCCCCAGCTCCGCCTCACCGCCACCTGACCCAGACAGCCAATCAGTCAGTCAGGGGCGGAGGCCCCGTGAGGCTCCCGGATTGGCCGGAGCATGGCGCGCAGCCAATGCGGATACCCGGGGACCCGAGGCTCCGCCCCCAGACACTCAGGCTCGGGGGTGACTCGACCCTCCGGCGATCAGGGGATGGACGCGGTGCGGAGAAGCGCGCGGGGCCGCGCGGAGAGCCCACCAGACAGGTAAGTTCCCTCCTGGAGCCCGCGGGGTCAGGGGACACCTGGGGACCTCAGTGAGGGACTGGCGAGGTCAGGGGATCGAAGGACAAGCAGATAAGTCGGGCCACTCGACCCGAGAGAGGGCGGGCTACCGCCGAAGCTAGGAGAGAAGGGGGCCCGCGGACAACAGCTGTGCCAGAGGGGCTTCCGGCCTCCTTCCCACAGAATGGGGTCTTGGAGGCTGGGGCGGGCAACCGAATCATAATTATCTGCATCTAAAAGGAATCACTGCTGCTTAAAGAGTAGGGCAGCGTGGGTGTGGGGCAGGTGAGGACTTTGGGGACGGCCACCCCGACGTGAAAAGTGAACCTTGGGGAGTGAGCCCTGAAGGCTCCTGGACGGTGCAGGAGGCTGCAGGCTCTGACTGTCTGCGGTGCTGTGAAGACCTCCCCTTGAGCACAAGGAGCAGGGATGCTGTGCAGGGGTGCTCTGGTTCAATCTTCTCCCACCCAGGAGTGTGTCATACCATAAGCCTCCTCTTTCCCCGTCCCCCTCTCGTCTCGTTTTCTTCCTCTTTCTTTTCCTTTCCCTGCCCCTTGCTATTTCCTGCCTCCTCCTGCTGGTATTATAGGCTTGCCCTCTCGTTTATGTTGTCAAGGATGTAAGATATCTGGATGTGGTAGAACATGCTTATAAATCCCAGCGCTGGGAATTGAGACAGGCAGATTGTGATTTGGAGGTCAGCCTGGATTACACAGTGAGAACCGGTCTCATAAAGGCCTAAGCGTGGCGTCAGCCTTCGGTAGACATTCATTAAGCAGTTTCGCTTTCTCCATGAAGCAGCCTCACTGATGAAATGTGAGCCATCAAATCGTTCAGCCAAACTACAGATGGAGAAGCCACAGTCGGCTTTCCATCTCGGCAGACCAGTGGGTGTGCAGCACTTTTGGGGTCTTTATTTATAGGAAGAAACAGGCTTGCGGCACAGGCAAAGTCCCTGCAGCAATGGCAAGCCCACTGATTCCAACCCTTGGGTGGTCAGTCACACTTTCCAAGGCTCCAAGCTTTGCAGGGCTAGGCGACTCTGTGGGACTTAAAAGCAAAGAAAGATAGAGGATCAGACTACCTGTTCTGATGTCCCCCTTGGCTTAGTGGGCACAGTTAGTTATTGTGTTTGGGGTCATGAACGCATTGGCTTGAGCACCGTTTTGATTTTTAAATCGTGTAAAATACTTACTACTTTCAGGCCTGATAGTTTACCATAGAGATTCCTGAAGGTTGGTGACACAGCAGGTGTCTCTTCTTAGGGTCTCTGGGGCTCTGCACTCTGTGTCATCCTGTGGATGAAGCCCCTGCTGTGTGGCAACCTTGCCAGGGCTCAGATGACGAAGCTCCTTGTTCCTGGAGCTACCCTTGTCTTAGTCCCTAGAGATGACACTAAGCTTGTGGCTCAGATGATGAATGGGGCTACAAGGGAAGTGGGGGGGAGGGGTAGCACAGAGGGCCAAGCTTCAAGTAGAGCAGTGGAGCAGCTACATTGAAGCAAAGACTTTAAGGAGTTTAGATAGGGGTGGAGAGTGGGGTGAAAAAAGTGCAGGCCTGCCCCAGGGGGGAGACTGCCTGGTGAAAGCCAAGAAGAAGGAGAGAGCCATGAAGGAGAGGACATGAACACCTGCTGCTCTTAGAGGCCATTCCAGGAGTGAGGACGGAGCAGCTGGCTGGAAGTCATCAGGCAATTCCCAGGGGAATATGTGGCTCCCCACCAGCGGCAGTTCCTTCCTGGAGGGGAGCTACAGATGTGCTGCCCTCCAGCAGTTAGCCTTGTGCTGGGGGAGATTATGTCCATCTAGTGTGGACCAGGTACTGGGTGACTTGAGAACATGGCGTCTCCCATCCCCCTAGAGTGCCGCTGCCCACACTCTGACTCCCTTCCTTCACAGGCGGTTCTGTTTCTTCCAGGAAGGTCTATATGGACTACAACGCCACCACACCTCTGGAGCCTGCAGTCATCCAGGCTGTGACAGAGGCCATGAAGGAAGCCTGGGGCAACCCCAGCAGCTCCTATGTGGCAGGTAATTCTAGAAGAATCCTTGACACTAAAGAGAGCCAGAGCTCTCGCTTTAAAGAGCGTATTTCCCATGTGTAGAGGGACATCATGTAAAATCTAGTTACTGCAATGCCTATATTGCTTGACAGAATTCCCAAGAGTTAGCAAAAGCTGGGCATGGTGGCACACACCTTTGATCTTTAATCCCAGCACTCAGGAGGCAGGGGCAGGCAGGTCTCTATGAGTTCAAGGCTAGCCTGGTCTACAGAGTGAGTTCCAGGACAACCAGGGAAAACCTGTCTCAAAAAACCAAACAAATAAAAAACATTATAATCCTAAAACGTGTGTCACTAACGTCTACATAGTGTCTTCTATGCAAATCAGCACCATGTTACAATAATATACCTAATTGGATTCTTGTTTATTTGGTTATTTATTTATTTATTGGGTTTTGGGTTTTTTTTCTCCCCACCCCCCCCAAAACAGGGTTTCTCTGTAGACCAGCCTGGCCTCTAACCACATGCCTCTGCCTCCTGAATGCTGAGGTTAAATGTGTGAGCCACCACTGTCCAGCTCTGATCTGATTCTTTTTTTTTTCTTTATAATGTATTTTATTTTATGTTCATTGATGTTTTGTCTGCATGTCTGTCTGTGTAAGGGCATCAAAAGCCCTGGAACTGGAGTTCCAGACAGATGTAAACTGCCGTGTGAGTGCTGGGAATTGAACCTGGGCCTTCTGGAAGAACAGCTAGTGTTCTTAACAGCTGAGCCATTTCTCCAGCCCCTCCTATTTGATTCCTTTTTTTTTTTTTCTTCTTCTTCTTCTGGTTTTTGAGACAGGGTTTCTCTGTGTAACCCTGACTGTCCTGGAACTGGCTCTGTAGACCAGGCTGGTCTTGAACTCAGAGATTTGCTGCCTCTGCCTCCTGAGTGCCTGAATTAAAGGTGTTTGACACCATCACCATGTCTTCTGCCCCAGTATGATATTCAGGCCAGGAGCCACCACACAGCTGGCAGTTTTTAACATTCATTCATTCATTCATTCACACGTGCATTCCACATTGCAAATTCACACATGCATTCCACATTGCAAATTCACACGTGCATTCCACATTGCAAATTCAGTGTCAGAGGGCAAGTTGCAGGAGTCAGTTCTTTCATATCTTGAGCAGCCATCTTTTGGATTTTTCCTGAAAAGTCCCTGATGGCATCATGAGCCCTGCTGCCACCCTGAGGGCTATAACCTTTCAGGCTTTAATGTGTTCCTCTGCCACCCTTCCCCACATGAAGATCTCACCGAGATCTGTTTGTAAGCCTGTGCCTATCAAACACCTCTTACACGGCCAGCAGCCTATCCCCGTGCGTTTTGGGAATATGCTTTACGGCCATCAAGGCTACATGTGTATCTTGACCTTTGTCAGAAAGGAAAAGTTGAGGGCTTAGGAGATCTCAGTGGATCTGAGTTCAGATCCACAGAACCTGTATGAAAACCAAGAAGGCGTGGCAGCATGGCCATAATCCCAGCACTCAGGAGGCAGGGACAGGGCAAGCTGACTAGCTAGATTAGCTGAGTCTGCAGGCTCCAGGCCCCACCTCAAGCTCAGCAGGAACACCCAAGGAAAACAGAAAGCACCAAGGAAGAGACTTAACCTCTGGCTTCCACAGGAGTGTGCACCATACACATGCAAAATAAAGTAAAATATTTTGAAAAAATAAAGACAAAAAAGGGAAGTTTGAATTTTTTGCTTGGGTTGTATAATGACATTCTTTCGAGTTTGACTTTGTAATACAGAGTTTAAATTTGAAGTTTTGAATAATAATTTGCTTCAAGTCAGTAGTTAGAAGACAGCATTCCACAAATTTTTATAGATGTGGAGGCTAATACATTGCCTTCCTAGTTAATGTTTATCAATGGGCTGGCCAGGACCCTGCACACAGCCCTGCCTGTGCTGTGTGTTAGGGTGACTGAAACATATTAATAGTGGTTAATTATGAACTGAATGCCATCTAGGGAGGGGACTTAAGATCACCCACACTGACTCACACAGGTGCTCCAGCTCCGGGTCTTACTAGCGCTATGTTCCTCCTAAGGGGGTTTGGAGGGTTTCATACCAGTGCTTGTTAAAAGCTCACCAGCAGCTTGGTAACACAGACTCCCAAGTCTGAGGCTAGCCACTCATTAACTTATCTGTTGACTCATTCCTAGACTAGTGTCTCCTGTGGTGTAGTCAAACTTCTGATAGGATACACTAGAGAAGGGCAGGAAGATGAAGGGTAGCAGGGGAGTTGGGCAAGCAGCTGGGAGACTGTTGCTGGCCTGAGTGACATCCCAGCTGCTTTCTGTTGGCATTTGAGTAGAAATGCCATGAAGGGAAAGACAGGTGAAGATGATTTCTTGTTTGTAAGAGAGGGTTTCCTCTGTGCAGCCCTGGCTGTCCTGGAACTCACTCTGTAGACTAGGCTGGCCCTCATCCACCTGCCCCCACCCCCACACACATACCCTGGATGCTGGGATTAAACACATTAATTAAACCACTTCGGCCAGCTCATCACACATGTTTCAGTGTTTCATAGTATTAGGTTCTAAAATCTAGAGCAGCTTGCACTGAGGCTCTGTGGGAAGAGTTTGAGTGCTCCAGATGTACCTTAGCCTTGCTTGTAACAGCCAATAACAGCTGGAAGTGAGCTGGGAAGTGGGGAGGGGTTTTAGACAAAGACTGTACAGCATGGGGAGACTGGCGTGGATCCAGCATCAAATTCGGGAACCACTGGTGTGTGGCTGAGAGCCCTGTAGATACCTTTCCTGACACACTCACTGTCCTGTGAAACTGGGTGGCACCTAGGACACCTTATTGAAGGCAGATGCCCTCAGCCTTCCTCCTATGTCTCCCAAGGCTGGCCTGCAGTGTTGAGAGAAGCACTGACTGGCTTGGTGTGTGAAATCTTGAGTTCAGTTTTGCCTACTTCTGTTGTTTTGTATCTCCTCCCCTTGTCCCGTCGTGAATGGGAAGGTGGGCATAGCCCCACCTCTAGCATCCAATAAGAAAGCAAAGCTTTCTTAGGTCCCTCACTCTCAACCAGGCTGTCCCTGGCTCTCACCGAGATCCTTAAGTCTCGTGGTAGCCACTGACTTGCTAAGTCTCAGTGTAGCCCCTTTGCGGAGGCCCTGCCAGGTGGCAGGATATGTACTTGCCTGGGTAGATGTGTTTCACCCAGAACTGTGAATCACCCCAGTTCTCAGCTCCCCTGTGTGTGATTGCCCTGTTAAACATGGAGTTGATAGTAATTAACTTGTTTTTTGTCTCTCAAGGTAGGAAGGCCAAGGACATTATAAATGCAGCTCGGGAGAGCGTGGCCAAGATGATAGGCGGGAAGCCTCAGGACATCATCTTCACTTCCGGGGGCACCGAGGTATAGTTGTGGCCTCTGCCTTCTTAGCCTTAAGGCACAGTATGGGAGGGGTTTGCTCTTGTCATCACTTTAGAGTCAGAAATTCGGGCTTTCTCTTTCACATTGTTCTGGGACTCTCCTATGATTTCCTACTAAGTTTTTTTTTTTTTTTTATCACTGAGTTTGAGGTGTCACCTGTCCCAAAGGAACTCATTTTAAGTTGACAGAATGAACTCAAAAGAAACCTAAAAAGAAGACACTGCTGGGCTGGAGAGATGGCTCAGAGGTTAAGAGCACCAGCTGCTCTTCCAGAGGTCCTGAGTTCAAATCCCAGCAACCACATGGTGTCTCACAACCATCTATAATGAGATCTGGTGCCCTCTTCTGGTGTGCAGATATAAATGGAAGCAGAATGTTGTATACATAATAAATAAATAAATAAATAAATAAATGAAATCTTTAAAAAAAAGAAGAAGACACTGCAAGGGACAGGGACAGTTGTTGGCTCTGGGTCACAGTTTGCTTCAGCCATCGTAGGTCTTAGATTAAAAGTGAATTGGGTTTTGTGATTTTTGCCAGGGCTTTAAAAAAAAAAAGTTCACCTCTTAGGAAATAGATGGAGTAGAAGAGAACTGGTGAGGCTTCCCAGGGAGGTTAGAGATGTTACCTGGGGCCTTTACGGCCTTCTGAGTAAGGGACAGTGTCACACTTACAGACTGGAGGACACACACGGCTTCTTTTCAAAGTGAGCTGTAGACTCAGTGCGGCCTCTGTGAAAACTCTGACACCTGTCAGTAGACTGTCTGAAACTAACTCATGTGGAAACTAAGAGTCAAGATTTCTGCAAGACTGGATAGTCTCCCAGCCACGTCAGTAAGAGGCAGATAGTTTGGACAAGGACAGACAATTGGTCAGAAACAGTGTGCAGAGTGGACTGCACTTGCCATGTGACTAGGTGGCCACACCCCCTGCCTGCTCAGGACAGGCTTGAACAGCTGTCGTTGGCATAACAGTAGGGTATAAGATTGTCATTGTGACTGAGTGGGCATGGTGCAGGGCTGAAGAAAGCGTGATCTTGGGGAACTCTGCTGAACTGCTCAGTCACAGGGACTAGGTGACAACTTCTGATTCTCAGTCTGCAGAGACGGGCTTGAGAAGTGACATTAGTAAGTTTCCAGCTGTGCCTAGGCACCTTGCAGTATCTGACAACAGAATGCAAATGTGGATAGCATTTACCTTAAAGGAGAACGTATTCTTGGGAAACCAAGGCAAGAGGATCACAAATTTGAGCCAAAACAAGACATTGAATTCTGTCACAACAAAAATAACAAATGAACTTTGAATCACAAAAGAACACAGAGGAAAGTGAAAGAGCATTGGGAAAAGGTGTTTATCACACAGAGCTGACAGGCACTCGGGACAGGTGGGGACCCGCACAACTTACTCACAGGTAGATAATACAGTCAGCAAATGAGTCAGCAATTTGAACACACAGAGCACAAGAGAAGCCCAGGGCTTTACCCTCGCAGCCATCCAGGGCCTCAAGTGACCAGTGCAGAAGTGTGAACAGCAATGCACTCCTGCGACCAGCAGCCAGCACACACCAGGGCCTACTGTGCCAAACATTCCCAGAGCATGCTGCCATCACGAGTGGAAGTTGGAAATTACTATGAGAACTTAGCCCACTGAGGTCAAGCTCCATGCCCTGTCAGCCCGTCATCCACACGGAGGTGAACTCCCCGGGAAACTAAGGCAGTGTACCAAGATAGGGACTTGGCAAGCATTCATAGCAGTGGTGTTCATAATTAGCCCAAATCTGGGGAACCCCAACCTCCTTCAGAGCTACACCCCCTAAATGTTAATCACTGGGACTAATGTACCCCAGAGTTTGGCCGGTGATGGATGACGAAAGAAGGTGGAAGGGAAGCTGAGTGTGCTGCTGGCCCCCGGATCCCTGCAAGTCACCGCCAATTCACCCTTGCCCTGCTGACCAGCAGGGTCTCCTGGCATTGATGTGGAATGCCATGAGCTCAGGAGGCAGAGGTGTATTTTAATTTTAATTTGACTTTTGATGCTTAAATTTTTTTTCTTTCATCTTATTTGTGTTTGTGCGTGAATGTCCTCCAATTTGTAGTCCTCCAACTAGGGATGGAATTCTCCTTCCTGACGGGTTTATGTGATATGAAGGTTCACACTTAGTAAAAAACAGGCACACTTGAAGTGAGTTCTAGAGTATTTGGAGTTTGGAGGCTCTCCACAGGTCCAGACCTGTCAGGAGGGTGATGCTCTGGCCTTTTCCTTGTGAAGTCTCAGGCACAAAAGAGAGAAATAAGTGAGAGGTTCATTGTCTCCACTGGGAGCTTTGGTGACAACTCTCTCTGTTGTGTCTCCACTGGGAGCTTTGGTGATGGCTCTCTGTTGTCATCTCCACTGGGAGCTTTGGTGACAACTCTCTCTGTTGTGTCTCCACTGGGAGCTTTGGTGACAACTCTCTCTATTGTCATCTCCACTGGGAGCTTTGGTGACAACTCTCTCTGTTGTGTCTCCACTGGGAGCTTTGGTGACAACTCTCTCTGTTGTCATCTCCACTGGGAGCTTTGGTGACAACTCTCTGTTTTGTCTCCACTGGGAGCTTTGGTGATGGCTCTCTGTTGTCATCTCCACTGGGAGCTTTGGTGACGGCTCTCTCTGTTGTGTCTCCACTGGGAGCTGTGGTGACAACTCTCTGTTGTGTCTCCACTGGGAGCTGTGGTGACAACTCTCTGTTGTGTCTCCACAGTCCAATAATTTAGTAATCCACTCTATGGTGAGATATTTCCACAAACAGCAGACCCTGAAGGGGCAGATGATTGACCAATACATCCCTGAGGAGGGGGCCAGGCCTCATTTTATCACTTGCACAGTGGAACATGACTCAATCCGACTGCCCCTGGAGCATCTCATGGAAGAACAAATAGCAGGTCAGTGACTATGGGGATTGGCCCGGTGCTCACTGCGGAGGACAGAGAGGCCACACAGAGCCTAGTTCACTCATCCTGTGGATGAGTGGCATTCTGATCAGGGTGTGTACCACAATTGATTGGCCCATCAGAAGCTGTTCCTACTTCCAGATATTATGAATAATGCTGCCATGAGCTGCACTGTGAGTGTTTGTGTGGGCAGTTCCTATTCTTGGCCTTACACCTAGGAGCAGAATTGCTGGGCCATACAGAACCGAATCTGACAGATTCTTAGTAGACGTGATCAACCTTAGCCTTTGCTTTCCAGGTCATTGTCACCATCTGACATCACCATCAGCAGTCTCTGTTCCTGTCAGAACTTCTTGTCTGTCTCTTCTGCCATAGTCATTGCTGTACCTCTGTGGTTTTTAAGTCTAGCATCTTTACATATTGAAAGGGAGGCAGCTCCGGCCTCTGAGAGTCGCCTTTAGATGGATTCCTTTGTTGGGTTTCCTATGCCACCTGACTGTATCTGGCCCATTAGCACTGGCCTGCTGTCTGACAGTCTTTTTACCATACTGTACAAGAATTAGTTTTTCCAATGTTAGTTATCTTTTAAATAATTTTCCAAAACATGAGTGAATTTTCCTACAAATTCTAGCCAAGGGACATTTAATGAATGTGCCATGTGGAAAAACATATTGAAAAGGATTTGCTTTTTCTCTTTTCTTTCTTTTTCTCTTTTGATTTTTTAGACATGATTCTTCTGTATAGCTCTAACTGTCCTAGAATTAGCTCTGTAGACCTAGCTGGCTTTGAACTTACAGAGATCCATCTGCCTCTACTTCCTGAGTGATGGCAATAAAAGCATGTTTTTTCTTTTTTTCTTTTCCTTTTTTCTTTTTCTTTTTTTTCTTTTTTCTTTTTTTTTGAGGGGGAGCATGTTTGGTCTCATATCCTGCACAGTCATGGCCATGCATAAATCCATCCCAAGAGGCAGAGGCTAGAGCAGGTGCTCAGGCTGACTGTCTTTGTCTGGGTTTCTCTTACGAGTATCTGCTGATGGACAGCCAGCACTTAGACTCCACTGACTGTGTGGCAGAGTATGGATAGATCCTATTCCAGTTCTTCTTCTTTTTTTGTTTTTTGGTTGGTTGGTTGGTTGGTTGGTTTGTTTTTCGAGACAAGGTTTTTCTGTATTGTTTTGGAAGCTGTCCTGGCACTCTCTCTGGAGACCAGGCTGGCCTCGAACTCACAGAGATCCTCCTGCCTCTGCCTCCCAAGTGCTGGGATTAAAGGTGGGCACCACCAATGCCCGTTTTTTTGTGTTTTTTTGTTGTTTTGTTTTTTTGTTTTTTTTTGGTATTCCAGTTCTCTGTGGGCCCTTTGTCATTTGTCGTTTGTCCCTGGAAAATGCACTCTTTTGGTATCTCTCCCTGGGCATGTCTGCTAATGTGTCACCAAAGAAAGGCTTTGCCAGTTGCCATGACACTTCCAGCCTCCTGCTACTCACCACCCAAGCCCTGCAGTTGTGAGAACAGCCCGAGGCCTGAGTTTCTCAATGGACAGTACCTTAAATTTCTCTTCTAATGTTTTCTGAACTTTGATAACACATTCCTTTTTATATATATATATATATATATATATATATATATATATGGGTATTTTCGTGGTTAACCTTAGTATATGTGTTTTATCTCAGAGGTCACTTTTGTCCCAGTGTCGAAGGTGACCGGGCAGGCAGAGGTTGAGGATGTCCTGTCAGCTGTCCGCCCCACCACATGCCTTGTGACCATCATGCTGGCCAATAACGAGACTGGTGTCATCATGGTGAGTCAGCTCCTTTCTTTGCAAGGAGGCCCTAGAGAAGAAGGTATTTCTGTGTGTCCACTTGGCCTGTTCTTTTTCCATCCTTTTCATCTGTGGCTTTGCTTTGCCCTAGGCAGCTCATGTCATTTATTCTGTCCCCATCCAATCGGGGACAACCACCCACCCACTCCGCTGCTTGCCTCTCTTCCCACTTCAGCCTGTCCCTGAGATCAGTCGACGAATTAAGGCCTTGAACCAGAGCCGGGCTGCCTCGGGCCTGCCTCAAGTCTTGGTGCACACGGACGCGGCTCAGGCGCTGGGAAAGAGGCGAGTGGATGTAGAGGACCTGGCTGTGGACTTCCTGACCATCGTGGGCCACAAGGTATGTGTGCCAGGGCCACCCTCCCTGCTCCTTAACAGCAGAGCGCAACCCAGCACTGCTGTTCATACTGGTTATGTTGCTGTCGTCATCATCTAGTGAGCTCCAGGCGCCTGTCAAGGATCAGGTGCTGAGATGCAGTGATGGCAATGCAGAAAGGGCTTTGTCCTCAGGAGTTTCCAGTGCATGTGGGGGGCGGGGCCAGTGACAGCTAGGATGACATCTGGCAAGCCATGGCATAGATGGCAAGACAGCCCAACCACATAGAGCCAAGGGAGGACATAGCAGGCTCTGTGTATGGATGGCAGTGGGTTTGGTACACACCGAGTGCTGGTTGCCGGGGGAATCTTATAGAAAGACTTCATCTGCCCATGTGGAGGGCACCACCAGCACAGAAGAGGTGGGCCCAGGAAATTGTGGCCTCCTCTAACTTGGCTAAACTATGACTTCCCAGCAGGAAGGTTTGGGCTCAGTGACTCTTCAAGGTGCAGTTCAGGAACAGGGTCATAGCAAAAACCTTGGCTTTCCAACCAAGACATTCTGTGCTGTTTTGCAGCATTGTCCTTAGGAGCACACAAGCTGGCCTGACACTGTGACACTTAACCCTCTGCCTCATAACGCTGGGAGGCAGAGAGAAATGCGTAGGAAAAGCCCTTGGCCATCTCCTGTGCTCACTCCTTCCCTTCACAACCCTGTTGTACCTTGTGTAGGGCTTTCTCAACACAGGGCTGGACCATGAGTCCAGCACCTGCCCTCCCTCAGGCTGGGGCTCTGCCCTGCGCTTGGGGGTTCTTGGGACTCTCATATACCGAAGTGGTAGCAGATAGACAGCCCAGGCCACAAGGAAAAAGCAGGACCACGTCTGAGCCTCTAGCACTCAGACACAAACGGAACAGGTCACCAGGCAGTTCCCAGTGAGTAAATGACTGGCTTTTCCTTCCAGTTCTACGGTCCCAGGATTGGTGCTCTGTATGTACGAGGGGTCGGTAAACTTACCCCCCTGTACCCCATGCTGTTTGGAGGTGGACAAGAGCGGAATTTCAGGCCAGGGTAAGGTTGAAAGCCTACAAGCTTCTGCCCGGCTGGCCACTCTACTGTCCGGTTTCTTGGCCGTTTCTGTCTCTCAGAAGCACAGTCCACATCATCCCAAGTCAGAATTGATCAATTGCTACAGTGGATCTCAGTCCTGCAGTGTCTCGGGTGACTCAGAGCACGTGATAGGAGTTCCCCTCTCTCATAAATACTCCTGGGTGTTGGGTTCTCTGTGTGCTGCCATGCTCTGCTATTCTCTTCAGTCGGGGCTCCGCAGGCACAAAGGTGCCCTGTTTTCCTTTGTGAGAGCCCGGGTCTCCATTGCATATGTGGGGTTTAACCCAAAATCAGTGCCAGCACCGTCTTTGTTAGAATGTCTAAGAAGAGGTGGCACGGGGGGGGGGGGGAACAATGTAATGGCGGCTCCTTGTGGCAAGTGTTCCACACCCGGAACCAGCTATCTGTGAACAGTGGTAAGGGAGGGCAAGAACTGCCTCCATCTAAAGCCTGCAGCCAGCCAGCCAATCAAGAAGAAGAAACACTAGGCAATACTTGCACTAGCCCAAGATAAACCCAAAGAAATGTAGACATTTATGAGTGGAACAATGGAAGAAAGTCTTGAAAGCAACAGAGAAAGATGACATCTGATGGATAAGAGGAAAACATTTTGAACGACAGGAATTTCACATTGAAAGCCATGGGGACCAGAGAAGGGTTTTGCACAGTGCTGAGAGAAAACCTTCAAGCTGGAACCCCACACCTGGTGAACAGGCCTTCATGTTGCTCAGCCTGCTTCTCTCTCTTTTTTATTTTTTTTTCAGATTATTTTATTTGAATTAGAAACAAGATTGTTTTACATGACAATCCCAGTTCCCTTCTCCCTCCCGTCCTTCCCTACCTCCCCCCCCAACTAAAACTCTACCTATCACATATCCTTTCTGCTCCCCCTGGATGGTGAAGCCTTCCATAGAGGGTCATCAGTATCCTTTGGGATAGGGTCTAGGCCCACCCCTGTGTGTCTTGGCTCAGGGAGTATTCCTCTCTGTGGAATGGGCTCAGCCTGCTTCTTATGCAACCCAGGACCACCAGCCCAGGGGTGGCACCATTCACAATGGGCTGGGCCCTCCCCCATTAATCACTAATTAAGAAAATGCCTTACAGCTAAATCTTATGTAGGCATTTTCTCAATTGGGTTCCTTTCTTTCAGATAACTCTAGTGTGTGTGTCAAGTTTACATAAGACTAGCCAGCACAATATGATATATTAATATAATACATATAGTTAATGTCCAGAGCCTCTGAGAAAAAAAAAAAACTTCAAAGAGATGAATAGGTATAGCCCAAAATTAAAATTTAAAAAACATGCAGTACCCCACAAAAGCAGAGTTTAAAAAAGCAGGAGGATCTGGAAGCATAGCTCAATGGTAGAACTCTTAACTAGAGTACACCACAAAAAATTGGTAGAAAGCAGGTTCAACCCTGCTGCCTTCGTTTATTTAACTGTTTGCCATGATAAAACACGCTGGCAAAAGCAGCTGGAGGGAAGGAGGGAAGGTTTCACAGTTCAGGGGTGCATGAAGTCTATGGCAGTGGGAAGTCCAGGCAGCAGGAGCGTGGTGTAGCTCACCCTCAACCAGGAAGCAAAGAGTGATGACTTCGTGCTGCTGCTCAACCGCCTCTCTCCACTTGTAAGTCCAGCGTCCCAGCCAAGGGAATAGTGTCACTAACAGTGGGCGGGTCTTCACACCTCAATTAATGTAATCAAGATAATCTCCAGGTATGCCCAGAGTCCTATCTCCAAGGAGACTCTAGACCCTATCAAGGTGGCAATTGACACTGACCATCACAGCTGCCATTGTGATAATGATGTCAAATGTAAATGGTTTAAATACAACACATAAAGGAAATGTCATGGGCAGGAGAGATAGCTCATCTGTGAAGGGCACTTGGTGTTCTTGCAGAAGACCCATGTTCTGATCCCAGCACCCACACTGGCTGGATCACAGCCACCTGTGACTCCAGCTCCAAGAAGTCCAGTGCTCTCTCCTGGCTCCCAAGGCACCAGACACACATATTCACAAAACTTAAATCCTTTTAAAAAGACACTTCAAATATATCGAGAGACTGGCTGAAAGTGAAGGGGAAGCGAGGGGATCAGGGATGGCATTCTAATCCTAGCTACAACGGACTCCAGAGCACAGACAGAAAGATGATGGGGTGTGGGGGGGAAGAAGGCTGAGTCCCCCGGGAGGCTGTGCCGGGACTGGACAGCACAGTGAGCGGAGCATGACAGAAGTGAAAGAAGAAACGGCCGCCCAGAGCCCAGTGGTTTTGCTCTCCAGAGAGGAAGCTGGAGGGGGAGAAAGCCACAGTTACAGCTGGAAAAGTGTGGGGTCGGGCCCTAAGCTCCTGTACAAAGAACTCGAGAGCAAAATGGAGACCAAAATGAGCCCTGGAAGTGAAGAAAATTGCCCCTGTGAAAACAGAAAAGCCAAGATGGCTTCTTTAAAACAAAAACCCAATCCTAGTGTTTGGGATGGAGTGGCAGAAGACCCAGGAAATCACAGATAGCCCCAGCTACATGGGCAGCTCAGGCTATCTGGTCCAAAAGAAGAAAACAGGAAAAACCCAAAATTGACAAACCTCTAGGGAGACTGACAAAGAAGAAAGGAGAAGCTGCTCGATCAGGGTTGAAGGAGTGGAGCTGTCACTTCAGACCCTGCAGACATGGGACCTCAATGAGGAATGGGCAGCCCCATGGCCAGGAAATGACCAGAATGGCACCATGACTCTTTGGAGATGGAATCTAGCTTTAAAACTCCCCAAAAGAAATCTCCAGTCCTAGATGGTTTCCATGGAAAATCCTTCCAAATGCCTAGGGAACATTATATCTGCTCGTTTTCTCCCAGAAAAGGAGAGAGGAAGAGACACTGGGATTTTTATAAAGATGGTGTCGCCTGATGCCAGCACGGGGTGGCAGGCCAGCTGAGCGCACAGTCAATGTAATCCACTGTTGTCAACAGGCTCTGAATAAAAACAATCACACCATTGTTTCATTTACTACAGAGAAAGCCTTCGACAGGATCAACTCCAATTCCTGTTAAAAACTCTCCAATGGTAGGCTCGGAGGGGAGTTTCTCAGCTTGGAAGTGGCTCTTCTCTCTCACCCTGCAGCCCCTGTTAGCAGCTCAGTGACTGAAAACATGTGTCTGGAAGCCTGCTGCTTCAGCTCTTCTGGGAGTTCTAGGCAGACGGGAAGAGGAAATGGTGGAAGCCATGAACTGTCCCAGATCAGGGCATGAGGCTGCCTTGTAGAGCCTCCAGGGAAAGCACCTCTAGACCAAATAAGATCACAGTATAAGACGAAGCTTCCGGAATGTGACATGTATGTCTACTGCTAGAAAACAGGTGGTTATTAGAGGCCGTTTACAATAAAAAACACTCAGGTATAAATCACTTGAATGTTCAGGAATTGTGTGCTGAGGCTAGAACCACAGGGCATGGAAAACAATTTCCTGTGCTCTTGTGCTCATGAATGAAAAGATCTGATGTGGTAAAGACAGACGTATACAAGCCTCTCTCAGCTCTTGTCAAATGCCTGGCACCACAGATCAGTGACACTGTAGACATACCTAGGTGACATAGAAGCACATGAGGTCAGTGGTGGCAAGCCAGCCTTTGACGGTGCCATTTCATTATAAAACCATGTTTCTGGTTCATTTTATTATGTCAGTCTTAAGCTGATTCCATAGCCAAAGACAGAACAACGAAGTAATTTGAATGAGAAAATAGCAGAATGTTAGTGAATAGAATTCTGCAGGACCAAAAAGAACATTATAGGCAAAAATGTGAACCTTGTGCCTATTATTGACTCAAAGCGGTTTAAATGTAGAACATGAAATATAAAAACTTTATTAGTGAAGAAAAGAGAAATAATGGGAACCTGCCCAACAGGCAAGACAGCATGTCCTTGCACTAAATATCAAATCACCCATTAAAGAGAATCTAGATGAGCTGGGCTTTGTCACAAGTGAGGCCTTGTTGGTATTGAGGAGATGTCACAGTCACTGAAGTGCTGGCTACAGGACCTGAGTCCCATCTCCAGCACTTGTGTAAGATCTGCCCATGGCAACACATGTTACTGTTGCTTTATAAACAGCTAGTACCAAAAGCCTGGCTACCTACCGGGAAAATATGTTCAGCGCCAGATCCGACAACATCTAGAGTTGTCCTTGTTTCATTTCTGCTGTGAAAGACCCTGACCAAAACAACCAGCTAGGGGAAAAAGGATTCATTTGAATTCAGGGTTCCAGGTTCAGTCCAGCGTGGCAGGGAAGTCAAGGCTGCAGGAACTTTAACCAGCTCATCAGCACACCGAGAGCCAGAGCAGAGAGCTTGCTCCACACCTTTTTTTTTGAGACAGGGTTTCTCTGTGTAGAACTTGCTTTGTAGAGCAAGCTGGCCTCAAACTCACACCTGCCTCTGCCTCCTGAGTGCTGGGATTACAGGCGTGTGCCACCACCTCCGCTCTTGTACAGTCCAGGACCCAAATCCAGGGAATGGTGTCACCCACGGCGGACTGAGTTTTCCCACATCAATTAGCATAGTGAAGACAAACCCTCCCAGAGACAAGCCCACAGGCCAACCTGCTCTAGATGACTCCTCACTAAGATTCTCTACCCAGATAATCCTAGTTAGTGTCAAGTTGACAATTTAACCATCACAAGAATAAATAGATCTCCCCATGAGGTTAGTCAGCTTCTAGCTATGCAAGGAAGTGTTCAGATGCTAGGTTTAGGGAAATGCCCCTGTGTCCCTTGCCTGTCAGAGCTAGGATAAGAAGTGACGTGGAATACTGGCAAGGATGCAACTGAATGTCCTCTGGTGATAAACCACTGACAGATAACAACTTGAAAACATACTTATAAAAAGTTAAGAAAGTTTTATTCAACCAAAACTTCAACAAAATTAATAAGTGAACATTGGTTTTTCCCTGCATATTGAAGAGTTAGACTTTCAGTTTGGCAGATTCAGCTAGTGAGAGCTTATGGGTTGTTCCCTCCTGCCTCTGTGTCTGCCTGTGTGTCTGTGCACCCCTTTCTCCTGTTGGTCCCTAAGCTCTCTAAGATAAGGGATAGTCCCCACCCACATTAGACCTGGCACATTGGAGGAGGTGTGGCATGCTCTCTGTGTTGGAAAAGGGTTCAGGTGGAATTGTCCCTGTGGTGAGCCAGCATGTGGTACCTACAGTGGACCGTGGCTGTCCAGGCTCTGTGTGTGTGTGTGTGTGTGTGCGCGCTCGCGCGTGCGCGCATGAGTTTGTGAGTGTGTGTGTGTGTGTGTGTGTGTGTGTGTGTGTGTGTGTGTGCGCTCGCGCGTGCGCGCATGAGTTTGTGAGTGTGTGTGTGTGTTGGGGTCCAAGGCTGCTCCTGTCCTTAGGAAGGACAAAATGAGGCACTTTCGAACAATGGCTCATTCCCCTCCTAGGACATTCACTTACGTTATACCATGCTTTGTCTCCTGCAGGACGGAGAACACACCCATGATTGCTGGCCTGGGGAAGGTAAGGCTGGTGACCCCACAAGTGCACTGGTTAATGAAAGTCTCCCTGGGTGCAGCTGGAGAATTAGAGCCAGGCATGGTGCACTCGTGTAGTCTCAGTACTTGGGAAGTGGAGGCAGGAGGATTAGGTGGGACCTTTGTTTTTTGTGGTAGGGTGAGTTGTTCCTGCTTAGCAGTCAAAGGGGGAAAGCTAGGCCAGTGAGACGACTCTGGTTTCAGCCCTGAAGCCCTTTTGTCCGCTGACTGCCACATGCGTCTGAGGCGGCAGCTGTGACTGTCTCCTCCTCCTCTAGTGTGCCCAGGCGTCTCTTGTCCATTTTCATGGCCCACAGCACTGAACAAGTAGTCCTTGTCTTTTGTTGGACATCTCTATGGTGTCTGTAGGCCCCTTATACAGCAGTTAGCATGACCCTAACATGTCACGGCAGGTCTTCTCTGCCCTAACTAGATCTAATTGCATTTACACCAGGCACCTATATTCTTATATTACCCTGCCCCCCCAGGGCCTGCAGGCATCACCGTCACCACGGTAGGCAGCTATCCAACAGACACACTGTCTTCTCCCCGCAGGTGGAAACACCCTTCCTATTCCTTGGTGACTCCTCAGGGACCTGGGGACCTGTTGTGGTCCCTTCCCAGAGTGAGCCTGCCATCTAGTTTTGTCCCTCTATGGAATGATACTCTTAGGACCTGAGGTTCCCTCAGGGCTTATTTGCTGTCTTGTCTATGACACCTGGAGCCTGTAGGGAGCCCCTGGTGACCTTCCTGAGCATGTGGTGCAGCTGGGCAGTGCTTGTCGCTGGTCAGCACACCCTGCAGAGGCACAGCAGTGGCCGAAAGGGTCTTTTCAAGTGTCTGGTCTTAACTCTCACACTTCTGTGTCCTCAGGCTGCTGAGCTGGTGAGTGAAAACTGTGAGGCGTATGAGGCCCACATGAGGGACATCCGAGATTACCTGGAGGAGAGGCTGGAGGTGAGAGGGACCTGCCCACATGGGAGAGTGCAGTGGCAGAGCTGGGACCAGACACTATCTCCCTGTGAAGGAAACTCAGTTTGGGGACCTGGAGAGTACAGTGGGTCCTGGGGGAAGGGAGCAGAACAGGGTACTGGAAGCTAGCTGGCATCAGAATTCCTAAAGAGGGCCCCTGGACCCAGCAAGAGTGTGTATCTTTCTTGTAGTCACATGGTTAAGGGTGAAGGGTGGATGTGCTTAGCGTGTGTTTACTTGTCCTAGCTTTGGGGTCCATAGTCTGTCCCCATAGCTGTTATAACAAGATAAACACATGTTGAGATTCTGTTTCCAAAAAAGGCTAGATATCAAATTGTGGCTGGGAGAGGATGACTTTGAAGTGACCACTGACTATTTCATGGTGTGTGTGTGTGGTGTGGTTTGGTTTTTAGGCTGAATTTGGTAAGAGAATACATCTGAACAGCCGGTTTCCAGGGGTGGAGAGGCTTCCCAACACCTGCAACTTTTCCATCCAGGGGTCCAAGCTTCAAGGTGACTACCGGTCTGATGTTGGTCCCTGTGTGTCTGAGCCAGGACCTGCCCCGCCTTGGAGTGCTCCCAGCACAGTGCAGCTGATGTTAATGGGGTATTTTCCTGGGTGACTGCTCAGCTCAGGGCTGACAGCAGACTGTGTGCAGGCCAACCTGTCTTAAAAAAGAAAGAAAATAATTCCAGGCTAGACAAGCTCCTTCTGCTCAGGACTGTAAGGGAAGAGAATGCAGAGGCCGCTGAGACAGCTGGCTGAAGGCAAAGTCAGGAGTTCAGGTGACTTCTCCCCCAGAGCTTCCTGGCAGGAGCTCTCTGGAAGGGTAACACTTCTATTCCCTGAGAGACTCAGGCCAAGGACCCAGACCTGTGTTTCACTCAAGGGCTTCTGAAGGAAGTTTTTTTTTTTTTTTTTTTTTTTTTTTTTTTTTTTTTTTTTGAGGCAGTTTATCTACAGCCCTGGCTGTCCTGGAACTCACTGTGTAGAGCAGGCTGGCCTTTTCCTCTTGAGTGCTGGGATTAAAGGCATGGGCCACCACCACTGCCGGCAAAGACTTATTTGTTTTTGTTTGTTTGTTTAAACATATTTGAGGGCCCTGTCTACATGATGCCTGCAGGCCTCAAGAGGGCATCAGATCCTGTTATACATGGTTGTGAGACACCATGTGGGTGCTGGGTATTGAACCCGGACACTTTGGAAGAGCAGCCAGTGCTCTTAACCGCTGAGACATCTCTCCAGCCCTTGGCTTTTGGCTTCCTCGGAGAGGGTGTCACCCCTCATCTCCCTGAGTCACAGAGAAGCCTGTTGTCCTGATGGGACATGATGGCAGTTGAAGTGTATACTTGGTGGGTGGAAGTAGACTTGCTTGCCCTCCTCACAGATGGAGGAAGCCATCTCCCCCTTTTTTCAGGGGCACCAGTGCCTAGTGAGGACCTGTGTTGATTAAAGTGTGACAGAGGTTCTTGGTTTAACTACACTAGCAGCCCCACGTGACCACAGCAGTAGGGGGCTGACCTTAGTGCTACTTTGCACCATGCCAGTGAGCAAGGCAGCCTGTCAGAGTCCCAGAGGGGAGGATGGTTAGAATGCCGTTTTCAAAGAGGGCTAGCATTTCTATCACTGGAGGGAAAAGGAATTCATTTTCCAGGAATTCTGCCTGCACTGGGATTCAGTGGGTGGTGTCAGGGAACCAGACCCAGAGGGCTGGGAGGGATGGGAGATGACCCAAGTCCGGCATCTAGGGACGCATGCTGTCTTCACAGGGTACATGGTGCTTGCACAGTGCCAGACACTGCTGGCCAGTGTGGGAGCTTCATGCCACTCAGATCATGAAGACCGGTGAGTATTCTTAGCTGCACTCAACTCTCAGGTAGAGGTGGTGGCGACTCAGGGCCGAGCCTCTGAGCTGCAGACTCACGCAGGGGAGAAGGGTTCTGCTCCTGGCTGCGAGCAGCATGGGTGCCTGTGGAAGGGAGCGGAGCTGGGTGAATGAACTTGGTTCTGGGACAGCAGCCAGCAATCCATACTGGATCCAGAGCAGGTAGGATGGTACATGAGCATGCCAAGGGAGATACAGAGGGTCCCTGTGCCAGCAGCAGAGGGGGACAAGGACCAGGCTCTAGGGGAATCAGCACATCACAGAAGAGAGAAAGGATCTATGGAGGGCAGGCAATGCCTGGAGTCCAGCACCTGGTGGCCGAGGCTCCATCAGGAACAGGGAGACTGAGGCCAGCTGGAGAGCAGGGGCAAGTGGGAGGTACAGACGGGAAGGGCACAAGGGTTGCCCCAGTGAAGCACTAGACACATCGTTCAGGGAACATTCTCCACGACCCCAATACCAGGAAGCCCCAGGAGCCAAGGCTCAGTGCAGAGCTGAACATGATGGTGGGAGGAAGGTATTACGCTTAGGAAGCAGTATGCTTCCCCATCTGGAGCACAAATGGGAGGATTTTAGGGGGACCTTACCTTTGAGTAGGCTTAGAGGACTGTTTGGGGACAGGAGGGCTCTAAGAGGTAAGTGTCAGCAGGCCATGTGGATAGGCACCGAGGGGACACAGCACACCCTAAGCTTGAGGAGCTGTCTGAGAGGTGGGAGCACAAAAGAGGGCAAGTTCTCAGCCGCAGCTGGCACTGTCCCTCCCTTGCAGGCCATCCCCAGTGCTCCTGAGCTGTGGCATACCCGTGGCCGTGGCCCGGAATGCACTCCGGCTCAGTGTTGGCCGGAGTACCACCAGGGCTGAAGTGGAGCTCGTTGTTGAGGACCTGAAGCAGGCGGCGGCCCATCTGGAGGGCTCGGGCTAGCGGCCGCTCCTCCTCAGTGGCCGGCGGCCCATCTGGAGGGCTCGGGCTAGCGCCGCTCTTCCTCAGTGGCCGGCGGCCCATCTGGAGGGCTCGGGCTAGCAGCCGCTCTTCCTCAGTGGCCGGCGGCCCATCTGGAGGGCTCGGGCTAGCAGCCGCTCTTCCTCAGTGGCCAGCTGAGCTTAGGCCACTCTGTCCATAGGAAACCCCCTGTGAAAGTCCCCAGCCCCTAACTGTCCCCTCTTAAGGGGACTGCACTGAGATGACTGTCTTACTCTGCGGTCAGAGTGATGAAAGCTGCCTGTCACACAGAATCCCACCCCAGCCCTCATCCTTCCAGACTCAGGACACCAGAGCTACATAGGACTCCCCTGTCACCTTCTGCCAAAGGCTATGTGGGAATGGGAATGTTCCACGCGTGGGGCAGCCAGTCAGGAACACCGGGCCCCAGGAATCACTTTGGCCAGAAGATAAAATCTAGTCTTTGTCCCTTGTCACTTAGCTGCTATTGTGAAAATAGGAAACTTGGTTTTGTCTTCACTCGTGGCCTCCCATGGGCTCCTACAGAGCCTCCCCACTGCCGGGTGCAGCCCTGCCTCCCTGCTGGCTCCTGGCCTGATGGTCCCCCAGATGAGGCCTCATGCCTGGCAGGCCCTTCTTGTTCCTGGAAGTCACAGGTCACCCTGCCCCAGGTCTTCTCCCTCCCTTCTACTCAGGGATTCAACTCCAGTGTGGCTGATGGGAGGCTGCTGTGTTCTTAGTCTTTGCCAAAGTGGGAAATCCAATCATTTCTCACTCAGCTTTAATTGCAATTTTCTTTGCAAAGTTTCTGTCATCTTGAGGGTGTGTGGCACACATTGTACCAATATTTATATAGGCATATCTTCTTGAAGAATGTTTTTAGCATGTGGGTCTATGGTCCACAGGATGACACAAGATGTGGAAAGAATTGTCAGAGACTAAATGAACTAATAAAATATGTCTGATCTTGCTTGAGGTGTTGTGGGCTTTTTCTGGTGGTGGTGGGAGGTTCTCTGTTTTTCTGCTCACAAGTTTGATGAATACCTGTCGGTGTGTCTGTGTGTCCGAGGTGAAGGGAAGGAGGTTCCTGGTGCGTCATTGTGAAATGACACCAAGTGCTTGAAGGGACTTCTGATAGACTGAGAGAGGTCCCTGATCGTCATCTACCTGTGGCACCAGGGAGAGGCCATGCTCGTCCTCACTTCCCCAGCAAGGACCAAGGCTGGTGCAGATCTCAAGAATGCTGGGGCCGAGAGGGCAGTGTGGAGCTATGAGAACATCCTCCCCTTCAGTGTGGGGCTATGAGGACATCCTCACCTTAGAGGCTTTGCCATCCAGCAGCCACTGGACGCTCACCCAGTGTCAGTGCTGAGAACAGCTAAGGACCAGGGTTCAAATACAGAGTTCAGCCAGGCATAGTGGTGCACACCTTAGTCCTAGCACTTGTGAGGTAGAGGAAGATAGAACTCTGTGAGTTCCTGACCCTTAATGAGACCCTGTGTGAGGTACACACACACACACACACACACACACACACACACACACAGAGAGAGAGAGAGAGAGAGAGAGAGAGAGAGAGAGAGAGAAGGTGGGGAGAGGAAGGGGAGACCTGAGGGCCTCTGGTGATGGTATTTAGACCCTAAGGGTTACCACAGCAGGTCTACTCTTTCTTCAAGTAGAATTGAGAAGCCTCCTGGGTAGCCTGCTAGTCTCACACTAAAATATTTGCTGACACAGGTTTCTGAGCTGGAGCTGACTGTAGTTGTGAACACCCTCTGGGTGCTGGAGACCCATCCCAAGCCAAGAACCCTGCTAAGGCATCCTCTTGCTTCGCTCTGTAGGTGATAGGACTCCAGCTGAGTGGCACCTGATGGCCTGATTTGCATATCCCTCCCTCCAGGGCCACACTCTCCAAGCTCAAAAGCTCCAGGCCCTGAGCCCACGTTGCTTGGGCCAGGCTTTGAGGGCCAGTCCCCCCCCTTCCCCCGTTGCTGCCTCCCATCTGCCCAGTGAGCTGCTTATCAGGTAACTAGAGCCCTCAGCAGCGTCCATGCCTGAAACAGGAAGCCCTACTGGGCCTGCATACAAGCCGCCACCACTAAGAATCCAACTTGAGGATGGAGGAGCAGCAGGCTCTGGTAGCCTCCAAGGACGGGGATGTAGCCACCTTGGAGCGACTGTTCGAGGCGGGTGCCCTGAGCCCAGGCATCACTGATGAGTTGGGGGCTGGCCTGGTGCATCACGCCACCCGGGCTGGCCACCTGGACTGTGTCAAGTTCCTGGTGCAGAGGGCCAAGCTGCCAGGCAACCAGCAGGCACACAACGGAGCCACACCAGTGCACGATGCAGCAGCCACTGGCAACCTGGCCGAGCTGTGCTGGCTGGTCCGTGACGGGGGCTGCGGGTTGCAGGTAAGCTACAATAGGGTGGCTGTAGGCCTGCTGTCCGTGAACCTGGCTGGGGCAAGTCCAAAAGGCCTGATCCCTGGAAGGTCCTAAGCTCTGTCTCTGTCTCTCATCCCCCCCCCCTAAAAAAAACAGCACAAACCCTTGAACACCAAGGCTACATCAGTCACCCTCATATGTATCCAGAAAAGTCACCTGGGCTTTTCCACCCCTCCCCCTGCAAGAAGCACCTAGGGCTGCCAATAATGGCCTTGCCTGTGTTCAGGATCCCATCTCTGATTAGACCTGATCAATAGAACCTGTTCCCCAAAGGGTCAAGAAGTGGATCTGTAAAGAGGCACCTTGGACTCTCAGGACCTTGGAGCCCTAGGGACACAGGCTGACAGCCATCCTAGTGAGAAAACTCTCAAGTCAGGTGACCATCCTGCTAGAACATGTCTTATCAGAGCTACCAGCCTCCTTCCTGCTGCATGCCTGGAGCTGGTGCAGGCAAGAGACTTCAGCGTCGTCAGCCAGGCTGCATTCTTGGAAGCACAAGAAAGCCACCAGAGTTGGGTGGACACATGGCATAGGTAGAGCTGCTCCAGCCTTCACACTCCTTTTCACTGACTCTTCCAATAACCCTGAGGCCAGAGAACAGGCACTGGCCCATTTCCAGACTCACTCTGGATAATGGCACCCTCAGGGAATGCCCAGGTCTGCTAGTTGCTTGACACCTTCAGAAGAAATGCCTTGGGGACCATCTTGAGGAGGGATGAGGGGCAGGCAGAGGTCTAGAGGCCTCTGTCCTGGAACACCTGTGGTGAGAGTCACTGTGCTAGTGGGAGCCTTTCTGAGCATGTGCAGAATGTGCGGGGACTCAATTGATCAGAAAGGTAGGCAGTTGGGGTGGGGAGGGATCTCAGGGGCCTAGCCTAGCTTCTTCCCCAGTCAAGCTACTCATTCAGTAGGAGGCAGAGGAAGCGGGAAAGGAGCCAGCTGCAGGCCTTAAGGGGTCTTCCAAGAGACCAGCCTCAGGCCATGTTTCTGGCCATGTTGGTGTGCCCAGCCAGGCTGCACTGGGGCCTGCATGGGTTCAGTGTCCTGCTTGTGTCCTGGCAGGACCAAGATGCCTCAGGTGTCTCCCCATTACACCTGGCTGCCAGGTTTAGCCATCCGGCCCTGGTGGAGTGGCTGCTGCACGAGGGCCATGCGGCCACACTGGAGACGCTGGAGGGGGCCTTGCCACTGCACCATGCTGCTGTCAGTGGTGACCTGACCTGTGTGAAGCTCCTGACAGCTGCCCACAGCAGGTGAGAGACCAGTCAATTTGCCCATAGTGATTGGCCACTGAGGGAGCCTGCATAGAGGAGAGGCAAAAGACAACCTGCTGGTGGCCTTTGAGGCAGGCCCTGTGATTCCAGAGGATAAGCAGGGGCAGAAGGCATGGAGGCAGGCTCCGCACGGGGGGGGGGGGTGGTCGTTCAGCATAGGTGCAGCATTGCACCAGTTGGGGGGCTGCAAGGACTGCACCCAAATGGTGCCTGGGAGAAGCGCCTGCCTTCAGTCATCCTCATTGAGAACACCATGACCAGCATCAACAAATCCAAGGCCTTGTGCCCCACCCTCTGTGGTTGGTGGAGGGGGGAAGATAGGGCCAGACCCACGGAGGCGAGCGGCTTCCCAATTTCTCTTCCTTCATTGTCTTCCGGTCTATACAAAGCTCACCTTGCTAGAATAAAGTGAGGCCGAGGGGCTTTGAGAGGAAAGAGACCTGAACTCTTGCCCTTGAGCAAATCAGTGAGCTCTCAGCCTCCATTTCTCCTTCTGCCCGTTGAAGCTTGTAATGGCCTCTCCATGATGAGTAGAGGTGCCCCTGTGGAGTGGATCCAAAGTCACTCAGTGAGTTGCAGGGTGTCTGTGGAAGCGTGCCATTACTTCCCTGCCTCCCCTGCCTGTGTGGCACTCTGGCTCCAGGGCCCCAGAGGAGAGGATGTGAGACGAGGCCGAGGTGCAGTCAGAGCCTTAGAAGATACATGCTTGAGCTGGGAGCAGTTAAGAGCCAAGCCTTACTCCTGAGGGAGGCCACTGTATCCAGCCCTGGGTGAGCGCAGCACTGGGGCAAAGTGAAGGCTCTGCTCAGTGGATACAGAGCTGTGTCCGGCAGGGTTGCTCGGTGGCGGCAGCAGACACTACCAGCCGCAGTGGCACAGAGGTAGAGGGGGCCCTCGGGAGTTAGGGGTCAATTCTGTGTCTCTACAGGGATGGCCGAGAAGGCAGTTAAGGCTGTGACCGTTCTCTGTCTAAAATGACTGATATGAGCAAGCTTGACCCAGGCAAGGAAAGAGGGAAAGAAAGGACACTGGTTATGGGAGTGGGGAACAGAGGCCATTGAGGCAGAAGCTGGAATTAGGAAAACTCAGACTATATGGTCAGGGGTCAGGGATCAAGGACAAGTCTATGACATCCAAGGATGATGTCAGCTTGGGGTAGGACACTGGCGCTCTCTGCTGCTGGTCACTGGGAACCAAGGATTCACCCAGGCCCAAGTCCCCCAAATGCTGCCCCAGCTCAGCCTCCTCCAGGCAGTTCTGGTGCAGGCCTCATGAGCCTCCCTCCATCACAGTGGTGTGAACCAGCAGACCCGCAATGGCGCCTCTCCACTCTACCTGGCCTGCCAGGAGGGCCACCTGCATCTGGCACAGTTCCTGGTGAAAGACTGTGGGGCCGACGTGCGACTGCGTGCCCTGGATGGCATGAGCTCACTGCATGCTGCAGCTGCCCGTGGCCACTACTCTCTGGTTGTCTGGCTGGTAAGGGGGCACTGTGGGGAACAGGACGTCCAGAAAGTCCAGACCCTAGAGGCAGCTAGGCCTGGATAGATCTGGAAGGGGGACTCCAAGGCACTGAGGTCACACAAATCACCCAGAGTACGAGGTCGGGCTCCCGGGTGCCCGCAGGACTATAGGAGACGTGGCAGCCCCCAGAGCTCTCGGGCCCCGTCCTAGGAACTGGGTGCCTCTCTGGAGTTCACTTGGTGTTGGTGATTATCCAGGTGCCCTGTCACAGACGCCAGCACCTGGCCCGAGCCACCCAAACACATTCAAGCCCTGTTGCCTCAGAGCTCCAGGCCAGACCCTCACCTTTCCCAGGAAGGAAATCCCAAACTCCAGAGTGACTGAGTGGGCCAGGGCCTTCTCACCTTTAAAGAAAAAAACAAAAAACAGCCACTCCCAGGGGAGGTAGGCGTTTCAAGAGTTCACTAGAGATTCCATAGTGTCCATGAGTTGGGGGCCCCCCTGGAGGAGGAAGCAGAGGAGGAACAGCTGCGGATGGACAGGAAGTAGCCTGATGAGCATTGCGTGGGGAGCAGGACTCAAGGCCATTCCTTAGGAGAGAGTTTTACACCCAAAGGCAGGAAAGCCCCGCCTCTGGGCCTGGGATGGATTGGGAAAGGGAGAGGCGACCCTAGGTCGTGGACAAGGGCTCGGTGCCAAAATTCACCTGCACGGCAGAAAGACATGCTGGCTGCCAGTGAAGGAGGTAGGGATGGGGTCTGCCTTCCTGCAGCGCTCCCTTCAGCCTCCTCTCAGGCCTTTGTTCATGCTGTGCCTTGTGCCTTTCCACGACCCCTGCGTGTCCCTGGTATTAATACCTGACCAACATCTGGCTGGCACCATAGCAGCTGTTTCCACACAACATCTGGAGGTTTGGCCCTGTCCGTCAGCTGGATTCCCTGGGCCTGGCAGTTGGTGTGAGGAGCCACAAAAAGAGCAATGGTCTCCCAACCTTGGTTTGACACCCAACCTCCCACAGGTCCCAGGGGCTGCGTCATTTGTCTTCAGCTTCCCTCGTAGCACCTGCCTGACCACTAGTGTGTCACCTGTGTGTCACCTCACTACCCCAGCTCCCCCAGGAGAAAGCCTCGCCTCCAGGCTGCCCAATTCCCCAATACCTTTTGTCCTTGATGCTCTGGCCATGGCCTTTCTTGTAGATCTAACTCATTCACTTGAGACCATGACCCTCCCCTGTGCTGTGTCCCAGTCTGAGTCTCAAGCTGGCTATCCTGCCACCTGAATGTAAGCCAGTGGGATGTGATTGGAGAAGCAGCCATGGTGGTGGCTTGTGGCAGGGCCCAGGTGATTTACCCCGAGACCTTTGACAAACACAGTGGGCTGTAGGTCCTGAGACAGCTCAGTGGGAAGGGAACCCTGTCTTTGTGGAAAATACTAACCCCATTCCCAGCAGCAGAAAGAGCAGAAACATCACAGTTCCCTCTAAGGAGCTTCCTGCAGACCCCACAGAACACAGACAAAGTTCGCATTTCAGTAGGCAAGCCCATGAGAGAATGGACACAGCCTGAGAGGACCCCAGCTGGGTGCTGTGGGGCAGACCCCTTGGTGCCCTTACAGGGCAGATGAGGCCAGAGACAAAGGCAGGCCTCACTCAAGGCCCCCACCAACAAGACAAGCCCCAGGCAATGTGAATAGCTCTGGACCAGAGCTATGGGGGAAGGTGCCATAGCACCCAGGCCTCTAACATCACCCTCCCAGAGGAGCTGAGACCCGCAATGGCTGCCTGTGTCATCTTCCTCTCTACCCTCCTATTGCTAAATGCCCATGTGGCATTCCTCTCTTGCTGTGGCATTTATCTTGTGTGTGTGCTTCCAAAGTTCAAGTCCTGTGCTCACATAACCTGCCCTGGTCTGGGATGTCACATGGGTCACAGGGCACGTGGGATGAGCCAGCTCTGCCTCAAGGCTTCCTGGGAATATATCCACTGCCCACTGGGGATCACAGCTGGGAGTCCCATTTCTGCTCTGAGTGCCCCCGTCCCTCCTCCCCGAGGCTGGCTACCCCAGGTCCCTCCTCAGCTGATGGCTATCTTCCTGGGTTCTCCCACCAGGTCACATTCACAGACATTGGCCTGACAGCACAGGATAACGAAGGAGCCACGGCCCTGCACTTTGCAGCTCGGGGTGGCCACACACCTATTCTTGACCGGCTTCTGCTCATGGGTGCTCCCATCGTGAGAGACTCCTGGGGAGGAACTCCCCTGCATGACGCAGCTGAGAATGGACACATGGAGGTATATTTGAGGGGGCCTAGGACTCTGAGCTGGCCCTTGTCAGTGTGCCATCGAGTCCTCCCAGACGTCCTTTGAAACACATGCCAGCACTACCCTTCTATAGGGAATAAAGGGGGGTGCAGCCGGCAGGAAAACCCCCGGTCCCTGCTCCAGGCTAGGCTTGGTGATGTGTGGCTAAAGGCTAATGTAGAATGCGTAACTTAGACCTGCTGGTCCAGGTGGCCCCGTTGTCAGGAATGAGCCTCCAGAACCCACTACATGCAAGGGTCACAGGTCAGGAGGTACCAAGCTCTGAGGGCTGCGGTAGCTGGTGGCTGTCTGGGTCTGGTTCCATGCAGGTTTCTCCTCCCCCACCCTTCCTGCCCTGAGAAACTTGAGCTCCACTTGTTCCCTTCCCTTGTTCCCTGCAGGCCTCATGGGTTTCTGATTTTTGCCTAGGTTGCCCTGCAGCTCTCCAGGCAGACTGGACTAATCTATGGGGACTGTCACTGGAGACAGCACATGTCCAGTGGGCCCAGTGTCCCAGCATGGGCCAGAGTTTGGGTAGCTGTTCCTAGCAGGGAACCACCTCAGCAACGCCAAGCAAAAGAACCCCACACTGTGCAGCCACAGGGTCACTGAAGGCAGCCAGCCCAGCCTATGGCAGCTACCCAGGGGGCTTTCTCTACCTCCCCTGCCTTCCAGGCAGGGACTCTCTTTCGCTCACCTTACTCTCCCACAATCCCTGCTCAGCTCACTCCAGCTCTGTCTTGGGCAGGGTGAGCCTGGAGAATAGAGAAGCCTGCCAGAGTCCTTGGGGACCCTCTCTGTCCTGTCTGGGTGGAATGACAGGGGGCAGTGCGCTAGAAGAAGGGAGTCATTTCCACCCCACCGTGAGAATCTGTTAGGCCTCCAGGCAGCTGGTGACAGATACTTTGAGCTCTGCCCACTGGTGAGCAGGTCCCAAGCACCCCAGATCCTTTTTAGGGGAAGGTGGGTGGTGTTTCTCCAGCTTAGCTAACCTCCAGAGAACTTTCAGATATGCTCACAGCTTACTTCAACCACCCCATTCTGGTTTTAACTGGCCCTGGGGGAAGCCTGAGGAGGACTGGTGCAGAATCCCTAGGGAGTGCTCACCTGTGCCCAGTGGGAGGACCGTGAATGAACAGTCTCAGTAAACTCGTCACATGGACACACGTGGGAAGGAGTGGGGGGGGGCTGGGTGAGGTCAGTGTGGAGGGGGAGGCTGGGAAGAGGGCTGCGGGAAGCAAGGCTCATGCAGGAGAGAACTCGTGGGCAGAAGGGCCATAATGCGGTGTAGGAAGCCGTTGCAGGCTGCTGTAGGACGTGAGGACAGGTGTGTTTCATGTCTGAAGGGGGGCACTGTGCGGTGGGACAGCAGGACAAGCGTGCGTGACGCTGCCTCAGGCCAGATGTGTGGCTACGAAGGACTGTTAGCTCTCTACCCATCTAACTCCAGAAAGATCGTTTAGCAACCCCGGGGACACCCACTCACTAATGCCCTATCCTGTGGAGGTTCAGCCATCTACTGGGTCTCGTGCCCTGCAGTGCGTGTCCACCCCCTCCCTGTTCACAGTCATTCTCTCAACGGACACATGAGGAGAAGTGTTGGTCATTGTCAGTGGGTTCTGTGGGGGTCAGCCCTCTGTGGGTCCTGGAAACTTGGGGCTGGCTTAGTTGGTTACAGTGATTGGAGTGCTTTTAGGCTTGTGACGGGGTCACGAATGGTGGCTCTGCCAGAAAGGCCCTACACAGTGAAGGACACACTTGCACCGGGTGAACCTCCTCAGGGCTCAGGACTCAATATGCAGTTGTGAAAACCCAGTCTGTGACCATCTGAGCCAGGGCCCTCCTCGACACGCCTCACTCCCTCAGTGAGAACTGAGTGGGCATGCACACATCTGACCCGCTTGTGACCAGACTGGACTTCACATTCCTCTCTAGGAATAGCTCCACAGTATACACTGAGGGGACAGGCATTTGGTTTCATCCTAGCTTTAAAGATGATGCCAGTTGCTGGGCACGATGTTGGAGCTTCACCGGTCTGACCCTTATTTTTATCATTTTGCCTTTTGGTTTTGGCACTACCGTTGTTCTCAGCCAAGATACCGGAAGCAGTGCGGGCTTTGTTTTTTAAACAGTCTTGAGTAGCCTAAAAGTCACTAAGTAGCCGAGGGTGGCCTTGAGCTTCTAGCCCTCCCACTTGTGTCTCCTGAGTGCCGGGACCTTGGGTATGCACTAGCACACCTGGCTTGCTTGGTACTGGCAATTGAACCCAGGGCTTCATGCATGCTAGACAAGGACACTACCAACTGAGCTACATCCCGGCCACAACAGCCTGACTTTCTGATTGTTAAATGTATCGTGAATCTGCACACAGGTAAATCAAACCGTCCCACTTACAACCTGGGTATAGCATGGATGATAAAAACACAGAGACGGATATTGGGGTTCAGGCTGAAGATCAGAAAAGCAAAGCAGCCAACCACTAGAGAGTTCTTACCTCTACCAAGGTTCAGACTGAAGGGGAGATCCACCAAACCTCAGACTGCCCTGTCCTCTGTGTCCCCCTGCCTAATATTCATTCATCTCTAGTGCTGGGATTAAAGACGGGGGATCCCAAGTGCTGGGGTCACCTTTATGTGAGCTCTGTTTTTCTTTTAGAATGAGTCACTCTCGCATATCCCAGGATGGCCTTGAACTCCCAGAGATCCATCTGCCTCTGTCTCCTGAGAGCTGGGATTAAAGGTGTGTGCCACCACTGCCTGGCCTCTGTGGCTACCTAGTGTGGCTAGCTTTGCAGTCTGATCTTCAAGCAAGCTTCATCTGTTAGATCATAAACAAAATATCAATCACCACATCTAGGCATGGTAGTGCATACCTAACACCCCAGTGCCTGGGGGACAGAAACAAGAGTCACAAGTTTGAGGCCATCCTCATAGGGAGACCCTGCCTCTAAAAGGAAAAACTAAACAAACAAGCAAACAACACCAAAATCCAGTGACAACAAAACAAGCTTTCGTGTAATCTTGGCACAACTATGAAGTCAGCCTGTGGCGAAGATTGCTATTTAGATCATTAATTAATGAGGCATCCATAATTCCAGGTGACCCTGTGTGCACAGATAAGCAATGCTGAGAGCCTTCACAGCTGGGCAGAGCTGACCCCTAGTCGCCAGCCACTAGTCATCTCTACCCATTCCCTTGCCTTCCTGTGGGCAGGAGCCCTGTGCAGGACATCAGAGCTGGAGGTCAGAGTCACAGCAGAGCAGGGAACCCTGCACGAAGTCCAAGGGGGCAGCTGGGGCCTTCCTCCCTTTCTCTGCCTTTCTTAGCTGCATCTGATTCAGCCATCTGGCCCTCCAGGTTTCCAGTGCAGGGTTTTTAATTATTTAGAAACGACGTGTACAGGTCGATGGTATCGCACATAGTGTTTGTGTTAGAATAGTGAGTGAGGTATTAAGAAGAGCTGGGATCAGAAGGCCCAGGGTGTGCTGGCATTGAGGATCCAGATGGTTGTCTTCAGCTAGATGCTTGTCCGCAGGGCAGCCGTGGAGCTAGCTAACCAGGTGGATGGAGGTTTTGCAGTCATCATTATAACCTTGGAAGAATTCTTGGCTTCCTCGCTCGCCGTCTGCAAACCTGGAGATGCCGAGGCTCCCACAGTGACTGGGAGATAGGGCCGGAGTCTGGTGCACATGGGGCTCTCAGGAAGGCCTTGTGTGCTCCTAGCTTGGACATGGGCCTCCAGCTGGGGACACAGTGGCTTTGTCAGCTTTTCAGACAGAGGGTGGAGACCAGTGTCAGAAGCTGGGAGAGTGAGAGAAAGCAGGTTGGGGAGGGCCATCCTCAACAGTTCTGTTTCTTCAGCTCTCGGAACCCCACAGGCTTTCTCTTTTTAAATGAAACAAACCCATAAATCTACATCTTCTTCCCACTCCAAGCTCCTATTCGGAATTGCTGTCCTGCAGTCTGGTGTGTCTGTTGAGGGCTCCCTCAGTGAGGCTTTGTGACTGGGAATCATCTGTTCTTTTTGTGTGTTTGCCTTCAAATGTTATGTCCTCATCAGTAGTGAGATACCAATGCCAGAAATAAGCTGGGAGCTGGGAGCCAGCTATGGTGTGCTGTGGTGTGATGTACACTTGCAATCCTAGGACTTGGAGGTGGAAGCAGGAAGATCAGGAGTTCAAAGCCAGACTCAGCTGCTTAACAAAGTTGAAGTCAGCCAGGGCTATAGGAGATCCTGTCTGGGGGAAGAGAAAAATAAATAAATAAACTTTGTGATTTCCAATCTTTCTTGTGCTTTAATCATCCTTTGCACCATCATCCTTGTCCATTAGAAGGCCAGGGGCCTGTGTCCTGAAGTTGTCCTCTGCCCCTCACTTGTACTTTCTGCATCCTACCTACCGTGAGGTAACAGTAGGCAGGAGGGCCTTTATTTATACCACCTGGGATTTGCTGGATTTGTGCTCTGGCATTTGCCATCTGTTATAAGATCCTCAGCCATGATCTCTCAGACAGCACCTCTGCCCACTCTGTCTCTCCTCTCCTTCTGGGGCTCATGTTATATGTATGTTGGACTTTGTTGTCTTGTGTTAGTCAGCTTTCGATCGCAGAGTCTGCATAGCTTGTAAGGAGGAAAAGTTTGTTTGGGTCACAGTTTCGGAGTCTTCAGTCCACAGTCTTTCTGTCTTGTTGTTGTGTGTCTGGGACCACAAAGAACATCATGACAGGAACACGTGGGAAGGGGCTCAGCTCTGTGTAGCTCAGCTCTGTGAGAGGGAGAGGGAGTGAATAGGATTAGGCTCCCCAGTGGCCTAATATCCTTCTTCTGGGCCCAACCACTTCTAAGTCCCACTGTATCTCAATAGCACCGTAGACTGGAGACTAAGACTGGCCTCTAGAGGACATCTGTCCCGACGATGGTGCATGTCTGTCTGTCCTGACAATGGGGCATGCCTAGCCTGATGATGACGTATGTCTGTCTGTTCTGATGATGGTGCAGACCTTTCTGTCCTGACGACGGCGCATGTCCACTAGGTTTTCTGTTTCCCTTTTGGGTCTGCAGTGTCTCTGTTATGTTGTTTTAAAAGCTACATTTTGAAATTAGTTCACTAACCAGGGTTTCCGTGAGGCACTTTCGTGCATCCTAGCTTTGGCTGACTCCCACCTCCCCTCAGCTCTCCACGCTCACCCTCACGCCTTTAACTCCCAGAATCCCCCTCTTCCTGCATGCCACATGTATGCTGCTATCCCTGCAGTTGCATTTTCAACTGGATTGTGAGGTGGCTTCCGCGTGGCTCTCCATCCACCACCGTCGTTTCCCTCTTACACCCTGCTTGTCTTTCAACCCTCAGTGTTCCAAGGCTCTGCTTTACTTTGTTACCCTGCCCACCTTTTCTGTATGTGGGCCCTCCCGGCTCCTTCTAGCTGCCAGGCTCCTACGTATGTGCCTCAAGTTAGACACACACAGATTTGAAGCTGGGTCCATGTACAAGAGAACATGTGGCATTTGTCTTCCTGGGCCTTGGTGGCCTCATTCAGTATACTTTTTTTCCATGGGTTTGTTCTGACCAATGTTCTCTGTCTAGCTATTCAGCCTGCGTTCTTGGTTGTATTCATCTCTTTATGCCCCGTTGGTCATTTTCAATCTACTGTGTGTGTGTGTTTTTTTTTTTTTTTTTGGGGGGGGTTAATCTTGAGACAAGTTCTCATGTAGCCCAGGCTGGCCTTGTGCTTACTATGTAGCTAAGGATGACCTTGACCCTCTGATCTTCCTGCCTCCGCCTCCATACACGGGTGTTGCAGGTGTGCTCACGTGTTTATGAGATGTTAGGGGTGGAACGTGGGGCGTGACAGGCAGGTGCTCTGCCAACTGAGCCACATCTCAAGCCCCACATCACTTTCATTGTCTAGAATACCACGCCTAAATTTTTACACTCCGGCTTTATTTCTTTGAAAGTCATCATCATGGTGGTTTTCCTGGACCCATTTGTTGGAGCCAATCATTTCTCATATTTCCCTGAATCCTTCACTTTTACTGACTGTGTGCTGGACGCTATGTAAATAGGTGTAATTAGAGTGATTTCTTATCACCGTAACCAGGCAAGACTGAGAGCTACAAGCCTAGGTCCATTTTAATCTTCATTGCCTGCTAGAGGTTCCTGGCCATCTTGAAGCATGAGGCAGTCACCTGGACCATAGGTGCCCACAGCCTACATTAGCCTATGAGGAAAAGGGCAGAGTCACTGGCAGGAAACTGAGTGACCAAGCCTGCAGCCAGGAAGTGGCCTAAATGTTCTTTTTGGCACCCAGTGAGCCATGTGTCATGGAATATCCCATTCTCCACAGTGCTGCCAGACCCTGCTCTCCCACCGCGTAGACCCCTTCCTGCGTGATGAAGACGGCTATACAGCGATGGACCTGGCGGACTATCACGGACATCAGGATTGCGCCCAGTATCTGCGGGAAATGTCTCGGCCGGTAAAACCTTGCGGGCCATATCTATCCTGGAGGGCTGGGGAGGAGGGCTTGGCAGCTGGCTACAATGCTCATTTAACATACTTCTCTCACCTCAAACACTTGCCAGGGACAAGGGCCTTGGAAGAACCCAGCCAGTGACTCAGTAAGCCAGGGGAAGCAGAGAGCAGGCAGCGACACTGGCCAGGGAAGGAACTGTCATGCATGGGAAGGTCCTGTGACAGAGGTTAGGCTGCGATGGGGGCTGAGGCAGGACTGGACAAGCCATGTCTGTCGTGTGGACCATAGAAACCATGTCTATGTCTTGGAGACATTACTTCAGGCTGAGCATGCTCAGGGGTGGAAGTGAGACCCAACTGTGGCTGAGGTAACCCTCATGCAGCCCATCATTCTCCAGAGGTAGCAGGCTCAATCTACTCTATGTGTGGCTCTCTGTGTCCCCACCTCTTGGAGCCAGAATCCTTCACTATTCCAATTGGTCCCTGTTCCCGGCACAGGACAGAGCCCAACAGTTTGCTGACTGACCAGATAAGGGAATTCACAGAGGAGTGGATTGGTGTGAGCAGATGGCCAGAGGGAGAAGATAGGGGAGTGAGGCAGGTTGGAGGGTTCCCTTGTGGGTGTAGTTTGGTGACTTGGATCCAACTCTTTCCAGTGCGTTCCTTGCCTCAATCCTTCCCTCCCCATGCAGCCCAGGGTAGTGACCATGATGAGTTCCGTCAGTTCTCAGTGGTGTCACCCCTTGAGGAAGATGACCTGTCCTGCCCATGTTCAGGTGGGGGCACTGAGGCCCAGGAGGTGAGCCCTGGGTTCACTTGAGGGGATTCCAGGTTTTTCTTCCCATGGGAATGTCCCTCAGAGTGTCAGGAACCAACTGAAGCAGAACTCTCCTTGGCCTTTTGGCCTGTGCTAGGTACATCATGGGTCATATAGCCAAATTTCACTGCAGCAAGCCTGACCACTGCAGTGTGGTGCAGCTCAAGTGGTCCACAAGGACTCAAGTGGGGCTCCTCCTGGGGCGGAAATCTCAAAACCTGGGACTCAGCTGTTTTGGAAATGGGCCAGTGACTAAGCACTAGGCTGTGTCTGTCAATGCAAGGTTCCTGCCCTGGCTGGGGCTGAGTAAGTGGTGACATGCTGATTTCTGGAAAATGAGCAGGGCTGTACATTCTGCACCCAGGGATACCCCAGCCACTGAAAACGCCAGGTTCCTTTCCTCACTGGGATCTTCCCTGTACTGGGTAGCAGCTGAGATCAGGGGGGTGGGAAGGGTGGCTGCTCCTGTGGCCCCCATAGCAGGAGTACCTCTTCCCATGGACCAGGCCCCATCCATCTTCCAAAAATCCCTGTAGCCCCCACCCCAGGTGTGGTGTGAATTCCAAGGCCAGAACTCTCTGTTCATGCAAGCTCTTGACATTCCATCTCTATAGCCTGGCATGGCCAGCCCCTCCTGGACCTTATTCCACCTCAGGGAGAGGGTCTCTGCATAGTCCCTTGTCCTGCTGGATTGAGGGTAGCAAGCCCATCTTGCCTTCCTGGGGTTGATCTGGTTCTGGCTGTGTCTGAGAAGTTATATAGGATCCAAGGCAACAAGACACCATCTTGCCTGGGGACTATGGAACCTGGCACTCCTGAGTCTGCATGGAATCCCCATAGGCCTAATATGGTCCATCCACTTCCTGTACCCAAATATCTTCCTTCTTGCTCATATGTGGGCAGCCACCCAGGCCCTGAAACCCTGACCGCTGAGTTTGTGTGGACCATTTAGAACTTCATAGTTAGGGTTAGAGCTTGGTCACCATGGTGTCTTCTGATGGTGCCTGGTAACATCTAGGGAAGCCCAACTCTGCCACTGCCTGAGTTGTTCTCTAGGTCTCCCACCTTGTGTGGGAGGACAGGCTGTCAGCTGCAGGCAGGCCGGCCGGCAGCAGGGGGAGTGCACCTGATGCAATATTGATGGAAATGCAATATGCAGAGGTCGTCTGCCCTGGCTCTCTCCTGTGTGGGCCTGAGGAGATGGTGAAACCCACTGTCCTGAGCTGCTCTCGGGGGAACTGTGGGCCCAGGAGAGGCAACTTGAGTGCTAGGCTCTCAGTATCCAGAGCTGCTCCCTGAGGGGTGCACCTTCAACGACCACTTCACATAAGGGCTCTGTGGGACCTGGGCACGCCCTTTGCTGAGGGTGGGGCCTGCACGAGGCACTGGGGGATTCAGGCCTTGCTTCTCTCTGCATCTCAGCGTCCCTCTGCACAGTGAGAGGTTGGGCCTCCTTTCCTAGGTGGGACAGAGGCTGTATGGCTATTGAGGCGGTAGCCTGCTGCCCACCTGTCAATCAGTTAGTGGGTAGCCTGACTCCCTGGTGCGGAAGTCTGAAGGGTGCTCTAGAGGTGTTAGGCATTGCGGCAGTCCTGGATGATATGTGTGCAGACTTCCAAGCCCAAGGAATGCTGCCCTCATCCCTTATGGTCTAGGTTGCCCTGCTCGCCTACCTTATTCTCACTCCCACCAGTATGGTCTGGGTCCTCCTGGGCACAAGGCACCAGCCTTGACTTCCTCATTCTTAAAGCAGATCTGAAGGCCTTGTCTGGGGATAGAAGCAATGTTCCTCTCTTGATCTGTCGTGATGGCCTCAGCTCAGTCGCCCTCTTCTCACTGCAGAGGGTCCCAGGGCCCTTCCATAGACATGCAGGAACCAGGGAGGGCTGGAGACATCCCCAGACAGAGTCTTGTCTCGGGGCAGAGTGGAGGTGGCTGCCCACAGTAATGGAATCTCAGCTGTGGTGAATGGTGTCCAGCTCCGTCTGAGGTCATGATTTTCTCAGCCCGGGTGGCATTACAGGCCTGTAACCCAGCTCGACACAGCTGCCCTCCATGATTAATGCATGGCAGGCTCAGTAATGCTCAAATCTCACCAAAAACGAGGAAAGAGACGGCAGGTGGTGAAGCCAGAGGGACTGCTATCCTCAGAACAGCTGTCTAGGACATGATATGCCCAGCCATTAGGACTAAAGGATGGAGCCTGGCACCCTGCTCCCCGCTCCTATACCAAGGATTCCCTGGGGGTCCATGGTCAAGACTGAGAGGCAAGGCTGTGGGGGATCCCACTGCCTGGAGGGCACCATAGTTAGGCTCCCTCCTGCCCGGGTTCAGAGGGGTCAGGACTCATGGCTTCCTGTCTAGGTCCAGTCAGACACTCCCCATGATGTCTCTCCTTCAACGTCCCATCTGTAGCCATGCCATGGCTTCCCTTTCTTGTGCAGTGGTGAGGAGGGCCCAGTGCCCAGTGAGCCCCAGGTCCTGAAGTCCTCAAGCTCTGGGGCTGTTCTGAAGTTGGAGATCCATTCTCCCAGCCCAGGCCAGCATCCCACCTGTTCTGTCCTCCTAGCCTGAGGAGGATGCTGCCAGCCCCACTAAGCCCTCGCCCCATCTTCCCTGGGTGAGGTGGGCAAGGACACTTCTTGCCTATCCTCTTGGCAGGAGATTGAATGGCAGAGAGGAGAGCTGAGGCTCCCAGGCGAGGGTTCCCTTGCCCCCAGGCCCCACCTGAGTAGATGAGGTCTGGATGGCTGTCATGTCCTCAGTGGGCTTGTGTTTCAGCCAAGGAACCCTGAACCTGAGCGCCCCATATCAAATCAAGAGCATTCAGTTGCTCCTGTCCTACAGGGTCACCCCTGTAACAGCCCTCAAGGCTCGTCAGGCTCAGGAGCTGTCCCCAGAGCTTCTGCTGCCCCTCCCTCAACTGTGTGCTGCAGCTATGAGACCTTGGAAAGCCCCGTTCCGTCACTGCATGCTGGGAGAGGCCCTGCAAGTAGGGCCGGCCCTCTGGGTAACCTCAGGTCCTCCACCTCCCCAAGGTCCATCCCGAGACCTCTACTGTGCAGCATGAGGCTCTGTGGTAAGGGATCCCATACCTAGCCCCAGCCTGCTGGCCACCTGACACCTGGGCCTTCAAATATTAATGCGATACCTCCTACTCTGGGGGTACAGCTTCGACAGCTTCAACAGCCCCCAACAGCCAGGACTGGGACATCCACGGCTCCCTGTGCTCAGCTGCCCAGCATTTGCATCTGAGAACCTCCAGGGCGGAAGGAGACAGATGTTCCAGTCCTGCAGCTCCACGTGTGGGCTCCTGGGCTTTGCAGAGCCCGAGGATAAATGAGATGCACTAGAGGGCACATGGTGATTGGTGCTGCTTTCATCTCCCTATGACCTGGTGAGCTGAGGGTCTTGGGTAGTGTGGGACTGAAGGGCAGGACAGATCCACCTTGGCCATGGGGGAGAAGTGGCTCAAAGAGGCCAAGAGTTTGCCTGGGCAGTGCAGGCTGCCACACTGGGGTGCGAGCAGAAGGCCACCACTGCAGATGTGGGTAAAATTTGAAGGCAGGCACAGTTCCTGATAGAGACCTGGCGGAGGGCCATGTGTTCTGAATCAGGGCTGGTTCAAGCCAGAGCCCCTGTCCTGCTCATGGGGTGGGGGGGGGGTGGTGTCTCGTTAGCACCATTTTAAGGGCCTGACAGTTATGTTGGCTTCCTCTGTCTCTTGGAAGGAAGTGCTAGGGCTTAGGTGTGACTGTGGGGTGGATGCCCAGAGGGAATGCTATGTGTGTCGTGTGCCCAGTTAACTGCAGGCAGGAGCTGGGCATCAGCATGACAGAAGGGCATTGACGCAATGTTGGCCCACAGAGCTCAGGAGCCCGCCATCCTAGAGACAAGGTCAAGAATCCTTCCACATCAGCTGTCAGCCAAAACACCAGGCCAAGATTGGAGGGCTTGGAGGGACATGGGGAGGGACCAGCAAGCACTCTTCAGGCCTCATATCCCTTCTCCCTAACCAAAGCCAGTAGGAACAAGAATCCCCAAGCTTCCCTGGGTCAGGTGCTACAGCTGAGACTGAGCAGGGCTGTGCCGGGCAGCACATTCATGTCAATGGCTCACCCAGTGGTCGGGACCTGAGGACAGTAGAGGTGGCCAAGGACAATTGACCTTAGGTGACCCAACCTAAACATGGAGGGGCTGTCTCTCCAGTCTTTGATGGTCCCCTTTTGGTGTGGTTTGCTCACTGAATGCAGGTCCTGGCTTGCACCTCTGCCTGAGATATATGGTCCTAGCCACTCCACCCCAATTTAGGGGCTGAGAAGAATTTCTTGCCTCTCTGCCCAACCAGCATGTCTGTCCTCTTAGGGACTGGGCAATCCAACCAGTGGTACAGTAGTTTGGGGAAGGTTGGGTAATTTGATCTCCAAGGCCAGGCTCTCTGAGACAGCAGAACAGCCCTGGATACAACCTAGGGGTCTTGCTCAGGCTCCCTAGGCGCTATGTGACCTGAGCTCAAGCCCTGACATATCACTTGAAAAGAGGCTGCTAGGCTTGCAGGGACCTGCCACAGCCCTCCACCTCCTAACCAGTTCCTACTGAATCCCTTACCCCAAGTGATCCTCAGGCCCATGTCAAGGAGGGAGTCTTGAGTCTCAGGAGTCAATCTTGGTCGCAGGGAGACATGCATGCCTGCATGTGTACATACTCCCATCTGTGTGGGGCTGAGAGGTGAGCATGACTAACCTAACCTCTAAGCCCTGGAGTAAGGCTGCTCAGAGGACTCAAACCCAGCCACCCAGCGTGAGTGGGCAGGGAGACACAAGAGGGACAGGGTCCTGGGCCTCTCATTCTTGCATACTTCTCTTCAGGCCCTCTCTGAGCTGCACATGCCCCAAGAGGCCCTCCATGCTTGCCCAGCAGAGCTGGGACAGACCTGTCTAGACTCACCTGAGTTTCCACTGACCAGGTCTGTCCACCCCCAGGTGCCACCAGTCCTGATGACACCCCCACCCCCACCATTTCCACCTCCTCCACTGTTGACTGAAAGGCTGTCCGAGGAAGATGGAAGAAGAGCCAACTCAGGACTCAGGAGTCCCCCGTGTGAGTGCTAGGCTGCAGAAGAACTGGTCTGGGCAAGGTGTGGAGGGCACCAGGACCCAAGTGGGAGGACCTTCTTGGAGGAGCTGGGCTCAGGCAGCTCAGCACATAGGGTCACTCCATCCCAGAGCTGCTTCTCCCAGGCTTCCTTTGAAGTCTCCAAAGTTGACATTTTCTATCTTGGGTACCATTATCACAGTAACCTGAGCAGAAGTAAAAGCAGGCTGGTCTCAGTGAGACCCAGGCCAGAGCCCTCAGCAGGCCAGTGAGCATCCTTGGGCATCAGGAGATGGGACGGGCCTGCCAACTGCAGGTCAGCACCCTTAGAGGACTGTGACCAACTGTTATCAAAATGACAGCAGGTGCCCCGTGCAGCAGTGAGGTTTTGTTTTAACCCACAGTCAGGCTAAAGCTACATGCTCACGTGTAAAAGTTTGTGTCTGCCTGTGCAGGCACGTGTGTCTGTGTTGTTTGTGAGTCTGTGTCTGGGTGCATGTCTCTACATGAGTGTGCATGTATGTTGTCATGCACGTCTGTGTGTGCACTTGTGTATCTGCACATGAGTGTCTAAGCATGTTTGTGTCAGCGTGTGTGTGCCAATCTGTGTGTGAGAGCATGCGTGTGTCTCTTGTCTGTGTGTGTCGACCTGTATGTGTGAGCATACATGTGCCTGTGTGTATCTACCTATGTTTATGTCTGTGTGTTTGTCTCCCTAAGTGAATGATGCTGTGTGCCTGTCTGGGGGGGATGCAGAGGTTTCTTGCTCAGGGTCATGGCACAGTGTGTGTAAATAGTGCATAGGGGACAGGTAAAAGGACAGTTTTGAGGGTCTGACAGAGCTGGTCTAGGTCCCTGGATCTTGAGATCTTGTGGGCTCCTAGCTCTACCCAGGCTGCAGAGAGGTTTGGAGGAGCTATGGTAGACAGAATTAGGTGACATACGAGCTTTCCCAGAGCTTTCCCGGTTGGGGCAAGCCTTCTTAAGGTCTCTATGAGAATCCCAGTGATAAGCATTTGCCGCTGACCTCTGGGGGACTTTGGAGCAGTACTGCAGAGCCTTAGGCTCCAAGCAGGGCTGTCTTGGGTCCAGGAGCTCCAGGCTTGGAATCTGCTCTTCCCCACTCTTGCCCTTCTGAAGCCCCTCTGACTCCTGCTGTCTTCAGCAGCTGTAACTCTCAGCCCAGCCTGGCCTGGTCAGCCTGTCCCAAGGGAGCCAATGGCCTGTGCAGCCCCTCTGAGGGTCACCACCAGTCTCCCAGCTGCCCTTAAGGTAAGTGTCTGCACTTCACTCTCCATCTCTGTCGTCCCAGAGTCCTGGCCTCTGGCCTCAGGGTTGGAAGCTACTGTCGCAAAAGGCAACCAGACACATGTAGGAAGGTTCTGGAGCCTGCTCCTCTGGAGTTTCCACTGAGTCCTCCCTGTCCACCCCTACTTTCCCTGGGTCTCAGAGGACTCTGAAAATTGCCAGGTGGTGCTGGCCCTCTCAGAGCACACAATTCCGTAAAGGCTCTGATAAGTCTTGCACTACAGAACTGGTGGCCAGGCTTTGCCAGCACAGTTGTTTTTACCTTCCATATGGCATGCCTTAGGTAACTGCATCTAGGCCATGTCAAATCATACCTGCCACCTGTCCCACCTCCGGGAGGGAGGGGAGCCACATCCTCACCCTCAGAGCCTCACCTTTATAGGGCATCATTGAGCTTAGTTGTTCCTTTGAGTCCTAGCGTTTCTTCAGCCATGGGGTGTAAGGAGTCGGGGAATCTCACCTTTCTAGGTCCCCTCCGGACATGTGACCTGCCTGTCTCTATAGGGGCCTGAGATGGAAGCCCGGGACTCCCATGATGGCCTGGCCACTCTGCAGCTGGATGGGTTGCCTTCAGGAGACCTTGACGTGCTGGTACCCACACAGGACGAGCGTGGCCGGCCCATCCCCGAGTGGAAGCGGCAGGTGATGGTTCGGAAACTGCAGGCACGCCTCGGTGCAGACCATCTTCCAGAAGATCAGGTGCTGCAAGGAGGGAAAGGGGGAGGAGCCAGAGAGGCTGCAAGGAGGCAAAGGGGAGGAGCCAGAGAGGCTGAAAGGAGGGGAAAGGGGAGGAGCCAGAGAGGCTGCAGGGAGGGAAAGGGGAGGAGCCAGAGAGGCTGCAAGGAGGGAAAGGGGAGGAGCCAGAGAGGCTGCAAGGAGGGAAAGGGGAGGAGCCAGAGAGGCTGCAAGGAGGGAAAGGGGAGGAGCCGGGGGAGGAGAGCCAGGCCAGAGGGAGGGGCAGAGCCTTAAGGAGGAGAAGGGCAAGGCTCCAAGAAGAGGGTAGGGCTCAGAGGGAAGAAGGGAGTGGAGCTGGAGACTGGGAGGTAGGGTGTGGGGGGGGAGGAGAGTGGGATAGAGGTGTGGTGTGGAATAGGAGGGTGGGAGGTGAGAGAGTGGGGTAAGGAGGTAGGGACAGGGCCACTAAGTTCCACGCAGGAGTGGAAGCTGCCAGTAGAAGGCTGGGATGCTCCAGCTGGACCTGGAATCCAAAACAGATGTCTTCCTCCTGATACCTCATGGCCTCAGCTTCCTCTTCCGCCATACTGTGGTTCAAAACTGGATCACAGGGCTCCAAACAAGGCATTTATGGATTCAGAGGGGTGGGCCCCATGGGTTCTGTCACCTATTAGATTGGGCCCTCCCTACCTTCCTGGTGCTTAGGTTGTTGCAGAGACACCAATGGGAAAGCAATTCACTGAGGGTGGGGTGGGGGGCAAACCCATGAGGAAGGGCAAAGCAGTGTGAAGTGGGGGCTGCAGCAGATGCTCAAGAGAGGCCCCTCTCTGGGCAGGTGACCCTGACCTGGAGCTAGCAGGAAATGAGGAGGAGCCCATGGAAGTTTGGGTCTAGGGTTTTCTGCATTCTAGGCAAAGGGCAAAGGTTCTGAGGTGATGGCAGGCATCAGGGCTGAACAGCAGAGACTGGACTGCTGGAGTGCAGTGAGTGGGTGGTGGGGGGAAGGAGGAGGCCTGAGGAGATTGCAGTTGTCTAGAAGGTATCCGTGAGTGAGCAGACAAAAAGGGCTGCAATTTGGCCTGGGCTTTCATAGGCTTCTAGACACTGACCAACTGAACAGAACTGCAATCTTGCCCTAAAGGCGTGTGGATTGCACTGTGTCCAGGTGTAGAGCTGAACTGTCCATACAGTACTGTCCTCGGGTCAACTGGGCAACAGTTTTAAAGCCAGTCAAAGTAGGAACACTCCATTGTACAGCCACATCTCTTCCAGCCACAGGGGCTAAGGATTCCTGCCTGCTGCAGGCTGTCTCCAACAAATGTGTCTACCTCCTGCCCCATCTTCAGAAACTGGGGGCACAGCGGGGCAGTGGTGGGAGGGGCTGCAGCCAGGAAATCCCTTGGAGTCCAAGAGTGGGCTCAAGGTTCTACAAGGTTCTGGGATATGAAGAAGGGTTGCTAAGGGGTTCAGAGTGATACCTTGCACGAGGCAGAGGCCTGCAAGCTGGCCCCTTGCAAACTATGTACTGCCTAGAACCATGGCGTCCATCCAAGGCTTGTGAGGAGGCAGGCAGGGCTGCTCAGGGTTAAATGGAGGGCCTGGGCATCTTGACAGCCAGAATCAGGAGGTGTTAGAAGGCTGTGGTGGCTTCTGACCCAGCCTTCCTGTGCCCAGGACCAGAGTCAGAGCCGAACCTCAGGCCCCACCCCCGCAGAACAGGCGACTTGGAGGTATTCGCAGACACACCAGGCCATCCTCGGCCCCTTTGGGGAGCTGCTGACTGAGGACGACCTGGTCTACCTGGAGAAGCAGATCAACGACCTGCAGCTCCGGCGCCGCTGCCAGGAGTATGAGAGCGAGCTGGGCCGGTTGGCAGCCCAGCTGCAGGCCCTCCTGCCGGAGCCCCTGGTCAGCATCACTGTCAACAGTCACTTTCTACCCCGGGCTCCAGGCCTGGAAGACGAGGAAGCCCAGGCCCTGGTACCAGAACTCGAAGCCTCAGCGGAGCCTGGGAAGGCCGAGCCCAGCGGGCAGCCGCTGCCCTTCTGGTGCAGCCACATCGGTCGCCTGGTGCGCAGCATGTCCCTGCTGCTGAAGGGCATGAACGGGCTAACGCAGGGAGAGGAGAAGCTGCCCGCCCGGAACCCACAGGACCCGGCCAAGGAGGCCATGGCCGGCCCACCTCGAAGCGAGGCTCAGCGTGAGATCCAGGAGTGCGGGGTGTCGGTGAGGACGCTGCGGGGGAACTTCGAGTCTGCCCGGGATCTGCCTTGCGCCTCAAACTCGGGTCCCTGTGAGATGGGAGCTCGGCGCGGCCAGTGTCTGCGAGGCTGCTGGTCGGCGCCGCCACAGTCCCAAGGCGACCCGATGGGCGGGGAGCCCCGGCCGGGCGACACGGAGGAGGCCAGCGATTCTGGCATCAGCTGCGAGGAGGCCCCGTCAGAGGCCGGCGCGGGGCCGGGCCTGGACCTGGCCAGCCTGCGCAAGGAGCGCATCGTCATGCTGTTCCTCGGCCACTGGAAGAAGTCCGCCTACACGCCCGCGCTCAGGACCGCCGCCTGCAGGACCTTGGAGGCCCAGCGTGCGCGATCCAGGGGCGCCGAGGCCACCGGTAGCCCCCGGCCACCCTCCCCGCCGCCCAGCGACGGCCCCCGGCTCGGCCACCTGTGGCAGCAGCGCGGCATCATCACCCACCTGCTGGGCACCTGGAAGGCCATCATGGCACACGTGCCGGCCCGGCAGCTCCGGAGGCTGAGCCGCAGGGCGCGCGGGCCACTGTCCCCAGAGCAGTTCTTGCCGCACGTGGACGGGGCGCCCGTACCCTACAACAGCCTCTCGCTGGACCTGTTCATGCTCGGCTACTTCCAGCTCCTGGAATGCGACCTGCCGGCCGAGGAGCGCAAGATGCGTCACCTGCTGTGCTTCGAGGTCTTCGAGAACCTGGGTGCGCACGGCTGGGAGGCGGTGCGCGCCTTCCACAAGGCGGTGACCGACGAGGTGGCCGCGGGCCGCCGTACCTGGACCGACGGCTTCGAGGACATCAAAGCCCGCTTCTTCGGCTCCAGCCAGGGTCCAGCCTGGGACACGGAGCCTGGCCGCAAGCTGGGCCTGACACCACTAGGGTCCTTGCCCCACGCTGCCCTCCCGGGCAGCGGCCCCAAACCTGTCGCCCCGAGGCTGGGGTCTGACTCCCAGCGGGACAGCTTCAACAGCGGAGACATCTGTGGCTACATCGACCGCAGCTTTGCCTTCTGGAAGGAAAAAGAAGCTGAAATGTTTAGCTTTGGAGAATGACAATTCTGGTGACTGGAATTCTGGGGCGGGGGTGGGGGGTAGTGGGTTTCCTCTTTTTTATTCTCTGCGCCCCCTGGGGGATCCGATGAAAGCAGGCATGGTGTTGGCTGACTCCAGTCTGTCTTCATGGAGATCAGAGGTCTCTTAAGCCATAGGTGTCCATCTCTTCTGAGCAGTGACTTAAGGTCAGAGTCCTTGTCCTTTGTGAGCGCAGGCTTCAGGTCCCCAGGAGGCCATGTGGGTATGATGGCCCTGCAGCCAAGGAGCTGGCATCCCAGTACCAGGGTCCCCCTGCCATTCTTGCTCCCAGCAGTCACCGGGATGTCCCATCCTGTTTCCATGGTGCAGCCACAGCCACACAGTCTCCCTTTGGGCCTCAGCCCTGGGCCTGCCTCGGCTTGTTTTTTCCCCTGGAAACCTCCTATCTGTAAAACCGGAGGGGGGGGCTGTGTCTAGAGTGAACAGTCTCCCTGGCAGGAGGGAGGAGGAGGTCAGGAGGTGACCCCAAATCCCCAAGGCAGACAAGTGCCCTTGTGTTGACTCTCCTGCTGGTCAGTCATAGCTGCGCCTGTCATGCAAGCAACAGCTCTCCTCTGGTACTGCCTGATTCCCCGAGGGAAGGCTCCTTGTTGGCCTTTGTCTTTTAACTGCCAGCCCCTCCCAGATCCTCAGCTGGAGGCAGTGACAGGGCCACAGGTGTCCCTAAGAGCAAGGCCACCAAGCATATCCACCAAGAGGTGAGGAGTTCTCTGAGCAGAGAGGTTGGCACCCTCTGAAGGTAAACTGAGCTTCTGAACCTGGGAATAGCACACAGCAAGGGTGGGGCATACCAGGGGTGCTCATGTGGGCATTTGGGTGTCACCCACATAAAGTTCTTTCCCACTTAGGTACAGAGAGAGGAGCCAAACACCTCTGGGGGTTCCAGGTACTGTAGAGAACCACTGCAGCCAGGTGCTAGAGAGGGAGCCTCCAGACGGCTGACTGTTAGAACGGCTCATCTCCAACTTCTGGTGGCTTGCAGGATGTGCCACCACCCAGCTCGTGGGGCCCAGGAGAACTGGCTGGAACCCATGGGGATTCTGGGGAAGACTCCAATAGGCCATGGGAAAGGGACCTGAACCCAAGCCCCTTGGAGCATGCACAATGGGGACAGGCCATCTCCAAGAGTCTCCTGCAGTGTCCCTAGCTCACCACTGGGGGGAGCAGGAAGCCCTGACCTTGGGGCTCTTGGATGACAGGCTGCTGACTGGAGCAGAGCCTTCAAAGACTCAAGACTAGGTAGCCGTCCCACACAAAGGGACCTCCAGGGAGAAAAAATTGGTGTGAACAATGGGTGTTGGTGCTGGAAGAGCCACAGAAGCCAATGGCATAGGTCCTGGCTACAAGTTGCCTCCAGCCCTAGGACCTGCTCTGGGGTGACTGGGTGAATCCCCCTACCCAGTCCTTAGCTTCCTTTGCTTCTAGAGCCTCACCAGGAGCTGCAGCTGGATGTGTGTTTGCTAAATAAAGTTCCTGTTCCTGGCTGGTGCTCACTTGCTTATCACTCCAGCCCCTGGGAAAGCTGCCTGTGTCCACAGAGCCTGGACACTGAGTGGACACTCAGACCCCGGTTCACTCAGAGCAGCTGCAGGCAGCATCAGGGCAAGCTATGAACCCCAAGAGAATCCAGACTCCTCCCTACACCATGGGATCAGGGATGTGGTGCTGATGCTGGCTTGCCATCCCAGGTCCTGGTGGGATTGAAGGGTTGGTGGGTGAGGGGTTCTGCCCAGAGACTCCCCATAAACTCAGATGCTCACTAGTCTGTGGTATTTCCATGAGCAGACACTAGTGGGCAGGACAACTGTAAGGTAGTTACTGTCACCTCCTTTAGAGTGTAACAAATAAGGAGGCTGGATTGTGGAACGAGAGGGCAGAAGTCACAGAGCCCAGCCTTGTGTTTCCTAGTCAATAAGTGGGCACACCCAATCCTCACAGCCTTTGGGCCTCAGTTTCTCATCTGATAGGCCAGACTTAGACTCTCAGGGACACCAAAGACGATTCGAGGGATCTGGAACTAGACTGGATGCCAGGCAAGAGAGGCAGTGGAGACTCAAACCTAGGTTTGTGTCCCAAAGGGAAGGCAACTGTTGTATCTACATCGCTTCAACAGGAAGCTGCCTAGAGATTCTGGTTCTCTGGCCTGGGAGAAGACAGGTAGCTGATTTTCAAAGACATTCTGATAGTTCTGATTCCTTACCTATCAGGCTAGCGGATTCTGGCTCTCTAAAAGCTCCCCTGTGGGGAGCAGATGCCCACATAGGCAGAGGTTGGCCCCTCAAGGCCACACTCACGCTTATGGACTCATATATTTGTTGTCCTGCTGGCAAAACCCCTCTGAGGACTCAGAACTCCTTCATATACACCCTGGAGGTTGACGCCACAGAACAAGGCTTTCAGGTAAGTTAGAGCCCTTTTGTTAGTGTGTAAATGTGTGCAGAAAGAATATACAGAGAAGTAGAAACCATGCCAAGGTGAATAAAAGAATACTACCGCTCACCGGACAGTGGTGGCGCACACCTTTAATCCCAGCACTCGGGAGGCAGAGGCAGGCAGATCTCTGTGAGTTCGAGACCAGCCTGGTCTACAAGAGCTAGTTCCAGGACAGCCTCCAAAGCCACAGAGAAACCCTGCCTTGAAACCCCTCACCCCCTCCAAAGAAAAGAATACTACCCCCCCTTGGTGACCAGAGCATGCATAGTAAGATGTCAGTACTCCCAGATCAAGGAGGGCTTAATGCAAAGTTGAGATTAAAAACAACAGCAACTGTAAAGACCAGGTGGTGGTGTCGCAGGCCTTTAATCCCTGCATTCAGGAGGCAGAGGCAGTAGGATCTCTGTGAATTCAAGGCCTGCCTGGTCTACAAGATAAGTTCCAGGACAGCTAATACTGTTACACAGAGTTGAAACCTTGTTTCAAAAAACAAAACAAACAAAAGTCATCAACTGTAAAGTTCCTTTCAAAGAAGCACAGACAAAGGTTTGCACATCAACTCATGAGTTTGAACTCTCGGTCCCCAGTTGGTGATCCTGTTTTGGTAGGATGTGGAACCCACTAAAAGTAGAAGTTGACCAGAGAAAGTAGCTCACTGGGAGAGGGCCTTGAGGTTTCACAGCCAAGGTCTAGTGACTATCTGCTTTCTGTTTCCCAGTTCTGACACAGTATGACCAGCTGTCTGATGCTCCTGCTGCCACGCTTATCCCACCGTGATGGGCTGTGCCCCTTCAAACTGTGAGCCAAAGTGAACTCTCATCCTTAAGTTGCTTCACCACAACACGAAAAGTAACTGATCCAGAAGCTATGGAGCCTCTGAGGAGCTGTGAGGCCTCCAAGAAGGCCCCCAGCGGCCCTGCCCTCTGGTAGTCACAGCTCATACCCCCAGAATACAGCAGACACCGAGGGTGTCATTTATGATTACACTGTGGAAGGCAGTGTGACTCCAATTATATGGTGACTTCTTTCTACACCTCAGGGAAGCCAGTAGCAGGTGAGGAGAGACCCTGTAGAGACCTGGGGGGTCCCTACCCCAAAGCAGCCTTTAGAGGACCAAAGTTTGAAGGCTTCTTAGTACAGCCTGGTAGGAAATTCTGAGAGGACCACCTCAAAATGGTGCTTGTGTGGCACTGCTCTTTTGAGTCACTAGACTTGGGGACAAGTTGTTCCACAGCAATAGCTGACAGATGCCGCAGGGGAGCATAAAAAAGGAGCTTGATTCTGACCTGAGGTGTCACTGTTAAACAGAGCAGCATTGATCCAGCAAGGTGCTTCTGACCCAAGAACAGAGAAGCCTGACTGTTCACACATGGAAAGCACGGCCTGAGATAAAGTGCTGCAGCCAGATAAGAGGTATCATAACCGAGGGAGCATTATAGATTTGAGGAGAGGTCTGGCACTAGGGAGATTTCCAGAGTTCTACAAGGATGACACAACTGGCAATCTAAGCAATAATGGAAAGGCTACTTTAAATGCCCTTCCCTGGATAATGAGATTGATGACTGCCTTATATGCCACCCTAGAGCCTTCATCCAGTGGCTAATGAAAGCAGAGGCAGACACCCACAGCTAAACACTGAACTGAATTCCTGGAACCCAGTTGCAGAGAGGGAGGAGTGAAGAGCAAAGGGGTCAAGACCAAGCTGGTGAAACCCACAGAAACAGCTAACTTGAACAAGGGGGAGCTCATGGACCCCAGACTGATGGCTGGAGGCCAGCATGGGACTGACCCAGACCCATTAAATGTGGGTGTCAGTGAGGAGGCCTCGGCAATCTATGGGGCCTCTGGTAGTAGACCAGTATTTATCCCTGATGTATGAATGGACTTTGGGAGCCCATTCCATGTGGAGGGATGCTCTCAGCCTGGACACATAGGGGAGAGCCTAGGCCCTGCCCTGGATGATATGGCAGACTTTGGGGGATACCCCATGGAGGACCTCACCCTCCCTGGGGAGCAGAGGGAGGATGGGAGTGTTGTTGGGGGTGAGGGGGAGGGGAGGGAGAGGGAGCTGGGATTGACATGTGAAGCAGGCTTGTCTCTAAATTAAAAAAAAAAACATAATTCAGCAGATGAAAAAAATAAAATAAAAGTGCTGCAGCCACTCCACCGGGACTGAAGCAGGGTCAGTAGCAGCATGGAGCACAATGGCTAACTGATGAAAGAGAAGAGAGTATGTTTCCAGCAACCCCCTCCCCAAGTCAATCTCACATGCTCCTGGGGACTGCGCGCCAGGCGGAACATAAAACCTCAAGTGTAGGAAGCAGTCTAACTTGTGGGACCCTATCCTGGGTTGACCTCACAGCCACAGGAATATCCACACACCAGCAAAAGCAAGTGTGCCCCCTCCAGGCCTGGTCCCTCTGGCGTGACCCGCACCTTTTAAAGATTTTAGTGGCACATTTTAGTTCGGTGAATTCACACTCGGAGTCTAACTACATAACTGATACACTTCACCACAGTGTCCAAAATGGAAGATGACCTGAAAGGAGCTGTGCCTAGTGTCACATCCCGCCTTGGGAAGGAAGGCGTCTCCCCAGTCAAGATGAAACTTAAACCCATGTTTTCAAATCAATCTCCTCAAAACTCATGATTCAGCATCAAGTGAGCAAGGCAGTGACATGCACACAGACAGACAAACAGACAGACAGACAGACAGCCATGTGTACACCGCCAGACTCACGGCTGACAGTCTGTGAGGGGTATTGTCGTTTACTATTGGAGAGTTCTGCTTTATATCTTTATAGTTCTCATGCGTCTCCTTCAAGTCCCAGCTCTTGGAAGCAGCCAGTCATTTTGAGCTCTTAGTGTTGTGTCTCCTGCCAGGTCTGTCATCCAATAATACTCTGGGCCTCTAATGCCCACATGGTCTGCTGGGAAACCTGCTCACTTGGCATAGCCAGCTCCCTGTAACAGAGCCTGCGATACAATTCCTGTCCATCATACCCTCCAGACAGAGCAGGCAAGCACTGACCCTGCAAATGGGGCAGTGAGCAAAGGCGTCACCTTGCTTCAGTACCTTCCCCTTGGTGGCCCTGAATGCATAGCAGATGAGAACATTCATGAGGGTCCCCTACACCATACGAAGCTAAATACCAAAGCGAGAGAGAGAGAGAGAGAGAGAGAGAGAGAGAGAGAGAGAGAGAGAGAGAGAGAATCTCTCTGTGGCACAGAAGCAGGGTGAAGGAGAAGGTCCTGGGGCCGAGTTGGGAGGGAATCACAGAGCCAGGGAGCCTCTGTACACAGGAACGGCCGATGTGAGGAGCTGGGCAGGCCCTGTGTGGCTCCCCGGGTGGTGATCTTGTTTCTCCTGGTGCACAGTTATAGTGTCTGCTCATGAACTTCCCCAGCGCTGTGCTGACCACATAGGTGCCATGCATCCCCAGCGCTCTAATTGTCTAACTTTGCCAGAAAGGCTGTCATGTCACTCAAGGTGACATCTGGGACCCTGTCTGTGAGAGCATCAGTTCCATCCCTAGTGACCTTCCAAAGTGGTGTACAGATGACCAAGGTCCATGGAAGAAGGAAGGAGGGACCAGGTGGTGAGTCCCAGGCCGGTCGCTCACCTGTCCCACCAGTGCACTGAAGCCCCTTACCTTCGAAGCTTGGCTCTCATCCTTCCCTGGGTCCCTGAACCAAAGTGTGTCTCCATGAACCAAGCACTACCTGGAAGGTTGCAAACATCGGCTGCTTTGTTGATGATTCCTGTTTCTTAGCTGCCTGAAACGCTCAGGATGGAGGGAAACCCTGGGGAAGCCCAAGGCCAAGGCTTCCTTTATTGTGTGGTGAGAATCCCAGTCTCTCCCATCCATGCACCCAGGTGTCAGGGAGTCTCCTCAGTACCCTGAGCACTGCCTTTGCCGCTGAAGCCTCGCCCACCACCACCGAGGACCTCAAGCTTGGAGACTGAGCAACCTGTACTTACTCGTGATGTGACCGTCCCACTCCACAGAGGGACTGTGGCTACCTGGGTCCCCATCAGTACAGTGATGAAGTAGTACTAGAGGGTCCTTAGTGTCAGCCCTGAGTAGTTTTCTGTGGGCCCCACAGGCCCCAGCACAGGCTTCTGCTGTCTCCATTCTCGGCTCCCCCAGCCCAGCCTGACTGCCTGGGATATGAATCAAAACACCTGCTTGCCCAAGAAGATCCCTACTGTCCATTGTAGCACTCGGGTACCCAGAGGTCTCCTGTGTGACATAGACAGTGTGGGCTTTCAAAGAAGACAGTCTTCGAAGAGCTGTGTGACCTCACTCCCTCCCCCTCCAATCTCCCACTCCGCTCTCCCCCTCCCTCCCATACAGAGGTTAAAAATACCCCTAAGTTCCCACGTGGCCTGCCCAGCCCAGCCCAGCCCAGCCCAGCCCAGCAGGCTTCCTTTGTGGGTCAGGCTTCAGCCTAAGTCTTGCCCTTTGGTCTATGATCTCAGCAAAGGGTCCTAAAGAAGCCTACTAACAGGTAAGATCATGGGTTGGCCCTATAAGAAGGCTAGTGCCAGCTAGGCTTAGTAGAGTTCTCTACAGGCAAGGGGCTCCTGGGGTTGGATGGGCTCAGAGAGGGAATCTGGACTGTAGGAATGCAGACAGTCACATAAGCCAGACTAGGTTTAAGCCGTTGCCATCCTGCCCTCTCTCCCATGGGCAGCCCTGGTAAGATTCTAAACTCCCTTTACCCTCCAGCCTCTGTGGAACTACAGCAGGTGTCAGCAGGTATCTCTGAGGCCCCTTGGAGAGGTGCTCAGTGCGCAGGCCTGGTTGCACCACTGTAGCTTTAGTCCATAGCCAAAGAGCCCAGCAATGACCGGAATGCAAAGACTGTGGTGTTGGCTAGGGCCTGGCCCTTCCTACACAGGCCCCAGCTAATAAATACATCATAATCTAGTCAGAGGCCTCCCTAAGAGGTTAGACAGGACAGATTCCTGGTGGGTATGAGGGTCTTGAAGCCACTGGTCTCTGGAGCTACCCTCTGTGGGCCTGAGCCAAGGCTATCCCCTGAAAATACTCCTGATATGGTCCTTGGGTAGGACTCTGTGCTGTAGGAAAGAGATTGCATCAGGGGTTGGGGCATGGGCCTCAAGATCCCAGCCCGCCCCAGCCACAGACCCTTCGGTTTGCCAGTTCCCTGGATAGGACTTGTCCCTTGATTCCCTCATTTTCCAGGCATCCATCAGACTTGCTAATCCTCTAGCACTGTGGTGGCTGTGTGAGGTACCCCCTGGGGCGATACACTAGCATTGTGCAGCTTTCAGCTGTGAGGACTCAGGATGGGTTCCTCCATATAGAACCTCCCCTGGCTCCTTCATCCCCCTTCCCCTCCCTCTCTCCCTTTTCTCTTTCCCCCACTACCTTCTTTCTTTCTAAAAGAATATTTTTGGCAAGGTCTCATATTGTAACCCAAGCAGACCTTGAACTTGCTGGTGACCCTTGTGGCTCAGCTTTCTGAATGTTGGGATTGCAGGCATGACCCACTATGACCACTGACCGTTTCTTTGGTGGTTTCCTTGGGGGCAAAATACCAGACATGTATGTAGTTAAGTCTAGAAGTGGGTCTGCTGCCAGGCTATGAACACAAAGTGATGGGAAACTCAGTAGTTAAAACTGAGTTGCAAGCCTGGCTCTGGATTCCGTTGCTGGCTCCCCCGCTTCCTAGCTCTGTGGTCTTGGGTAGATGACTCAAACTCTCTGCGTCAGTTTCTCTGTAAAATAATGCCACTCACCTGGCAGTGTGATTGTGGAGCCAAATGTGAGCACAGGAAGTGTCTGGGAAGTGACTGTACATAGGAACTACCCAGGAGAATGACCCAAAGCCTCTTCACCCTTACTTAGTCTCTCCATCAGAAGCTGAGAAAACAGGACCAGAGAGGGCGTGGCTCAACCAAGTCACCCAGCAAGGTCATGCAGACAGGCTGTGAAAAGCAACAGTGCAGAATACCTCCAGTGGCCTGTCCAGCAACACCGGGCCTGACAGATGAAGCCTCTTGGGTGCTTGGAGGAGAGGGGTTCCCTAGCCCTGGAGGTCTACACTGTGGAAGATAGAAGGCTAGGGCTTGTGTTCCCTACATGGTCCAATATTACCCTAACTGGTTGGCCATCAGAAGTAGCCCGCAGTTTCCTCCCTATAAAGTGGAAACAACAGTTGGCTGCCCTTAGGGCTGAGGACTTGGGATAGAGCAAGATGTGGGATGCTCAAAGTGACCCTCACACTGGCAACATGCACTAGGTGGGCACTTACCAGGGGTGGGACGGATGATGCCCAGACAGTCATACAATGAATCACAGGTGGATGAGACTGTAGCTCTCATGACTGACCCTGTTTTCCTACTTAGGTGCTCAGGCGAGCCCCAGGAACTATTTCCAGGAAAGAGTGCAGGCCACACAGGTCTCTGTGGTAACTGCATCATGGTGCGGAATCTAGACAGCCTGGACTTCCATCTGCCTTCACATGCCCAAGACATGCTGGATGGCCTGCAGCGTCTGCGTTCCCTGCCCAAGCTGGCCGATGTCACGCTCCTGGTTGGTGACCAGGAGCTGCCCTGTCACCGCAGCCTTCTGGCTCTGAGTAGCCCCTACTTCCACGCCATGTTTGCTGGAGACTTTGCCGAGAGCTTTTCGGCACGTGTGGAGCTGCGAGACGTAGAGCCAGCTGCGGCAGGACAGCTGGTGGACTTCGTGTACACAGGCCGGCTGACCATTACCCAGACTAATGTGGAGGCATTGACCCGCACCGCCTCGCGCCTCCACTTCCCCACTGTGCAGAAAGTCTGTGGCCGATACCTCCAGCAGCAGTTAGATGCCACCAACTGCCTGGGCATCTGCGAGTTTGGGGAGCAGCAGGGGCTGTTAGGTGTGGCTGCCAAAGCCTGGGCCTTCCTACGGGAGAACTTTGAGGCAGTGGCCCAAGAGGATGAGTTCTTGCAGCTGCCTAGAGACAGGCTGGCTACCTGTCTGGCCAGTGACCTGCTGCAGGTACAACCAGAGCAAAGTCGGCTCCAGGCACTGCTGCGCTGGGTGCGCCATGACCCCCAGGAGCGGTCTGCCCACCTGCCCGAGCTTCTCAGCCTGGTGCACCTGGATGCTGTGCCAAGGCCCTGTGTGCAGCAGTTGCTGGCCACAGAGCCGCTGATCCAGGAGTCAGAGGCATGCCAGGAGGCCCTGTCCCAGGGCCACAGGAGGGTAAGTGAGGGGCTTCTACCTAAAAAGTGGAGAAGGAGCTCCAGAGTTCCCACCTGCTCAGGGAGAAGAGAAAGAGTGTGTACCCTCAAAGTGCCTGACCAAGTATGGCTCCCTGCTGCAGGCTGGTCTCCTGAGAGAGCATCACCATTCAGCTCTCCAGTGCACCCTGCTCTGAGTACCAGGAGAAGAACCAAAAAGTGTCTCTATCTTTAAGAAGCCTACCGCTGAGTGAGGTTGAGCCTGAATACAGACCTAATGCACAGTGGAAAGGCCAGCACAGGGAGGGTGCTAGGGGCATCTTTTTTTTCTCTTATTATTATTATTATTATTATTATTATTAATTCAAGTTAGGGAACAGGCTTGTTTCACATGTAATTCCCCTCTCCCTCTCCCTCCCCTCACCCCCATACCTTCTCCCCCACCTCCAATGCTAGGGGCATCTTGGCAAGGGTTGGCAGTCAGGAAGGACTCCCTGGAGGAGTCAGCATTGGAGCTGGGCCTTAGAGGAGGCATAGGAGTTGGACAGGAGAAAGATGAGGGAAAACCATCCAGGACAGTGACACAGCTGCACTGTGGGGCCTGGAAACTGTCACCAAGTGCTCTTGAGGGGGCTCCAACCGAACCTGTATGGAGTTCCATCCCTGACAGTGATGGCAATGGGCTGGCAGCAGGCAGGTCTTGACAGAGTGACAGCTCTAGCTGTGATTGCCCCAAGGGTAATCCAGAGCACCTGGGGAAGCCATTTGTGACTACTGAGAGACATAGCTCTTCACAGTGTGGGGGTGTGTATAGGGTGGGGTGTGCACTGGTGAGGGTGTGAATGGGGTGGGGGTGTGCACTGGTGAGGGTGTGAATGGGGTGGGGTGTGCACTGGTGAGGGTGTGTATGGGGTGGGGGTGTGCACTGGTGGGGTGGGGGTGTGCACTGGTGAGGGTGTGTATGGGGTGGGGTGTGCACTGGTGAGGGTGTGTATGGGGTGGGGGTGTGCACTGGTGAGGGTGTGGATGGGGTGGGTGTGTGCACTGGTGAGGGTGTGTATGGGGTCGGTGTGTGCACTGGTGAGGGTGTGTATGGGGTGGGGTGTGCACTGGTGAGGGTGTGTATGGGGTGGGGGTGTGCACTGGTGAGGGTGTGGATAGGGTGGGTGTGTGCACTGGTGAGGGTGTGTATGGGGTCGGTGTGTGCACTGGTGAGGGTGTGTATGGGGTGGGGTGTGCACCGGTGAGGGTGTATATGGGGTGGGGTGATCATGGGGTGGGGGTATTCACGGGGCAGAGGTGTGTACCACTATGTCCAGCCCATGCAAACATGCATGTACAGATGCACACACATGTATGTGTACACACATGCCAAGGCCCACTTAACCTCAAGCACAGACACTGACAGAACACCACCCACGGACTTGTGCTGGGCAGACAGTGGCAGGCCACTCTGACCTGGTTCCCACCCGCAGGAGCTTCCTGGCCTCCCACAGAAGATGCAGGAGGTGCTGGTTGTCGTAGGCGGGCGGGCGCTGGAGGAGGATGAGGAAGGTGGTGAAGAACCCAGTGCCCACACCGGGAACTTTGCCTTCTACAACACCAAGGCCAGTAAGTACCTGCCACGCTTGTCCTGGACATGAGCCATGCAGCCACCTTGGGTTAGAGCCAGGGAGGTGACCAGAGAATGGGGGACCTGCCCAAGCCCTGCCTCCAGACTGGTGGCTGCGTGGGGGGCTGGCAGAGAAGAAGGGGCAATACTCTCAGTCAATGGACTGAGATAGTCCCGCTGATAGATGCCTCACCTCTGCTTTTTATTAGGCCCCGGGGGCTGGGATTAAGGCCCATAGTCCAGACAGTGTTACTCAGGGTGGATGTCCTAACCCATTGATTGCTCTAGGTTCCTTTGCCCTGTGCACCCAGTGTGGAAACCAAGGCTCTAGGGGGCGGGGAATGGGAGCTAAGAGGGTGCAGACAGCCCAGGAGTTAAAGTTCAGGCTTGGGCCAGCCCAAACTGGGATCCAGTCTTTCCCTAGAACAGATCACTTAACCTCTCTGACTGTGTCTTTATTTTTCTTACCTGTGAAATGGGTTCCTAGTGGGGTCAGGGGAGGGGTAGTAGGGCACCCCACAGGCTGTCTGCCCAGGAGAGCTTGGAAAATGCTGATGTGGTCTGGTTGGCTCCAGGACTGAGGCAGGTTGCCAGCACCCACTGCATCAGCTCTGGCAGGCTGGAGGAAGTCCAAAGCCAGCACAGTCCAGGTCAGAGGCTGACAAGTGGGGATTTGGGGTTGACGTCAGGAGACAGCAGCTGGCTGGCAACAACGGTCTGCTGATTGCTGGGCCACCCTCACCCTGGGGTGACACAGACATGAATCAGGGGACACTCCGTTCCTGTCCAGGGTGCAGGCTCGGCTCATCATGAGTCCTAGAATTCTACATGTTCCCAAACTGTCATAAACAGTCAACAGTTTTCCAGGGGACTTCCCCAAGGCCCAGTCTCCCACAAACACTTGCAACAAGTCCATTCATAGGATTTGACTTTCCCACGCCTATGATCTCATGATGGTTTTTCTCAAAGCACTCCTCATGGCTTTGTCCCTCACAACAGCGACAACAACCTAACAATCTCTACTGGTGGGCCTTTCCCATGGGTCTCACGTCTCATACCACACTTTTAAAATCTATCAATCTATCTATCTATCTATCTATCTATCTATCTATCTATCCATCCATCCATCTATCTTTATTTATTTTATTTATTTACTTACTTACTTACTTATGGTGTGTGTGTGTGTGCACGCCACGGTGCACAAGTAGAAACAACTCGTAGGAGTTAGTTACCTCCTTCCACCATGTGTCATCTAAGGATCACATTCAGATCATCAACCTTGATGACAAGAGCCTTTACTGACTGAGCCCTGACTGAGCCATCTCTCGGGCCCAATTCGCCCCTATTCCATAGACAGGGAAGCCGAGGCTGGGCCTTGTCTAAGTTCACATAAGTGGTGCCAGGATTTGGACTTCACTCTACCTGCTGCAAGGTTGGTAGCTCATTCTCTGGATATCTTGTCTGCTCTAAGGGGTGCTATAGGAATGTGATGAGCTGGGACACCCCAGGCTGTCTCTGACCCCATTTTCTTCATCACTAGTGAGGGAACATTTCTGCAGTCTGTTCCTAAAAAAGGCACCAGGGCAGGTGCAGGCCCAGAGGGCCTGCAGGAGCACAGCCTCTCTGACCATCTGGCTCTCTCCCCACCAGGGCAATGGATGGCACTTCCGGACTTCCCCGATTACCACAAGTGGGGCTTCTCCCTGGCAGCACTCAACAGTGATGTTTATGTCACAGGTGGGTGACCCAGAGCTCCTAGGAATACCCTGATCAACTTGGTACAGCACCGGCCCCTCAAACCAACTCTCCTACCCAAGACCTTCCAGACCTTTCTACACATCTGGAAGAGAGGAATTTCCAGAGGCAGAGATGGGGGCAGCAGAAACTCAAGGTCATCCTTGGCTCTATAGCAAGCGTGAGGCCAGCCCAACTCAAATAAGCAGAAACCAAAATAAGTTTAAAGCACGTGAATAAAAAGTCAGAGCCCACTGACAGGTACTAGGAGCCATCACTATGTATACTGAACCTCTCTCTGGCAGGTGGCTCAAGGGGCACCAAAACAGACACCTGGTCGACCACCCAAGCCTGGTGCTTCCCACTGAAGGAAGCTGTCTGGAAACCTGTGGCTCCCATGCTGAAGGCCCGCACAAATCACGCCAGTACAGCACTGAATGGAGAGATCTATGCCATAGGCGGTGAGGCTTCCCTTCCTATCACCAAGCCCCTCATTCCTAGTGCCACAAGTCTCCACCCATACCCTCACTGGGGATGCTGCTGGGGAGAGCTCTCTGCCTTATGGGGTCAGTGAGCCCCAAGCAAACAGTCCTTAGAATGCCTAGCTGGGGCATCCTGGGTAGTCAGGAACCAGCCAGCCCCTGTTTTCCTATCCTGGAGGACTCAGAGCCCCAGAGCCATCAGGGATAATCACATACACCCTAGAAACAGGGACTCAGACCTCAGATCAGGGCCACTTTGAAGTTTTTTTTTTGTTGTTTGTTTGTTTGTTTGTTTGTTTTTCGAGATAAGGTTTATCTGTGGTTTTGAGGCTGTCCTGGAACTAGTTCTTGTAGATCAGGCTGGTCTCAAACTCACAGCGATCTGCCTGCCTCTGCCTCCTAAGTGCTGGGACTAAAGGTGTGTGCCACGACTGCCTGGCATTTAGCCACTTAGGAGTCTTGAGTGTGAATGACCCACAGTGACCTCCATGTTGCTATCAGCCTGACACAGGGACCACTTCATCAGCCAGACACTCTAATGCCATAGCAAAGAGTTTTTCTGGGGAGCATACTGGTTAGATGAATATTAAAATAAGACCCAGAGGTGTCCCCAAAGAGTCACAGGCAGCAGTCTGACCCTGAAGCCATTCCTAATGCCTAACTTTCCATGATGGAGGGCGCTCCCGTTTTCTCTAATAATTGTTGTGGTCCTGACCAGGAAGCAAAGGGCACACATAGACCGAGTCCCAGGCACCTTGGGTCCCCAGAGTCTCATAGATACAAGTATCCCATAATAAGCTATTACAATAGGCACATCCATTCCACTGGGGGCTATTACCGTAGGTTTTTTGTTTGTTTTTTGATTTTTGGGTTTTTTTTTTTTTTTTTTTTTTTTTTTTTTTTGTTTTTCGAGACAGGGTTTCTCTGTGTAGCTTTGGCACCTATCCTGGCACTGGCTCTGGAGACCAGGCTGTCCTCGAACTCACAAAGATCCATATGCCTCTGCCTCCGAGTGCTGGGATTAAAGTCGTGCACCACCAATGCCCGGCTCCATAGTCTTTTTTTTTTTTTTTTTAAGATTTTATTTATTTATTATGTATACAACATTCTGCTTCCATGTATATCTGCACACCAGAAGAGGGCACCAGATCTCATAACGGATGGTTGAGCACCACTATGTGGTTGCTGGGAATTGAACTCAGGACCTCTGAAAGAGCAGTCTTAACCGCTTAACCTCTTAACCTCTGAGCCATCTCTCCAGCCCATATTTCTGTAGTCTTATGCCATACACCTGTTCTCCTAGGACTTGCTCTAGGGACCAATGCCCACCATCACACAGGCATACCACTTCTTGGTGTGGTCTTGGGAAGGCCCTGCCTATGAAGGCGACTGAGCTCACTACCTCCCCAGGTTATACCTCCTTCATTCCCTTTCTGGGGCTCTAGAGCCATCCCTGCCACCTTTGAAAGTTCAACCCTGTCCTTTCAGGGTCCTCTCCTATTCCTAGATCCCAGTGCCCAGTTCCTACCCAGCTAAGGACATCCTTCCACAGGCACCGCCCTGGATGCTGTGGAGGTGGAACGTTATGACCCCTATACGGACAGCTGGACTCCTGTCAGCCCGGCCCTCAAGTATGTCAGCAACTTCTCGGCTGCCAGCTGCCAGGGCCGCCTCTACCTGGTGGGCTCCAGTGCCTGCAAGTACAACATGCTGGCTCTCCAATGCTACAGCCCTGTGACAGGTGGGAGGGCCTCCCGGATGGCCTGTTATTCCCAAAGTGGCAAGGTTCAGATGGGGCCTATGGACCTGGCAGGAGGACAGCCACGGGGGAAGTGTGGGTTGGATAGATGCAGAGGCCCAGGGACTCCCAGAAGCCTTTGGGAATGAAGGGGGAGGGTGACCAGGTCAGGGATCCTCCTGCACCTCCCTCCCTGGCAGTGAGTGTGCTGGGGCTCCGGAGCCCTCCCCAGTCAGGAGCCGCGCCCCCTCCTGGTGAAATTGTCGATCCATGTGCCCTGCAGATGTGTGGAGTGTGATCGCCTCACCGTTCCTGCCCAAGTACCTGTCCTCTCCACGCTGTGCTGCTCTGAACGGGGCCCTCTATCTCATTGGTGACAACACTAAGAAGGTCTACGTGTATGACCCGGGGGCCAACCTGTGGCAGAAGGTGAGTCTCCCCATGCCTGCCCCTGGTGAAGCCTTGCTGGACTCCTGACACCCCAGAGATGCAACAGAACAGAGGTGTGAAAGAGTGCCCAAGAGGCCGACAGAGAAGCAGGGCAGGCCTCCAGGCTCTCTCTAGAAGATAGCGGGGTACAGTGCCGGGCACGATGGAGACACAGACCATAGCTGTGTGGTCACTGTCAAGTCTCTTTCCCTTGAGTTCTTGTCTCCCTTCTCAGGGATCAAGTCCACTTTCAGGGGTGAGTGCCCCTGGGGCAGCCGTGGGTAGAAAGGAAGAACCATTTGTTAGCCATGGGGAGATGAGCATCCCACCCTGTGGGAGATGACGTCAAGCAGGTGGATTCTGCGCTAAGAGTGTGGACAAGCCAGCCCCCAGGACCATCTCACCTTGTCCCTCTTCTTTAGTCGTCAGGCCCAGGAAGCAGTGGGAGGTGGGCGTGTCCAGACACCAGCACAAGGGCCCGGAGCCCTGGCCTTTTCCCTCAGTCCCAGGCTGGATGCCCCGGACCAGTCTACCTATCTGGATCCGTAGTTCCAGGAGCCTGATGAAATGATGCCGCCCCCCCCCCCAATAGCCACCAGTCAGCCTGGTGACAGCGGGCCCACTGTGCCCTACTCTAGCTTCAGTGTTCACTGACTGGAGGTCCCATTAAGGTAGTGAGAGCAAGCCCTACTAGGGGCTGCTTCTCTGAGCCTCCTAGCTGAGCCACAGCTGGACTGAGCTGAGCTTCCTGGACAGTGTGCTCTACTTGGACCTTGTTGGGCTTGTAGATGGGACAGCTGCCTGATGTCTTCTTCATGCAGAGGCAACATGGGTCTTTTCTGGTACATCTCTCCCCTCCAAGAGAGCTGCAGTGGAGCCAAGGTCCAACCTAGACCCCACTGAAGGCGGCTCTGGGCTCAGATCTCATTACCACACTTGGATCCTGTGATTCCAGGGCCCGAAGGAGCCATCCTGTTAGATTTAGGTTGGAGAGAGACCAGGGCCTCACTGGTAAAGCGTCTGGTATAACCACAGTGGGCAGTAGACGAGCTCTGGGATTCAGGGTCAGGTGGCTGTCCCTAGCCCCACCAAGGACATCCTTGCTTCCATCCCCCAGTTGCCCACTGGGCCCTGACAGCTGCCGTCCACAGGTGCAGTCTCAGCACAGCCTACACGAGAACGGCGCATTGGTGTCTCTGGGTGATGCGCTGTATGTGACAGGTGGCCGCTGGCAGGGCATGGATGGCGACTACCATGTGGAGATGGAGGCCTACGACACCGTGAGGGATGCCTGGGCCCGCCACGGTTCCCTACCCCGTCTCTGGCTCTACCATGGGGCCTCTACTATCTTTCTGGACATCTCTAAGTGGACGAAGCCCTTCAGCCCCAGTGCCACCCAGGAGCACTAGGAAGGCAGGCATTCCTGGGTCAGCTCTTCATTGTCCAGCAGAATGGCTCCTTTTATGCTTGTCTTCTGTTCACTGTGAACTGCTGCCCTCTCCAGGGTTTGGGCTGGGCTCCATATCAGATGTCATAGCTGAGGACACAGCTCTGGTCTCTGGTGCTACCAAACTTTGTGACCAGTGGTGAGAGTGAGACCCTGATGCCAACATGGTGGAGGAGAGAGCCCCGCTGTCCCTGAAGACCTCAGAGAAGGAAGCTGAGAGGTCCTGGACTGTACCCGCCAAGCAAACAGTCTCCATAGTGTCAGCTCCTCTTGCTCTACCCAGCCATGGTTTGGGGGAAAGCTGCACAAACGAGGGGTTGAATGGGATACCCAGAACACTGAGCCAGGACCTCAAGCTTGGGTTCCCCCCACAGTTCTTTGACCAGTTTCCTCTCTCCCCTCTTTCCTGGGATTCCACATGGCCCCACATGGGGTGGCCGGATAAGGGACAGGCTGTCCCCATCCCTAGCCTCCGCATGTTGGTACTGTCTTTACAGAGCTGCTTCTGGGATGAAGGTGGCCCCTGCTCCACCATGGGTACCTCTGACACCAGGAGGCAGCCTCCGAGGAGACACTAGGAGGCAGGGGGATGTGACACAGGACAGGACAGTGAGACAGTGGAGGATGCCCTCGGACAGTGGTCCTCAACCTTCCTAATGCTTCAACCCTTTAATACAATTCCTCGCCTGGTGACCCCCAACCATAAAGTTATTTCGTTGCTACTTCGTGACTGAAATTTTGCTACTGTTATGAATCGTAATGTAAATATCTGATTCCCTCCACCCTGGTCTGCAGGGACTGCTGGAAATGGCTCCTGGATGTGTCAGACTCTTGCTTCCCGTGATCTGCTGGGATGAGGGGGCGGGGACTATTATCTAACGGGCTCTATTGTCAGTCAGGATAGGATTTGGAGTGGCTTAGACCTCAGTCCCACTGAGGCTGTGTGTGGTTCAGTCGCCACATGTTTTCTCTCCCTCCCTCCCTCCCTTCCTCCCTTCCTCCCTTCCTCTCTCTCTCCCATCTTTCCTTCCTTTGTTTCTTCTCCCTCTTCCTTTCCTCTAGAACAAGGCCCTAGACTTGTAACCAAACAATAAAGGACTCTCACTGTGTGTGAGTGGCATGTTCTGTCTGTCACAGAGTGGTGAAGACCTAGACCTCAGGTTGGGAATTGGTTGGGACACCACCAACCACTAACCCACTGAAGCCTTGAGTGGTCCCCAGTTCCTACTGCCTACGGAGTCCTTCTCCAGGACCAGCCCAAGGGACCAGAGTGGCTCCTGACACCCCTGGGTTCTGAGGGCAGGTCTCAGTTCCATCCTGCTTTTGCAAGTCAGGATTCACTTTGCCCCTAGACCCAACGTCATGCCTGGCTTTGGGACCACTGAGCTGACTCAGAGATCAAATGGGGCAGGGTGTATGGGTGTTTACTTCTAACAGGACAGAACCCAGCCCTGTGTCCTGAGTGCTCCCAGGGTGTGGTGGTTTGAATAAGAAGAGCTCCTACAGGCTCCTATATTTGAGTGCTTGGTCACCAGGGAGTGGAACTCTTTGAAAGGGTTAGAAGGATTAGGAGGTGTGGTGTAGGGGAAGCTGTAGCCACACCTACTTAGGGGCTGGCTACAGGTGTGCCTGACCACGCCCTCACAAGCTTGCATGGGAGTGGTCAGAGGACGTAGGGTGACTGCGTTTTCGCTTTCGGTTTCTTTTTTCTGCCACGCTGGCTGGCTAGGTTGCTCTGTAAGTAAGGCTTTTCCCTGTTAAATACCCTTATATTTCTACCTGACTCCGTATTGGTAATTTCCCACTATAGTGTGGCCTTATTGGAGGAAGTGTGTTACTGGGGGTGGGCTTCGAGGTTTCAAAAGCCCATTTCAGGTACAATCTCTTTCCCCTGTTTGTAGATCAGGATGCAGCTCTCATCCTATGGTTGATGGATTTGGTGCAAACATTGTGAGTGAAGGGACCAGCTCCCCATTTCAGCGGCCATAACAGCCTAACGCGTTCTTGCCTGAGCTTGCCTTGGTCACTAGGAGGTCAGATGCCTCCTGCCTTGTGGCAAGGAACCAATCAGAAGTTAGCTGGTAGTGCTATGCTTTATGGCTCTGGGTGTGCTTTATGGACAAGTGCACAGCAATGACATGCAGAGCATAGCAACCAGAGCATAGGCCCTGGGAGGGCCTATGGGCCATAACAACCAGTTGACCAATCAACACAGGGCAAGTCCTCCAAGCCTGGAGGCACACCAATCCTGAGCCTGTGTGTACCCCTAGACACTCCCCTTACGCTTGTTCCCTTGGCTTCTCAGGGTCTTTCCCCAGCCATCTGCCATGGTGGGTGGATAGAAGGCCTGAGCTAACATGGGGTTAGCTCGTTAAACAACTGCAATAAAGCCTCATGCTGTTTGCATCAAGTTTTCGCCTCTGCCTGGTGATTGGGGTCGTTGGGGTCGCCGCGGTCCTGGGCTGACATCCTGGGGGCCTGAGCCTCCGGGGGTCTTTCATGAGGACTCAGCCTCACAGGGATGTCCTACTGTGTTTCCTAAGCATGCCATCCTAAGGCTATTCAAAGGTAAAGGCTGAAAGAGTGGAGCTGGATCTCATCAGAAATGCAGAATTGGAAAGGCCATACATGGCTGGAGTGTGAGTTGCAGAAGTCCTGGAGCCGGGACACACGCTGTCCAGGGCACGGTCCTCAGCTGTCCCTCCTCCTCTGGCCTGACTGGATCAGTGGCATGCTTAGTGTTCCAAGAAGAAAGGTCCTCCAGCTAGGGAGCTGAGAGTCTAATAACGGGGGTTCCCAACTGGGGCCAGCTTCAAGTGAGTCCAGGCAGGGCTGTGGAAATGCCGGGAGCTAGCAGCAATGGGGTATCCTGACCACTGCCAGCTCCCAGGGACCAGGGAAGTGGCAGGTGCACATTCAAAATGGTGCTGAGAGCCGCAGCTGTAGCTGCGGCGTCTGCATTGCAGGGGAGATGTCCCTATCTCCTGCTAGTGCCACCCATTGGCCAAACCAACCAGAACCTCGGGAGGGGAGACAGGCTACTGGTATGGTCCACTAAAGCCTCCCTAAGGACACAGAGTGAGTGGGAAAGGGGACAGCCGCCAGCACAACACACAGAATCTTTGGCACACTGGACATTGGTGAGACCCTCCAGTAGCTAGACCCACTTGTAATGCAGGGGAAGACCACCAGGCAGCCCAAGAGCCATTCCTCAGAGTCCCTAGGGAAACAAGGACTAGATGTTTGAAGCTAGCGAGGGCTTCTAGTGAGGAGATAGAGTGCTTAGACACACAAGGAGCCTACAGGAGCCCTCCGAGTTCTCAGAAACCCTCAGAGACCCCAGGCCTTAGTCCCGCTTCTATTGCTGCGAAGAGACAGCATGACCAAAGCAACTCTCCCACAGGAACAGCATTTAATGGGGGCTGGCTTGCAGTTTCAGAGGTTTAGTCCATTCTCATCATGGCAGGGAGCATGGTGGCATGCGTGGTGCTGGAGCAGCAGCTGAGAGCTACATCGTGATCTGCAGGCTCAGAGAGACTGGGCCTGGCACCGGCTTTTGGAACCACTCCCAGTAACACACTTCCTCCAACAAGACCACATCTTCTAATCCTTCTAATTGTTTCTGACAGTTCCACTCCCTGGTGACTAAGCATTAAAATCTAGGAGCCTATGGGGGCCATATTCTTATTCAAACCACCACACCCTGGGAGCATTTAGAGCCTTTAGGAGCACTCAGAGCCTACAGAGGTGCTCACTGAAGGACATGGCAGCTGGGCCATGGAGTCACTTGGTGACTCCATGACACTCCCAAGCACTACGCCCCTTTTTCTTCATTTATGTGATGGGGACAGTCATATGATCTGAGCACTGATGGTCCATCCATGTGGCAGGTAGGTGAGGTGACACCACATCTGTCTGCATGTGCTCTAGAGGCCACACAGCTCCTTGGCCTCAGGTGGACTCCCATTGTCTTGGGGTAAAGGGAGATTTTATCCTGATGACCTCATCAGCCAACAGCCTTCCTTTGGAGGAAGCCGGGTACTGGGAAAGCTTGGCTCATTGAACAGCCAGGAAGCCCAGACAAGTCCATGACATGAGGGCCCAAGAATGAGGATTAGATTTCTGCCAAGCAAGAAGGCACATGGGGAGGTCACTGCCTGCCTGCCCTGTCCCACGGCCACTCATTCAGCACATTCACTCAGATGCAGGCACCACCCTCAAGGGCCCCACTTCTGAATAAGGGGTGCTGTTCCCTGGGGCTGTGGGTTATGGACTCCATGCTTAGTGCCCTGTGCACTTTGCGGTGCATTCCTGTCCTCCAGACGACCTGGCTTTCTAATGGGATCCTGAAAATGTACAGGAGCTTTTCCTGAAAGCCCAGAGATCTGAGGCCATGGGCCTGGACTGGGCTGCGTCATTATCTTGAGCTAGGGTCCAGGAAGCCATGCCAGTACCAGAACCGATTGGATCTGGGCCCTCTGGAAGAACCCATGACATCACTAGGACAGTCCACTGGAAAAATAACTACTTTCACATGGCAACAGATCCTGATGTCAGCCCTACAGCTGGGGACCTCTCTGTGAAGGGAGTAGGGCCACTTGACATCTTAGGGTCATGCTCCCCTGCATCAGGCTCCCTCTTCTGGCCTTTAAGGGCACCTATACTGACATGTACATGCATATGCGTGTGCGCACACACCACACACACACACACACACACACACAATAAAAAACCAAACCAATCCAACCAACCAACCAACCAAACAAACAAACAAAAAACAAAGAAACCCAGATGTGCTGGTTTATTTCAAGCCATTGCATTGATACCAGCCCAAGGCAGAGTGGGCGTGCCTCCTTGGAGGAGAGCCACCCAGGCAGAGATGGCTTTCTCCCAGATCAGGCCTTCAGGGTTTGCCACATCTGTCCTGGTTGGATGCCCCCACACCTAGCTTAGGGCATTGGAGGGGTCTGTCCTTCCTGCCAGACTGGGTCAGTGTTCTGTAGCTGTTAGCATTGTATATGGAGTCTGAGAGGCTCTGCCGGGAAGAGCAGGAACACCTCACAAGAGCTCCAGGTTATCCAACTTGAAAGGGAGGAGCCATGAGGCACTCCATACAATCAAACCATGTCATCAAGGCCAGGGCACCAGGAGAAATGGAAGGGAGCCTGGGACGCTCAGAGGACACACACAATGGTGGAATGGGTTTCTTGGGTGTCCTTTACCGAAAAAGAGGGTCTTAAGGGTGCAGGCCTAGGAGACACTGGCCCTGGGTTGCTGCAGGTCAGAAGCTAGCCTCAGGTGGAGGCGTGCACGAACTGGGCCGGGTGCCCGCCTCCCCTAGGGGTTCCCTGTGCCTGCTGAGAGCGCCCGAGCCGCGAGGGGGCGACGGCAGCGAGGGCGGCGCTCGCTAGGCGGGGGATTCAAGCGCGTTATAAGGCGCGGACTGGACCCGGGGCGCTCGCTGCTGCCGCCACCGCCGGCATGGCCTCGGCCCGCAACCCCGCTGGAGCGCTCCTGCTGCTCACCTGCGCCAGCCTGATCGCCGCCATGGGCCTCGGTATGCCGGAGCCCGCCGCGCCCGTGGGGAATCAGGCACATCCACGGCCTCCCGGCAGCCCACCGGTAAGACGCGGTTGCGCCCCAGACCTCCCTGTCCCAGGGGACCAGAGAAGGCAGGAAGGTGGCACTCCTGGCTGCGCAGTATCCAACACCCCCAAACGCCCCTTTCAGGGGCTCAGGGTTGTGTGGATGCATCCTCTGCATGGTGGCGTTGGCGGCAGAATTTTACTAGGTCAGTAAGAGAAGTTGGGAAAGGTGTGAATGCAGATAACTTGCTCCTCGCGAAACTGGAAGACTAGTAAGAGAGCAGGGCTCTCAGACCTAGTTTCTTTTTGTTGGACGACTCTGTTAGGTGACTGCTAGTGAGAAAGGAGTGATGTAACCAGGCCCCTTCCTTCCCAGGATCTCCACCTGAAATGCTGGGGAGGGGGCGAGGAGCGCGAGGGATGCAGGCTGGGGAGGGTGTGGCCAGAGGCCTGGGGAGCGCGGATTGGCAGCCTTCACTTGAGTGGCTCAGCCCTGGAGGCTCTTGAAAGAGTCTCTGTGGGCCTGGCACAAGGAGACAGACCTCAGGCCAGAGTTCTTCTTTCTCAGCACCCAAGATACCAAAAAAAAAAAAAAAAAAAAAAAATCAACTAAAACATCTGGAGATGGTTACAACTCTGGGCTCCCTCTGCAAGGTATCCCACAGTCCTGCCTCACCCAGCTCCCTCATTTGGTCGGTATCACTTGAGCTATGAAACTTCAAAACTTTCATGAGGTCAAGTCATAATTAACAGGAAGCAGGGAGTGGGCCCCAACTTCCCAATGGGGTTTTACCCATGGACCCTCTTTGGAATGCCAAGGTGTCACCAGCTCCCTGATAGCTAGAACTTGACTGGCCCGGGCATCTGCCCAGCCCCCATGCCAACTCCTGAGGCTCTAGATAACATGGCTAACAGTGGTCTGAGTCCAAACACAGGTCACTGGTCCCCTGGAAAGGTCAGCACACACATTTCCACTGACTGTATCAGATCAGCAAGAAGCTTAGAAGCTTCCATCTTGCCAGTATAGCAGCCTGGCCTGTGATCCACAAGGCACTCATTTGGGTCCTTCTGAGATCCGGTCTTTGTATCTGTGCCCATGACTTCTAAGGTGCCTTGAACCATTGCCTTCCCAGATGGCAGTCCTGCATGGAACCCAGACTGCATGAGGTCCACTGACTGTTGTATTTGCTAAAGGCCTCTGCCAGAAAATAAGGCTCCTCTCAGAACTAGGCTCCTTGGGCCAGTGTTTTAAAAGCGCTGAGAAAGATAGAGGTCCCGTGCAGTGGCCCTCTGTCCACCATGGCCTGTGACCACAGTGGCTGGTCTCCTTGGCATTTCTGACAGAGTAGAGAAAATAGGACCTGCCGTCAGTCAGGATTCACATATTCATAGTCGCCTCCTGAGCACCCGTGGGTGCCAATGACTATCAAGGATGGTGAGATTGTTCTAGCATATCTCGAGGAAGGACAGGAAGATGTATCCCAGAGCACATGCTGCAGAGTCCTGTCTCCCACCTTCCTATAGCCTGGGCTCTCCCAGGAGTGAGGTGAGGTTTCATCCCCATGGGCAGCGTGCTACCAAGCAACACCACAGAGCAAACCGACCGACTTGAGACCATCTGTGTTCTAGGAGCCCACCATGGCGCAAGCACACAGTGTGGATCCCCGAGATGCCTGGATGCTCTTTGTTAGGCAGAGCGACAAGGGCATCAACAGTAGGAGGAGGAGCAGGACCAAGGCCAGGAGGCTGAAGGTGAGCAGCTTGTGCTACCACCCTCACCAGCCCCCTAGCACCCCTGTCTCCAACAGCAAATGCCATGGAAAGACCAAGTACAAAGCCGGGGTCCAGCAAGCTTGGAATTAGGAGCCTGGGTCCAATCATCCACCCCTTAGGATGCCAGGGCCCTCCCTAGATTTCCCCTCATGTCCAAAGAGAGAAGCTTGCCCAACACGTGTCTGGGAGTCAGGGTAGCTTCAGACTGATGGAGTGAAAGAGGGAGGCCCTCACAGGATGGCTCTGGCCTGGGCAGGAAGTTGGCACTTGGACCTGATGGGTGACTCCTACAGTGAGCTCCTCGAAGTGACTCTGGATCAAGGCTGGGCCTTACTGTGTTTTGGCCTTCTCTACTGAGGTCAGCCTTGGCTGCCCAGGGTCTGGGCCTGAGAGGTGGTGGGTTGGCCCTGCACCCTTAGTCATCTGACCTTGCCCAGGCTTCTCTATGCAGGAGCTTGCCTCCCTTCTCTTCGGTCCCCACCCAAACTAGTACAAACTCCTTCAGGGGCCCCAGAATCAAGTGCACTGGAGACTTGCTGGTGTGTCCCATTGCAGAATGAGATGCAGGTCCCCAGAAGCAGCCTAGAGTAGTGGTCCTCTCTCTGGGAACACACCAGGAGGGGCAAACACAGTGTTCTGCAAACAGAGCCTGCCCTGCACCACCCCAAGTGAACTTCTTACCTGCATAATTCCATCCTCACCCTCTCTGGGCCTGTGGCTTTCACTCCCTGCTTGATGACAGAGCGACATGAGAGCCTAAAGGACCTCAACCAAGAAGGGAAGAGCCCAGAGCCATCGGGGAGCTCCCCTGCCTGCCTCTCTCTAGCAGGACCTGGCAGAGGGGTCAGCCATGCCCTTCCTTCCCTCAAATGTTCTCTCCCCTACCTTCCCTTCCAGCTTGGCCTGCCAGGACCCCCAGGGCCACCAGGTCCTCAGGGCCCCCCAGGTCCCTTTATCCCATCTGAAGTTCTGCTGAAGGAGTTCCAGCTATTGCTGAAAGGTAAGGGTGCCACCCTGTGGTAATCCCGCAGGGCATCTCTAGAGGACAGTGTTGAGAGAACATAGGCTAAGTTGCTCGCCAGTTGGCAGCCCTACCTGCCATGGGGCGGGTTGGGGGGTGGGAGAAATGTGGCAGGCAGAGGCCTCATGGAAGAAGACAGACTGCCTTTTATTGTTCTTCACTGGGGACCACCCAAATCTCCACGCTAGGAGACCAGTCCAGGGCTGGGGGGTGGCTGTCACTATCTCCCGGAGTTGACTGTACCAGAGGGAACTGCTAGGAGCCCTTTCTCTGCTTCCATCTCATGGCTTACTTGGTTTTAAACACAATTCCAGGGCCTGAAGAACCTTTGCGTTACCCCCAGTGTAGTCACAATAGGTATTTATACACAACTTTTCCAAAAATACGGGTGTGACAGGTAAGGCTAGAGGACAAGGATGGTGGATATTCACCAGCTAGAGTTTGAGGCAGACCGTGTGAAGGGAAACCGGTCCTGCAGGGTTAGGCAGGAGTGTCCCCAGGACCTCACCAGGGCTGCCAGCCTCAGTCCCCACGCTCCGGGGCCGCAGGCGGGTGGACAGAATGATCCACTGACCGCTCTGTGTCAGGAGCAGTGCTGCAGCGGGAGAGCACGGAGCCCAAGCACTGCACCAGCGATTTCACTACACCAGCCTCCGCCAGCCCCTCCCGAGTTGCGACCACCCAGGATGGTGACAACCAGGACCCAGGGCCCGTGTTGGCGCTGCTGGCTGCGACCCTGGCCCAGGGCCCACGGGCGCCACGAGTGGAGGCCGCGTTCCACTGTCGCCTGCGCCGGGATACACAGGTGGAGCGGCGTGCTCTTCATGAGCTCGGGGTCTACTACCTGGTGAGTGGGGTGCGCCCGGCTGGGTGGAGCAGGGCGGGGCCCCGCGTGACCACAGTGATCACGTCTGTGTGCCCTATAGCCGGACGACGTCGAGGGAGCCTTCCACCGAGGCTCAGGCTTGAACCTGACCAGCGGCCAGTACACCGCACCAGTGGCTGGCTTCTATGCTCTCGCTGCCACTCTGCACGTGGGTGAGGCCCGGGGCGTGGTTGGTGGGGTGCCCGCTGCCCTGGCCTTGTCAGCACCCACGTGACCAATCACCTGGACTTGGCCTCCCTGTAGCACTCACAGAGCAGCCAAGAGGAGCATCACGACCTCGGGACCGTCTGCGCCTGCTGATCTGCATCCAGTCTCTCTGCCAGCACAACGCGTGAGTGGGCGCTGCAGCCTGGACCCCGCCAGTGTAGACAGCCTCCTCTATTCCTACTACTGTCGAGGCATGGGCGACCCCGACCCTATCTTGCCCTACCTCCTTCCCAGGACCTATGAGACAGGCCCTTTGCTGTTTGCCTCCTTTCTGACCCTTCCTGACACCAGGACTCATTCAGAGGACAGAGGGAGTGTTTTATCTGAAGGGGGCCTTCGGGGGAATTCCACAAGCCCCCTCTTTAGTCACTTTCCCAGGCCTCATCTGTGGAAATCCCCCCCATGACTTAAGTTGCTCATCGCTGGTGGTATCCACCCTGTGTGCCTAGCTTGGTCCAGGAGAACAGAGACTGTGGCCTTCTCTGCCTGGCACCTGGAATGGAGGCCAGGCACAGAGCATGCACTACTCTGTGAGTTGGAGTGTGTGTGAATGAACAGCGAAAGTCGCAGATTTGGACTTCCTGGATCTGTTGGCTTTCTGTGACACCTGCCGCCTTCCATCTTGGTCTGTACATGTTTCTCATTAGAGAACCAGGACTTTGCGCCCTTTGCATGGCTCCAGTCTTTCCTCCTCCTGAGAACCCAGTTCAAACACCCCTCTCCTAGGGATGATGGCTCTGTACCTGGTACTTTACTGCATATGGTGGTGATCGTTGAATGACAGCTGCTGAGTGCACTGTGAGGGAAGCTGGTGTGGCCTGGGGACAGGCTGACCGTCTTTCTGTCTTGGGCGCAGCTCCCTGGAGACTGTCATGGGGCTGGAGAATAGCAGCGAGCTCTTCACCATCTCAGTAAATGGCATCCTGTATCTGCAGGTGTGTGGGGCTGTGCCGACCATGCAAGAGGTATGGGGGGGTGTTGGGAGGTGTTCAGGAGCATTGGGTATAGCGCCCTTGGACACACCCAAGTGCTGATGCTGGCTTGAGAAGAGCCAGGCTTCAGGTCCCATTCTGCCTCCAGCTCTTGCCCCCCAACATGTGTTGGGGGGGCAATAGTCTCACTTTCAGACCTTCCAAGAATCTGATGTGACAGGTGCTTCCAGTCACCTAGGCCCTCCATGGGGCCAGGGGGAGGGTGGGCACAGAACCTGACACCTGAGCCCTCTGGGATTTATGGGAGGCCCAAGACAGTTATTTTCTACATGGAACCTCAGTGGCAGGCAGTCTCTTGCCACTGTGGATCTGCCTATCGGTAGGGATGCAGGTGACAAAGTGGACTTATTAAAAAGCAAGTGCAGAGAGGTGTGTGGAATGATGGCTGAGCACTCACACAGCTCTGCTGAGCTCTGGGATGGGTGGTTTGGCTCAAGCCAGCTGTAGTGCTGGAAGCATGAATTCTGTTGACCTCTTAAGGGTGTGCACCATGTGGGCCTCAGGTGCAACTATCCCTGGTGGATCTCAGTCCTTACCATGGCACTTTCCAGAGAATGTTATGCCTCTGATGTGTGCACCATAGTGGGGCAGCAAGGTCAGAGCAGTGCTCACGATGGCTCTGCAGGCCATGGCAGGAAGGCCTGGGAGACAAGCTATGTGGCACAGGGACCTGCTAGCCTCTTAAGCCCCACCCGGGCCCTGGGCAGGAGCTTGCTCCCATAGACCGAGGCATGAAGCACTGGGGAGCAATAGAGTAAGAGCCAGATGTACTAGTTCTGGGCACAGGACTAGTCAACACTGGCTCTGGACTTAGGTCTGTCCTTCTCCCATATGGGACAGAGTAGGCCAGTGTGGACAATGACCATGGTGAGTGAGCACCACAGGCTGCCCAGGGCCAGCCTGGTATCTGACACATTCCCTTCCCTGCAGACAGGACACTACACCTCCGTCTTCTTGGACAATGCCAGCGGCTCCTCCCTCACGGTCCGAAGCGGCTCCCACTTCAGTGCTATCCTCCTGGGCCTGTGAGTGGCTACTGTGGGCTTTCACCAAGCAGAATGGTCTGATGTCTACAGTGTGAGGTGGCAGTGGCTCTGTGCAGGAGGAAGCCCATTGGACCTCTCCAGACCCTGGCCACTGTATCACCTCTTAGCACAATCATCCTAGACATTCCTGAAAAGATGATGGAGGAAAGGAGGCTCTCCCAGAAGCAACAGCATTTTGTGGGTATCCTAAGCCCTGCTTGGCTCTTGTGGGACCATCCAGCCTACTTTGTAGCACTTGCTATGGTCCGCAGGTGCAGAGCTGGTACCCTTGTGTCTCTAGACAGCACCAAATTCCTTCCTATGGCCCAGCATCCTCAGCACTTTGTAGGGAGCTCTACCCAGGCCACTACCTGGAACAGCTCATCCTGTATAGGGCAGGGCTATGGGGAAATGGTTGTAGGTCCTTAGTGCTCAGGAGGGGAGCCCAGGCCTTCTTGGACTACACACCCTGTCTACCTAGGTTCCTGGGTCTTCCCATGAGAAACTGAAGGGCTGCCAGCCTACAGCTTGTCTCAGTGCAGTCTCCACATTTTTATCAAAATGTTGGACTGGCCCCACACAGGCAGTGGAGATGACTGGGACCTCCAAGGTCCCAGTAGCTCCCTGGTTAAGAGTTGACAACAGCACAGCCATCCCACCAGCTGCTTTGGGATCTCTTGGCCTAGCAGTACTCAAGCCTGTGGATAGTTGCCAGTTGCTTCATCTTTTGGCTAACCTCAGGATGTTACCTCAGCAAGCCTGAATGCCCTTCTATAACCAAACTTCTTCTCAAAGTAGGCTGCCAACACATAGCTCAACAGGGGAATGGAGGGCTGTCCATGAGCAGCCCTGGCCCGATTCTCAGTAGGGCTGGTACCCACCCTACCAGGAAGCACTGTACTGGCCTGGGTCCTGACTCCCTGGCACTTTGATAAGGACATAGGGTAGACACACCCTTCTCTGGATTTCACTTTGTATCCAGTGGGCACAGACATGTTACAGAAGTTATCTTCTATCCTTGAGAAAGCCACATAACGCGCATATCTCAACTGTGCTACACAGCAACTTAAAAGTATTTATTGTGTCATATTGCCTGGAAGAATGTATTTATGTAATGGGGCACACAAAGCGTGACAATGAAGGGCGAGCTCTGGAAAGCGAGGGACAGATGCCTCTAGTCTTGGGGCTCCCCCTGAAGGTGGCAGGGGATGCTCTTACCAACTCGGAAAGGCCACGGTGCCAAGTGTCTCCCAGTCAGACAGTGGCACTTAGGGACATGGGTCACAGCCTCTGGGGCACTGAATGATTCCTAGGTTACAAAAATTTGCTGAATTAAATTGTTATGCTTTCTGATGAGGTGGTGTTCTCTTCCATATGCCAGGACATTCGGGTCCTAGTATCCTAGCAGGAGGATTGCTGCCTCATTCCCTGGGGCCCTCTTTAACTTAGTTTTTTGAACTGCACTTATTTGGGAGGGTGCAGTGTCATACCATATGGAGGTCAGATGACAGCCTAGAAAAGAGGGTCTCTCCTTCCACTTTGTGGAGACTCAATTTAGGTCCTTGCCGAGAAGCCAGCTCACTGGGCCCCAAATCAGTTACTTTAAAAAGGTTTTATTCCTTTTTGTATGTAGTCTGTGCAGGCATGTACTCATGTAAGCATGTGAATGTGGGTGATCAATCTAGGGTGGTGTTCCCCAGGAGCCAGGCACCTTGTTTTATGCAGATAGCATCTCACCAAGCCCCAAGGATCTGCCTGTTCCCAACTCTGCTGTCAGTCCTGGAACTCGTTCTGGAGACCAGGCTGGGCTCCAACTCGGAGATCCGCCTGCCTCCCGAGTGCTGGAGTTAAAGGCGTGCACCACCACTGCCTGGCCAGGCTTGGCCTTTTATGTGGGTGCTGGGGACCATTTTCACCAAATGAGCCGTTTCCAGCTCCATATTCCCAGGCCCTGCCATGTTTTTTTGGGGGTCACAGGAATGCACCCCCACGCCTGGTTTATATGGTGCCTAGGGTAGAAACCAGGATTCCATGCATGCTAGGAAAGCCCTTATCAACTTAAGACACATCTTCAGCCTTCAGTGGGTTTTGGAGACAGTGTGTTACATGTAACCCAGGCTGGCCTCCTGAATGTTTGAATGTACAGATGTCCCTGCGTTTAATTTCTATTCATGGCTTTTCCACGACAGACCTGAGAAGTTATTTATGGTTTAGACAAGAGGTTTTGAGGTCCTTGTAGCATCTACATCCATAGCACATTCCCTCCCTAATTGGCCAACTGGTTGTATGGCTGGGGAAGAGAAAGGCGGTGATAGTTACAAAAACAGGTCTGGAAAGGCACCTGTGCAACCCCAACAGCCCAGAGCCAGTGTTTACAGAGGAAGCTGCAAGAGCTCATCACTAAATGACCAGCACCAACTTCCTACATGGGAAATGTTTGCAGGCAAGTTAAGGGTTCTTCAGGGGACCATATCATGCTCTTGCCCAGAGGTTCCCTGCCATGTTCCCCTCAGGCAGCAGAACCAAGTATTCAACTGTCCTGAGATTGGCAGTGAGTCTGATGCTGTGGGAGTGGTGACATCTGGGTAAAAGCCAGGTCAACAGCTCTTTAGAGTGAGCTGCATGTAGTTGTTTAGGAAGCCTGGTGGGACTGGCACTCCGCGTGGTAACCTCATCTATGGGCCATGTTCCAGCATTTCCTGCTGGAAAAGCTCATGTGTTCTGTACAGAAAGCTGTGCAAGGCCTGGGTGCCACTCCATCATCCCATTGTAGGGTCTCACTTCCCCAAAGCAGTCATAACGAGGGTGAGAACACGTGAACTACAGAACAGGTCATCATGGGCCTGTCCAGGATGCCCAGGATGGTTCTGACAAGGACAGACCCAGAGCACATTCTAAAGCAAACAGTTAACTCAAAGGAAATGAAAGGAACGCAACTGACTAGGAAAAAAAAAAGAAACCTTTATTTACAACCATATAAGTCCCACAGGAGAACACACACTGTGTACAAATAAAATGAACCTCCAAGTCAAGAGCGCATGTGCAGGCCCTCAGTGTCCTATCCTCACTACCATCACCGTCACGTTGTCTGCGGAGCCGCGCTGCACTGCCTTGTTAGCCAGCCTGTTGCAGGCAGCTTCATAGCGGGCATCAACAGCAGGCTTCCCTTCTCGGGTCTGGATCTTGTCATCCTACAGAAGGAAAGGGATCTGGGTGACCAGGATATCCACCTTTGTCGTTCTCCCAAGACACTACAGCCAGGGAAGGGCCTGCTCTGTCCCTAACAAAGACTGGCAGGACAGTGACTGGTGAGCCCCCAACAGGGTTTATATGGGAAAGACTTAAAGGATTACTCTTGACACAGGGGCTACAGAAGTAAAGAGCAGCTGAGATAAGTAGCACACCCTCTAAGATGTCTCACCTCAAGGCAGGACAAGATGAAGTTCACAGCCTCCTCTGGGGTAAAGACCTTGAAGAGCCCATCACAGGCCAGCAAAATGAACCTACAGCATTAGGAAGAAACAAGGGGGTTTCAGGCAGAAGACCTTGAAAAGGAAGTGATCTGAGGGACAACTTGTGGAAGAGTAGCTGGATGCCTAACATACTCAGTATCCTAAAAACAAAAATAAAAGGTAAAGATAGTGGCACACACATATGTAATCTCAGTCCTCTGGAGGTAGAGAAGGGGCCATTCTGGCTACAGAGCAAGTCTGGGACCAGGTGGGCCACAGAAGACCTTGTCTCAAAAGACCAAAGCCAACTAACTGAGCTTGGTAGTATACACCTTTAATCCCAGCACTCAGCAGACAGAGGCAGGTGGATTCCCAGGCCAGCTTGGACTACATAGTCAGACCCTGTCTCAAAAAATAAAACAAACAAACCCAAAATCAAACCAATAACTTTGTGTCTGTCCAACAACTCAGTGGCCAAATTTTTTTTACAGGAATAAAATTAAGAAAGCTAAAACTCCACTTAGTTGTGGGTGGGATGCTGTACCACAAGAAGGACTACATTTTCCTCATCCACCTCAACATGAGATGCTGCTTTCTGGCACCTCAGAGACAACCACGACAGCCGCAGGTGTGTAGTGAGCATACCCTGTGATCTACCACCACAGGCCCAGAATGGGGAACTATGGGCAAGCTAAGTGAGGCATCCTTGGTTGGGGCTTCACTCCTGAGGACCCAAGATTTCTGGAGTGGATACTCCTCCTTTCTGATCTGAACATAGCCCACTCTCCCCGAGATGACCAGAGGGAGCCTCTGAGCATCCGTGTCACTGTGGCAGCCGCTGTTGTTCTGGCCTTTGCATCCTACCCTGTCCACTTTGCCTCTTCTGACAGGGCACATGCCCAGCCATATTTTCTAAGCACACAGCCTGAGATTGTGACACAGTGGGGACACGTCTAAGCAGGCTTCTCTTTCCAGTCAAAGTCAGAGTAATCAATCATATAGACATGTGTTTGTAACACAGTTGGGGCAGTTACGAAAGCAAAGCAGAGCTCTAGGCTTGGCTCAATCTAGGGCAGAGAAGGCTCTCAAGAAAACCCTAAAAGGGGCCTCCAGAAACACACCCTAAGACTCCAGAATGGCTAACAACATGGGACAGGTGGGCAGGTGTTAGAGCAGGGCACTTCCTGGAAGGCCTGGGAACTGTCCTAGGAGACTGTTATGCACCACCCACCCTGCTTCAGCTCAGTCCTGTTTTCCTGAGCTACTTCCACTCCTTTCTGCTCAGTTTGGCTCAGCCTTCACTATCCTGCTCGGGTCAGGAGAGCTCCCTGCTCTGTAGCCTGGTCCTTAGTCATCCTTGCTAGGCTCCCTGTGCTGCCCTCACAAGCCTGCACCTGGTCTTAATCTACCTGCAACAGGCAACACGTGAACAGAAAGTCCTTCTCAGCCTCTGCCTCTGTGACTTTCTACATTTATGAGCTGAAACCCAGGATCCTGCTCATTCTGTCCCCAGAACTCTTCCCACTCCCCCTCCATTCATCAAGACACCATTACTAGCACAGAACCAGTTGCTTCATGCTGTCACTTGAATGTGTTAACATGGATCTCGACAACACCTGTGATAAAGCAAGTGTCCATCTCATTTGTTCCCTCACCACCATGGAAACCTGCAACCATGGTCTGTCTCTGCACCTGCAGGGCCAGGCACATTGCCTACCCACCCCAACTTCCCCCGGCAAAGACGGAACACAGATTGGAGTCAAGCTGGCAAGAGAAACAAGCCCCTGTGCACGTACACCAACACCTTTGGTGACCATGTGCTTTTTACCTGTCATTGGGGGTCAGCTGACAGCGTCTGATATCCGGCACAGATGTGACCCCACAGCGCTTATACTGCCCATCTCCAATGGAACGGGATACTTCTAGTACGCCCAAGACACGTCCATCTCTAAAATGAGGGGAACAATGTTAGACTCTCAATTTGACAGGTCATGGGTCCCCAAAAGCAGAAACTGGGAGATCATGATATAGTTGGGCCTGACATTTTTGTTTTTCAAGACAGGGTTTCTCTGTGTAGTCCTGGCTGTCCTGGAACTCACTCTGTAGACCAGGCTGGCCTCTCAGAGATCTATCTGCCTCTGCCTTAAGGGCTGGGATTAAAGGTGTGCCACCACTGCTCGGCTGGCTTGACATTTCTTTATCTCAGGTGAGGCACAGACACAACCTAGGTCATTCTAGTCCTGGTGACAACTGGCATAATCCAACAGAACTGCTGGTGGGCTCAACAGTGAATCTCACTACAATGCCTATACCCTGCCCCCAATTTCCCATGCCTAGTTAGTCATTGATAGGATAGGGTGGGTCCTAAGCCCTTAAATGACTACGCATGCAGCCTGTGCTAAAGTGGCCAGGAAAGAGTGGGTTGCATTCTAATTGACGAGGCTAGGCTCTAGGAACCACCGAGGCTGAGACTCCTAGATGCTGAGGTGCTCGCTTCACACCGGCAGTGTCACACTCATACTCTCACTATATCCTCACCCACACTTTTTGGTGAGGAGCAGGGAAGAAAGAGATGAATTGTAAACAGGAAGAGGCACCTAGGGCAGACACCATGGCCCAAGAGAACCAGTGTGGAGTCCCACTGCCCCCAAGAAACATCCTGGCCCACCCTGTCATTGTGACACATGGACCCTCAAGCCATCATTCTTAAAATGTAGTAAATGCCAGAGCAGTGTGGTAATTCAGTGTCACTGAGGTTCCCAAGTCACAAATGAGATGCTGGACAGGAAGATGGGCCAGACAGGCAGTTCTTCCTGGGAGACAGGATCCAGCCCAGCCTTGCCTTGGCCCCTCAGGGTCCCAGTCACCCACAGTGACTCAGTTCAACCACCCTGAATGTTTTTAATCCCTAAAGACTTCTGCTGGCACCTGGGGAAAGTAGGGCATTCTAGAACACATAGTATTAGACAGAATTAGAACAGCATGAGTGCTCAGGAGCACAACTGAACAGGAAGAGTGTGGGTGCTCAGCTTGGGAGCACCCACCTAGGGAACAGCCCTCAGACCATAGCTGTGTGCAGAAACTTCCCACTCTAGTTCTCCCAAGCTATGACTCCTGCTCGTTGTGGATTTGGGGCTCATCTGGCTGCTGAAGGAGGAGGAGACTGCTGACTTCTCTAGCATGTGGGGAAGCCATCTTAGTGAAGCCTATCCATACTGCTGTGTGCAGCCAGGCTAGGAGGCAGGAGCTCCATCCTGGAGAGCAGATCCCAAAGCCAGTGTGTAAACATGAATATGACTATAAGCTCTGGTCCCTGAGGACATGAGACTAGTATTTAGCCCAGGCCCAGGTGCACAGTGCTGATGGACTGCATTGTCAGAAAGCCTCTCCCTGTCTGGCGAGACCCTTCGCTGTAAAATAAAAATAATCTCTCTCCGTGCTCTCAGAGGCCCTGCTGCACACTATCTTCATTGTAATGATCATGTACAAAGTTGCGTGTTTTTTTAAGAAATGCCAGAAAAGATATCAGTAAACAGAGAAGAAAACATGCCCTCTCTAAACGTCTTTCACTCATTTTATGTTTCTAACAATGTGGTAAGGGAGTAAGAGACACACAACATAAACCATAAAAAACTATTTTAAACTGGTGGCATTATAGACATCATGTAGGCACACAGCCATCGCCACTGTCCATCCCAAATTGTTCTCTCTACCCAAACTAAATAAACATCTGTTCTCAGTTAAGCACTAACTCATTCTAATCCCAGGCTCTAGGACTCTGGGTCCTCAACAGGGAGAGTCACAGTGTGTGTTCTTTGCGATTGTCTTATTCATTCCCCACACTGTACTTAAGACTCACCCATGTGGCCTCTATGAGGTTGTCATGCCTCCTGAAGGCTGGTAACACTGTTCTTTATATTTATCCTCCAGTCATCTGCCAATGGGTACCACACTGTTGCCCTCTTGTGGCTACTGAGAGCATGATGTAGCAGTGATTCTCAACCTAAGTTGAGACACCTTTTAATACAGTTTCTCATGTTGTGGAGAGCCTCCACACACAAAATTATTTTGCAGTGTTTAAATCTGTCCTTGAGCTAGCTCAGAAAGAATGAACACCCTGAAATAAGCAACCAGCACAGGCTCCAGTTCTTAAAGCTGGGCAAATGTCAACAGGACAGTGGAGGCCCCTAAAGGAGCCTCCAGCAGCCATGCCTGGGACAGCCTATCACACCAAGAAAAGCACAATTCACACAGCTGCTCACAGACAGGACACACAGCAGGGAGCAGAACCCTTACCCCACCGGAGGTCAGGACGGCTGTTCAGACTCTGAGCAAAGACTCAGACGTTTTCCCTACTTTTCAGAAGAAATAATGCCACTCTCCCATGAGGTTGGCTGCTGATGGGAAGCAGGACTCAGGAGCCACAATACACACACCTTTGCAGACCATCTGTGCAGTGCAGTGCAGTGCAGTGCAGGAGCACACAGCTAAGTATCAAGACTCAGCACAGACAGCAGTCTTCTGCAGGACAGGGCAGCCCCATAATTTTATTTTCAGCACTGTCAATCAAAGCCAGGGCCATTCATGATAGCAGGGTGGCCACTAAGCTACATGCCAGGCCACAATGAACATCTTTGCAAAATTAAAAATCTGAATCTAAACATGATTTTGCATTAATGTGTATGTGCTTGTCTGTTTATGTGCATACACATGTCTATGCACACCAGAAGAGGGTGCTGTATTCCCTAGAATTGCTTGGGACTGAACCGAGTCCTCAGTAAGAGCAATAGGCACTCTTAACTTTGGACCACCTCTCCAGCTCCAACACCCTGAATCAAAAGAAGGCTTTAACTCTAACGTCCAGCTTGTGGGAAATATTTGGAAAGACACAGCAAAGAAATGGGTAATTCAGAATGTGGGTGACCTCAATAAGTGCTAGACTAAACTAATATAGTTCAAAGCCTAATATGAAATTCAGGTCTAAAAAAAAAAAAAAAAGAGGGGACACACCTGCAATTTAGAGAGGACATATTAAAGAGGGTTCAAAAGGAGATAGAGGGGTTCAAAAGGAGTACACACGTATGAAATTATCAGTTATGACATGCAAAGATGTCAGAGTTTCTGCACATCAATAGCAAATGTCTACGCCAGCCTTACACTCACAGAAACCAACATGGCAATAGCTAACCAGAGTCCAGAGGGAAATCATGAAATTTGCTTTACAACTTTTAAGTTATTTTTCTGTATGTTTATTTTTAATTATTTTTTATTTTCATTCATTCATTCACTTTGTTGTTGTTGTTGTTTGGAGACAGGGTTTCTCTGTGCAGCTCTGGAGACTGTCCTGGAACTCACTCTGTAGACCAGGCTGGCCTTGAACTCAGAGATCCACCTGCCTCTGCCTCTGCCTCCCAAGTGCTGGAAACAAAGGCGTGCTCCACCACCCTGCTACGCTTGAAAACTTTAATAACCCTGGAAGGAGAGAAGCAGTCCTAGCTTTGGGCAGGGGAGCAGACCACTGCTCAGTGACAAAGGCTCTGCCAGTCTCTGGCCTCCCATGCCATTTTTTCTCAAAGGAACAGCTTGTCAAGACCGTCCACCGAAGCCCCTCAACGTGGCTCTGAATGAAGTGGAGACTGGGAAGTTAACCCAACAGAGACAGGCTCTCAGCCACATGACCTTGAACCTCGAAACATCCTAGAAGCCTAGCTAAAACCAGATTTTTGAACATTTACATCCAATAGAATAAAATAAATAAAGGACAAATTGCAGAAAGAACCAGGAAACATTTATGGTAAAATTCAGAAGGTGATACCCTTGTGGTGGAATTCCCCACAGGCAAGACTGAAGTCCTCATTTAGGCTCCAGGCTTTGGGGATGGGGACAAAGTAATCAGCTAGAGTGGTTACATGGCCTCTAAAAATAGTGGTGAATGAACTGATGCAGACAGAGCAACCAATAGATGGTCCTGTGTCAGAGTCCCAAGTTAGCCAACAACACACTCTGATTTTTGAAGCAGTGCCTACCATATTGCCCAGGTTGGCCTTGAACTTCTGAACTCAAATACTCTGTTTCCCAAGTACCCAGGACTACAGGTATTACCACTTCGATCTCTGGATCTGTCCTACTAGCCACTTGGGAGTTTCTCTTTGGTGGAAACTCTAATTTATTCAGTGTAATAAAGGGCAGTATTTAAGCCGGACATGGTAATTCCAATAGTGAGGAGTTGGAGACAGGAAGATCAGGAGTTTAGGCTAGCTTTGGCTACAGACTGAGTTCAAGGCCAGCCTGTGCTACATGAGACCCTGTATAAAAAACTAGGAGCAACCAAACAAACAAGGACAGTATTAAGTAACTTCTCAGACACACTGAAAATAGTAAGTGGTTTGTATCCACCTGAGACAGGTTTTGTCTTTCTGTTCAATCAGGAAGACATGCTTCTTGCTCATGCTCTGCCTCTCCTAAGACACAAATGAACACCTCAAGTTATCCATATGCACTGCCAGCACTGAGAGTGGACCTCAAAATTCGGACTTCTGTGTACCAGTCACGTTGGCTCCCATAACTCCCCTGGATACCTGACATTCCCTCCGGCCTTCTGTATCCTCATGCGTTCTTCATACTGAGTTGGGTTGTGCTCTTTGCTGAGGCTTAAGGCTGCATGTTTTTGACTTTCCTCATTGTATCGACACAGGATTGCCTGGGAAGGTAGAGATCACAAGCCATGAAATTCCGTGAGCAGATCTAGGAATCAATCGAAGGGACAGACTAGCAATGACTTCACACTCAGCACCTGCTGACCTATAGATCCAGCATCAAGAGACAGCAAATAGGAAAGTTGCTGAAACACATTCAGAATGAGAAATCTCCAGTTTTAGTGTCAATTCTGGCATAAGCCTTGCTGGTTGACTGTAGCCAATCACTCACATGGCCACTGTTGCATCAGTGACAAGGAAAGAAAGCACTTGACAAATACCATGTCAGTCAGAAGTCTGTGAGACTTGAGAAAATGAGCAAGCAAGCATTGCTCCCATGCGTGCTCCCATATCCATGGTTACTGTGTGTTTCAGAGAGGACGCTGAAGCCCAGGGGAGTAATATTCCTAAAATCCCACAAAGAACCAGGGTTCAGACTGGGTCTGAAGAACTGAGGAAAGCACACTTTCCTTCCTGTTCTGGCTGGAGGCATCTGTTTTGAACACTTATATAGCAGAACTAGAATATAGGGCTCCCAAGAATATAAGCTTCATGAGGACAGGCTGTCACCTGAGGTTCAGAGCTGTGCTCCTAATGATGACTAACCAACCCTAAGCACTGGAGGAGAGGAGTTGTAGAGGCTGCTTAAGTATAAGTAGTCATGACAACAGAGGGGCCCCAGGACTGGACACCATTGAACAAGGTCATTTCCTACACTACCCTGGACTTTCTCCCTGGGCTCTGCAAATGGGCTTGGCCTTGTACTATCCTACTCACAGTGTTCAAGTTACTTTGTAGTCACAATGCTTTGGAAAGGCAGTGTTAATATTTTCATTCAATACCAACTAAGGTCAGAAATATGAGGATCTAAGCTACTTGTATATTGATTTCATCCTAAACCACAGCATCACCTAATAGCATGCATACAAAGAAAACCACTGTGGAGGAGACAGATGTTAAAACACATAGCTCAGGGTCTTCTGGGAGAACAGACTGGCCTCTAGCTTAGCTGTTGATTCCTTTCCCAGGCACACATTGGAACACTCCTTGTAGCAACCCCACCAATACTTGCTGAGGTTCTCTCAAGACATGCTGTCATCTAAGCAGGTGGCTCACAGCCACATACCCGACTATCTCCAAGGTTGGCGATATACAGGATGTTGTCCACAGCCAGGACACACGTGGCAGTGGACCCGTCTTTCCAGGCAGGCTTCCTGGGGAAACACATCAGAAACACAGTGACTACTGGCAAGTGCCCAGAAACTAACTTTTAAAGCCAAGCAAAAAGTCTGGCAGGCTAAAACAGACTATATCCTCTAAACTACTTCACGGTTTGAATATGGGTAGGGTACCCAAATTACCCCTGTGTCAAAGGTTGGGATCCCAAAGTGACACTATCAGGAAGTGATGTGGACCTTTAGGGAATGAGGCCTTATAAGAGGTCATAGGTCCTGTGAAAGTTCCCTCAAAGGGAATGTGGGGTGTTACTGCAGATGTGCCCTTGAAGGGAACTGTGGGGGCTCTGGCCATTTTTCCTTTTCTCTTGCTTTCTGGCTCAGATATGAACATTCATTCTGATACTGTCATCATGCTATGCCACTTGAGTCAAAGGGCTGAATTAACTGGGTTGTCTCACGCTGCATCTGAAGTCCAGAATGGCAAGCTAAAACAAAACTGTCTTTTGGGCTTAGGGTGGTCACTCACACCTTCAATTCAGTGCTCCAGAGGCAGAGGCAGGCAGAACCCTGAGTTCCAGAACAGTCAGGGATACACAGTGAAACCCTCTCTTGAAAATGAAAACCAATGCCAAATAATTGTTTCTAACATAGCCTGAGTCAGATCTCTCATTATTATGATGCAGAGATACACACATCTTTTTTAAATATATATTTACTTTTATCTTATATGTACAAGTGTCTTGCTTACATGTATTTAAGTGCACGCCTGGTGCTCCTAGAGACCACAAGAGGTCATTGGATCCCTTGGAACTGGAGTTACAGATAGATAGTTTTGAGCCATCATATGGATGCTGGAAACTGAACCTGGGCCCTCAGGAAGAGCAGCCAGTGCTTTTAACCACGGAACCATCTTTGCAGCCCCAACATACATCTTTAAAAAAACATTTTGTCTTTCACTGTTTCTTTTTTAATTTAAAAAATTATTATTGCATATACATGAATGGTGTGCATGTGCGTATGTGTGGACGGCAAGGCCAACTTTTGGGAGAGTATCATGTGGGTTCCAGGGATTAAACTCAGGTCACGAGAATTAGTGGCAAGCATCCTGGCTCACTGAGCCATCTCACTGGCCCCACAGCCTTTGTAGCTAACAGTTTGAAGAGCATACATGGTCGTGGGTTCTTTTGAGAAAGGAAGCATTGTGCTACATAGCATCACAAGACCGGGAAAGTATTCAGGAAAACACAGCACACTTAGCATTCTGCACAGAGTTACACTCACTGGCTTGAGGCCTGTTTCAGGAACTCTTCGTCGGTGTGTTTAAAAGTATCTAGCAGGCATCTCTTCACAGTTTTCTCCACACTGATTACATCTCCTGGTAGAGAAGGGTCAAACAGAGTAACCATTCAAGAGGGAAGACTGATGCCCACTGTGGTTCTGTTGGTTGTTTTACATATGAACTTATTTCTAAGCATGTCCTTATTAACAATGCCTGTTTTCTCACCTGTAGCAGTGCCATGTGAATTTGGTTGTACTGGTTTTCCCAGTGTGGAGTAAGACAAGACACTAAACACATCCCAAATACTTGACAAGAAGCCAAGATATGATGTTCTATCCACACAGCTCCTTACTTCTGACCCTTAAGTTCACTCCTTGAAAAGCCAATGACCTTTTTTTTTTTTTTTTGCAGGGGTGGGGGGCACATTCTCATGTAGCCCAGGCTGGTCAGACTGCATAGGTGAGAATGACATTTAATTTATGATCTCTTTCATCACATCCAGTATATGTGGTCCTGAGGACAGAGTCTAGGGCCTCACGCATACTATGCAGGTGAACTACCTACTGTGCTATACCAGTATATGTAGTCCTGAGTGAAGGGCCTCATGCATGCTATGCAGTGAACAACCCACTGTGCTATACCGAGGCCCATCAGTGACCCATCAGGCCCAACAAGGTACCTAACAGACTCCACCATGCAAACAGTAGAGACAAGTCAACTGTTCACTCAATTCTCAGTCTCACCTTTAGGAAATTTCCTGATTAAGTTCTGGTGCAAATTCTGTGCAGCAAATTTTGAGGCCCGAATTCCTCCATGTCCATCAAAAACAGCAAAGTATGAAACCCGAGTACTGCAAAAATTAATTAAAAATCAGTTATATCCTTATAGCAATATTATACTTCTTCACTAAAGCTTGTTTTGTTTAATTCTGGATAGGGGCTCCATATTGGGCACAGTCTAGCCTCCAATTACAGACCCTGCCTTGGAGTGCTAGGATTGCATGCAGGCATCACCACATCAAACAATGAATGTCAAGACAGAGCAAGTCACACTGTTGAGATTCAAGTCACACTGACATGTAATGGGGGAAAGGTAGTAATATTTAAGAGATAAATACTTAAGTAACTTTCATGCATCTTAATTATGGGAAACTCAAATTTGAGTCTAGTATGGTAGTTCACACCTGTAATGAAGCTGGAGCAAGAAAACTGCTAAGAGTTTGAAGACAGCCTAGAAAGACCAGCTTGGTCTACAGAGTGAAACCCTATCTCAACATAAAACAAACAAAACATTTGTTTCAAAAACTAAGCTGTGGGCTGGAGAGATGGCTCAGCAGTTAAGAGCACTCGTTACTCTTGCAGAAGACCCAGATTCAGTTCCTAGCACCACATGGTAGTTCACAAACCATCCATAACTCCAGTTTCAGGAGATCCGAAGCCCTCTTCTGGTCTCTGTGGACACTGGGCATGCACATGGTACATATACATACATGCAGGCAAATACTCATATACATAAATAAAAATTTAAAAACTAAGCTACATAATTTTTCAGACAGTGAAATTAGAATTCAGAACTTTAATCCCATTTAAATCAGACTGTTTAACAAACAAAAAAAGTTATTCATACAAGACTCTGGTCAAAAAATGTCCATAAGAACAAGAGAGAAATTCTAGAATTGTTAGTTAAATGTTGACTAATACCTAACTTCAAAGCTTATGGTGATAGTCTTATTTCTATTTCCTATTCAATTTTTTATCAGAAAACCCACATATATGGTAAAAGCCACAAAAAAACAAACAAAAAAACCTACATTGGAGCCAGGTGTGGTAGCATACGCCTTTAATCACAGTACTAGGGAGGCAGAGGCAGGCAGACCTCTGTGAGTTCTGGTCTACATAATTGAGCCAACCAAGGTTATACAGTATGACCATGTCTCCAAAACAGTAAAAACCTACTTCAGGGCCAGCTAGATGGCTCACTGGGTAAAGATCTTGCCTCGAAAGCATGACACCCCGAGTTCAATTCCTCAAACCAATGTAATGGTGGATGTAGAAAATCAACCTCACAAAGTTGTCCACTGACCTCCACATGGGCACCAATGTCATGTATGTACCCTCTGCCCATGTCATGAACATATACAGTCTTAAAAATTAATTTAAAAAATGATACCAGAAAGAAAACTGCCTATGAGAAATGACATTTAGTGTTAAGACCAGCTTTTCTTTCAATTCCTACGCAAATTTTTCTTTTGAATTCCTACGCAATGTAAGACAGTATGCACCATGAGAAAACAAGCCTCATCCACCTTACAACTTGCAACCTATCTTTGTGCAATTGGGGATTATGCAGGGAGACTTCCCCAAGGTCCTTTCCAGGCTTTGAAACTACTATATTCCTATCTCTGCCATGATCACTCTGAAGCAACAGTCATCAGTCATAATGATGAGCTGGACAACAGTGTTGGCACATTGTATGTTAATGATCAATTTGTGTCAGGGAAAAACACAGTATGCACACTATGTAGTTCTCGATTATAGAAATTACAGATGAAATGTGTAATTATGTAATTATTCAAACATGATACTATGTATATAATAGAACGTTAACAGTCATGCAATATGCTCTGTCTGCTTGTTTTCTGCCAGGTCTGAGAACTGATCAGAGGCTTCAATTCCATGTATGCAGCTTTTAAAAACATTGCTTTCTCTCTTGCAGGCCATTTTGGCTTCTTTGGTCTTTCTGTGCCCTTGTTATCTATCTGTATAGCCCCTCACACTGCCATCAGACAATGCTGGGTTCATTTTGTTGTTATCTTGGAGGCAGAGCAGAGCCTCAGTCTATAGTTCTAGGCTTCCCAGGAACACAACATACACTGAGTGCTGAGATTTCGGGATAGGATGATAACCAAGTCCCACCACACCCACACTGCCTGCAGACTTTACTCAGCAACTTCCAATCAATCCATCCACTCTCTAGGACACAGAGTAAGAGCACTCTGCCAGAACTGATCAGTCACTGTGAGCGTACAACAACATGGAGTCCACAGCAAGGGACCACTTCCCACTAAGTACTCAGTGCAGCCCTGCAGAAAGTACAGGCTGGGCAAATCTTTGTTGAGGGGCAATCCTACGCTTAGCAATGGTCTCAACCAACCAAATACCAACAGCATATGCCTACTCCAACTGTGACAACAAAATATCCTCAGATATTAACAAATAACTCAAAAAAAGTCCTCCCATCTAAGAACCACTGATGCAAAAAGTAGGCCACTCATTCATCAGTGTTTCTTGGAGAGCCCTCAAACAGTAAATTCAGTAGAACAGAGGAGAAACAAACATCAACCAGGCTTGCTGGAATGCAAATACTCACATGAGGGATGATGGAGGCCGACACTCCTCAGTGATGTCATTCAGGATGACATGGGCATCCTGCATTTCCTCCCTCTCGCCCTTCCGCTCTGCTACATAGCCTTTCAGACCAAAGATCACTGATGAGGCTGAGGAAAGAAAACAAAAAGCCAATACAAAACTGTGCCTTAACCTCTAGAAGCCCTAGTCCCAGAGCAAATAAGAGGTACTATGGTGGCCTCACTCAGCGACATCACTGATGCAAATAAGCAATATCCCTCAAGGCATCTCCCTAGTTATAGGTCTGTAGCACGATCAGGGTTCTGCCAGGAAGCCTGGAGCTGTGGCAGACATGTGAAGTCAGTGGTCAGCACAGAAGAGCTCCACCTAAGGCAGCGAGAGCCAAAGAAGTGCTGCCTCATGCAGAGGTGGGACTAAGGGACCAGGAAAAGAGAGTCCCAAGTGTAACTTTAATCTGGTAACAATTTAATGAGGACAGAAAACTCCCATTTCTAAGAAATTCAGATTAGTGGAGTTGTCAAATACTCTGCTGGAGACCCTGAAAAATTGTACATTTCCATGCTCCAGGCTGCCAATAGTGACAACAGTCACTTGTATTCCAACTGAGGAAATGAAGGAACAGGGAGTCTGCTATAGTACGGAATGGTGTCAAATGTAGACTCTGGCTAGTTTAAGTTCTCTGCTGGCACCTGCGGCACTTCTAGCACTTCTAGACGCCTTTAGCCATGTCTCAGCAGTGCTGCCACACTACTGCTATAGCTCCCACTGGGCTGTGTGTGAAAGTCCACAGCCATTTCCCTCAGTTAGTACAGGAAGTGAAAGTCCACAGCCATTTCCCTCAGTCAGTACAGGAAGTGAAAGTTCACAGCCATTTCCCTCAGTTAGTACAGGAAGTGAAAGTCCATAGCCATTTCCCTCAGTCAGTACAGGAAGTGAAATTTCACAACCATTTCCCTCAGTCAGTACAGGAAATGAAAGTCCACAGTCATTTCTCTCAAGTCAATACAGGAAGTGAAAATTTCTCAGTCAGCATAGGAAGTGAAAGTCTACAGCCCTTTCTCCCAGTAAGCAAAGGAAGTGAAAGTCTACGGACATTTCTCTAAGTCAGTATAGGAAGTGAAAGTGTACAACTGTTTCTCTCAGTCAGTACAAGAAGTGAAAGTTCACAGCCATTTCTCTCAGTTTGTACCGGAAGTGAAAGTCTACAGCCATTTCTCTCAAGTCAATGCAGGAAGTGAAAATCTACAACTGTTTCTCTCAGTCAATATTGGAAGTGAAAGTTACAACCATTTCTCTCAGACAAAGTTAATCAAGAATTTTAAAACAAAAACTGGTAGTCAGGAAAAATGGATGGTCAAAAGTCAGCCAGTGATTTCTGAAGAGGTTATGGGGTGGGGGGGCATAGGTCCTTTTCAACTCTGAGGAACAATGTGGTTGGTTTCCTATCAGGTCAGGCAAGTATATGAAAAGCAAAGGCAGTTTTAGAAATCATCTACAAAAGGCATGTGTGTGTGTGTGGGGGGGGGCGCGGAGCCCACTTCTTAAACTCAGAGTAATGCAGTTAGGAAGCTGAGCCTGGCTTTGCTCTGGGATGTTTAAGATATGAAATCTAATACATTTGTTTTCAAATTGTCTGAAAACCTTTACAAACTTTCTTTTCCACAAGCTCTTCACCGCCATTCTTCTCTTCCTGTGGAGCTTTCCTCTTTGTTCCTTTTCCTTCATGCTTCACCACCTGGGAAACTGATGTGGCAAGAGAACCTAGAAATGAAGTAAAAGTCAGACAGAAACAGCTACAGACAGCAGAGTCACCAGCAGACTAGGTGCCATCCAGTCAAGCCCTAGAGACACCAAGGCATTTTAGGCAAGGACCAGCACATACAGTGCCTGGGGCTAGGACTCCTGGTTGGGGAGGTAGGGCAACATTCAGGCAGAATGAAGAGTTTAAGAGTTTGTGTCCCGGAGAATTCTCAGTAGCAGAACTTTGTATACAAACAAACTTTTAGCATATTCATGATGTATTATATCCACAGACCCTTAGTGACTGATAGGTAAATTTCCAAAAGCTATAAGCAGACTCATTATGTTCCCAAACAAGTAATAGGTTCCTAAAAGGCTCAAAATGAAGTTAAAAGGTGGGCTCTACCTGAAAGGCAGAGTGCTGCTGGAGCTGTTCCTACATCTGTACTCAAGCCATACCTAACTGCCCCAGCAGTGCTCAAGTGTTTGGAATGCATACAGTCTCTAACTTCAGTTTCTAATCTTCCAGCCAGTTTCTTCATTCATAACATGGTGAGAGTATACCATCTTCAGGAACTATGTGAATGTTAATAGAGACAAGATACATAAACCATCTCTGTGGTGCCTGTTATGTCAAATGTCTGTAAGTGTTCTCTGCGGCCACTTATTAACCCATTCTTTACGAAAAAGAAAAAGCTCTGTGCTAAGATTCAAGATTCAGCTACTTGCAAAAGGGCATATTTCCACATTGGTTTTACAAAATACACGACACCCTGCATAAAAGAGCAACTTAATAAGAAAATGTCATGGGTGTTTACAAGAGTCTCCATCAGCATCACTGAGTCCCAGTTTCCTTTTCTGTGCCCTTTCTAATTTACACCGCTGCTACTGAGCTCCAGGTGAACTCCCCTGCACCACAGGACACAGTCTGGATAGGAAAGACTCTCAAATAGGACTTACCTTACAGACTAGCATGTGGTCCACTCCCACAAATGGTTTCTGCCCACTTGAGAAGAGTGAGCAGTCTTCCAAGAAATCCAAAATATTGGGCACCAGATTATATATGTAACTCAACAGTGCTGTATAACTCTTCTAATCATTACTGTTTCTGCCCCCACGAATAGCTAAGAAATTAGTTATCCTTAAATAATTCTTAAATTAAATCTATAAAAAAACTTGTTTTGCATATTAACCTTCATAATTAAGAGCACTGAGTTCATTAGGGAAATGTTCAAGGCTGATTGATATGATCCTGCTGTAATTCTTTGGTATGAGTTCACAGCCCTGAAAACTTGGGGATTCTTATATAAGACAATTAAATACTTTTTCTAAGTGAGCCTACTGGTTTCACAGGAATAAACCTGTGAAACAAAAACCTATTTGGAAAAGTATCAAGTATTCTTTCTACTTGGAGCAACAAATGGAACTTTTAACCACAAAAAATAGGACCACCTGCAGCCTCTCCCCAGTCTCCACCACAGCAACTCCAAGCAAGAGGCTATCAACTAGACAGAATAACCAGTATATCCATCACTCTTCCCTAAGAGAACACAAAAAGAACAGAACACTCATGTATCTGTGATTGTGAAAAACATGAGGCAAGTCAGAGTAGTAGATGGGAAAAATTTTAAAGGTTAATATCAAAGTGGAGAGTAAATTTCTGACCTTTTAATTATTATTATTATTATTATTATTATTATTATTATTATTATTATTTTGAGATATGGGCTCACTATGTAGCCCAGACTAGTCTGGAACTAAAGTTCCTTCTGCTTCTGAATGCTGAGATTACAGGCAGGCATCTCCATGCCTGCATCTTAATTCTTAACAGTCAGCCTAGCAAGTGATGGCAAAGTTAAAGAAACAAAATGGTGATGTAGTACTGAGGTCTCTAATCTCTGCCTCTACCTGAGGCTGCCTGTTCAATTTTAATAGACTTTATCTGTATTGTATTTCAGTGTCATTCAAAATCCTGCTAAAACCCATGGATACAGTTTACACAGCAGCAAAGGAAAGATTGCCTCCATTCATACCTTGGAATCTGTTTGCCTACCTGGATCACCACTGCCAGCAGGTGGGAGATCATCAAAGAGTAAAGGTCCCCCAGATCCTGAAACACAGAAGAACCCAGAATGAGTCCAAAATGAACAACCAGGCTTCAGTTTCAGAATCCATCCCACCAGGACACCTATGCAACAGGTTATTGAGACAAACTCAAAACTTGTGTCAATCCAGGGTAATTCATTCTGCAGGGAATAATATCCGGAACCTATTTTAAAGTCCTATGATTTCAAAGGAAATAGAAATTCTGTCTTAAAGAGTTGAATTTTACTTCAACTAATAAAATACTGAATTGAACCAGAGAAAAGTGCTCGTCGTGTTTGCATAGTACTTCTCAGGATTAGCTACTGCAGGTCTTTCTGCCTTACCTGAGGCCATGGGTTCAAAACTTAAAGACAGCCAACACCTAAAACATCTGTGTGTTAAAAATGGGGGAAAGGGAGAAAGATTGAGACAACTACAATCCCAGGATGAGTAGACGTTGACACACACCTGGGAAAGCCTGAAGACTGTACCTGAATCAGTACTGCTGGCCGGGGGCAGGTCCTCAAAGAGCACGGGTCCTTCCTGTGCTTCTTTCCCTAAAACAGAAACTTGTTTAGAGAGCAGACAGCCACCCAGGACAGATGTCTACAGGGAGTACTGTGCCCTCCCTGTTCTGGGTTACACCGCAGATGCTCACCTAAAACAGACATGCACAGGGAGCACTGTGCCCTCCCCTGCTGAGTTGGGTTACAGATGGTCACCCAGGACAGATGTCTATAGGAGCACCATGACCTTCCTGCTCTGCATTAGGTGCTACAAGTCAGACTTTCTCCTTTCTGTTAAATAGATGTATTCTTTCTTTTTTTTTTTTAAAGATTTATTTATTTATTATGTATACAACATTCTGCTTCCATGTATATCAGCACACCAGAAGAGGGCACCAGATCTTATAACTGATGGTTGTGAGCCACCATGTGGTTGCTGGGAATTGAACTCAGGATCTCTGGAAGAGCAGTCAGTGCTCTTAACCTCTGAGCCATCTCTCCAGCCCAGACGTATTCTTAAAAATCTCTTCTGGACAGCTATTTACTACGGAAAGGCCCCTGCTTCCAACAATCACAGCTAACATAAAACAATGAAATGATACCCTAGCAAGTGCCAAATTTAAGAATTATTTGGTTTTTTTTGGGAGGGTGGGTAGGTGGGAGTGGGAGACAGTGTCTTATTATACAGCCCTGGTCTGAACCTCTCAATATAGACCAAGCTAACCTCAAACTCATATAGAGCCTCCTGCCTCTGCATCCTGAGTACTGGGATGGAATACCAGTACTAAGGATGGAACACATACTAAGTGTGTGCTCTACCACTAAACTACACATAATGTACCCTTGTTCCTAAAATCTTCCCTTAAAAGAGAATCACTCAAAGAGAAAAGGTGACTATTGTACCTCAAGGAGGAGTTGAAAAGCAAAGGGAACCTCCAAAGGCCCATGGGTACTACTGAATGCTATTTTGGTGACTTCTGCAATGGGAGAATACCTATCAGCAATGTGAATCAATGGAGAGAACAGGAGTTTCAGACAGCTGAAAATGGACAGGCCTCAGAAAAAAAGCCAAGGAATATTTCTGTTTTGTTTTGTTTTGAACCTAAGAATCTGAAGATTTAAATTCTAAATGTCTTATGTCCTATTATCATTTTTACATAAAATCTAACTACTATTCCCTACTCCCCAGCTTCTAACAATCTTCCAAAAGTCTACTTAAACTATCAAACATATGAACTAACTAGAATCTGCAGAAAAACATCCTGATGGAGTGGGGACCCCTTACCTACACTTTGGAGCTTCGGTTGGTCATTATCAACGGCAGTCCAACTGTACTAAATGGGGAACTTCCTATTCTAAGTTAGCATAATGAAACCTCGTGCTACTCTCAGCCCACTGTGTGTCCCTTCATCCAGGGAGTCCTTGCTCTCTATGCTACCTGTCACTCAATCACTCAGAAGCCATTAGTGATTACTGGCAATTTTGGTTATTAGACTGACAGCCACAGTACACCACTTATGTTCAAGCAACTTTTATTTTACTTAAGAATGATCCCAAAGCACACAGTTTTTTAAAATTTATATTTATTTAATTTTATGTGTACAAGTGTTTTGCCTGTATGTATGTATACCATGTGCACGCCTGGTACCCAGAAGCCAAAAAGAGGGCATTGAATCCTCTGTAACTGGAGCTTCAAATGGTTACAAGCTACCAAATAGGTGCTGGGAATGGAACCTGTGTCCTCTGCAAGAGCACTGAGCCAATTTCTCCAACCCCCAAAACATGTATTATGATTATTTTATTATTAGTTACTGTCAATCTCTTCCCATGATTAATTTAAAAATTTAACTTTACCACAATACCATGCACAGGGAAGAACAGAGAGTTCTACATTTTTAGTACCTACATGGGTTCTTAGAATATATGGCTGGGTACAGATGACCACTATACAGCATGCTAAATTCCTACAGTGCCCTTTAAGAGGACCTGAGCTCAATTCCTAGCACCTACAGACCTAACACTCAGACCTTTGTCTGCTGCTTGTTTCTTAGACCACATGCAAAAACACCCTCATGTAAATCAGTTCACTTAAATAAATTTATAATCCTCAAGAGGTTCATTGGTATCATAATTTGGTCTCCATATAAAGATGAGATGGTACGGTTGACTTGAAAGAAAATGATCCCCAAAGGGAGTCTCACTATTAGGAGGTATGGCCTTGTTGGAGGAAATGTATCACTGTGGAGGTGGGTGATGAGGTTTCATATATGCTTAAGCCATGCCCAGTGAGACAGACCACTTCTGTTGCCTGCAAGCCAAGATATAGGGCACTCAGCTACTTCTCCAGCACCATGTCTGCTTGCAAGACACCATGCTGTACCATGACTGACTAACCCTAAAAACGTAAGCCACCCCATTTAAATGTTTTTCCTTTGTTAGAGTTGCCATGGTCATGGTATCATTTCACAGCAATAAGACAGATGGCTATTAATTCTCCTTTTTACCCTTTGTAGTGTACATGTGGGTGCGTGTGCTCAAGTGCCATGTGTGTATATGGAGGCCAGAGGTGGATGCTGGCTGTCTTCTTTGACTCTCTCTACAGGGACTTTTGAGCCTACAGTTTGCTCATGCAGCCCATCTAGCTAGCCACTGTGCTTCAGAAATCCATCTCTGTCTCCCCAGTGTTGGGACTGCAGGTGGATCACCATACCCACCCTGCATTTACATGGGTAGTGGGGATCTGAACTCATCTTCATACTTGCATGGCAAGCACTTTACCCACTGAACCATCTCCCTAGCCCAATTCTCCTCTTTTAAAAGGAAAAGTAGAATTTATCAATTCCAAGGAAGGGAATGTCTTGGCGATATTTAGGTCAGAAGTACCTTAAAATATACAAAACCCCTAAAGCTAATAAAGTCTCTCTGCTTTATTCCCATATTACAAATAAGAAGAGATGCTGTCAGGATTCCCCAACAAACTGAAGAATCACAAATAATTTCATTTCTCAAGAGACACAAAATCTACAGAAACAGGAGGCAAAGCTACCCCCTTGGTATTAGTGAAAGACTGTTTCTGGGCCACTACAATACACAAATCCAGGGATGGTCACTATCTTACATAAATACACTTTACCCAAACAACCCACCAACACCATCCTGTATTCCTTACACTGTCTTTAGAATAGCTGTGCCCAACACACAGTATATACTTCAAAAATGGCCCCTAGACTGTATCACTTACGCAAGTATAACTAGAAACCAGTCCGTACATGCTCAGTACAACCTTAAAAATCTGTTACAATTTGCAGTATGTTGAATTGACAAGTATGGAAGGAACCCACAGACACAAAGAGCTAACTCTATCCTAAGAAGTAGAACACTAAAGAGTACTTACCTTATGTATTAATTCCTCTACAAAACCACTGACATTCTATTAGCTCACTTCCAAAGGTCTAACAATCAGAATGCCCAATCCCCCGACACTCAAAACTGTATTGGGTTAGTAGCTGGTGCGATGGCTCGGCAGTTAGAGCACTTGCTCTTGCAGAGGACCTGGGTTCAATTCCTAGCACCCACAAGGAGACTCTCAACAATTCATAACTCCAGTTCCAGGTGATCCAACACTGTCCTCTGACATATGGGGATACCAGACACACGTGGGGCACACAAACACAGGCAAAACACCAATACACACAGTTTTGTTTTGTTTTGTTTTTTAAATGAGACAACCTAGGACAACTACACTTCATTCACTAGGCCAGGACACCAGCAGGCCAAGCCTCTTAAGGAGAGGGGCATGTATATTATAGCAAAGAGGCCAACCTGACAATCAACCCTTCTCATCTAAGCATGGTCTTTCCACCATCACTGTCCAATAGAGAAAGCTGTCTGTGCATAGGTAACACATGTATTTTCAGTTCTTATAGGAACTACTTAAGAGATTTCCTGCTTCCTGCCAGCCTAGTTCCCCTCTTCAGCCATAACACTGAGATTGTTCAAACAGCACCATCACCAAAGAACAGTATGTTTGCTGTTCTTTCTCACACCAGAATACCATCAGAGGTACTTCAACTAAACACAGTGAGAGTACCTCACATTTTATTCCCCACAACTAAGAATTAGTTGTACATCAGGGGAAGAATAGAAGAAAGGATATGTGATAGGTAGGGTTTTAGTTGGGGGGGTGGTGGTTGGGGAGGACGGGAGGGAGAAGGGAACTGGGATTGTCATGTAAAATAATCTTGTTTCTAATTCAAATAAAAAATGATTTTAAAAATTAATAAAAAGAAGAAAAAAAGAATTAATTGTACAACAAAATATTCACTGCTTGTAAGGCACTATACTAAGGGCTCTAAATATTTTAAGTCATTGATTACTATAATTCTACAAATACTGTCACTACTCAATTCAGAGAAAGCTGAGACACCAAGACCAATGAAGATTCAAACCCAGCTGGCTGATTCCCCAGTGTGGGCTCTTGCCGGGCACCTGCCCTGGACTTTACAAAGACCAGTTCATACTTTTACAGTTCTCCTACAGACTAATCACATGCTAATGAGGATGTCTTTGGACACTTTTCACATCTTTAATATGGTCAAACAGATGTATCTGGATCCTTTAATATATACTGTAGGTTATAAACACTACGGTTGAGATTAGACAAAAGGCCAGGAAGAGATGTGGTTCATAAACACTATACTATGGAACTTTCCATTAGCCAAAATCCTGCACTGTTTTGAATAGAAATCCAAAGTATGTGAGCTACAGTTGTCAGCCTCCACCAGGCAACTTGCAACTTTGATCCACAACACTAATAGAGAACGAACTGCACACTTTTCCAATCACAGCTAATATTACTCATCCCCGCCCCTGCCATTATCTATATCCAGGCACTATGTCTACTGGGTATTATATATTATGATAAGACTTTTTTTTTGAACAGTGTCTCACTATGTACCCAGACTCTCCTGGAACTTGCTACGTAGACCTAGACCAGCCTGGCCTTGAACTCAGAGGTTTGGCTGCCTCTGCCTTCCAAGTGCTAGAATTAAAGGCATGCACTAAGATGTTGTCTCTTTATTAATTCTGTGAATTTTTAATCATTAGATATTAATATAGTAATCCTTCATAATATATTGTATTATTTTCTCACTACTTTAACTTTCTATGACTTGCATTTTTTCCTGCTGTATACTAAGCTTTGGAAGTAGTATGTCTTCTTCTGATAAATTTCAACTTTTATTTTGTTTGTATTTCTAATACTTTTCAAATAAATACCCACAGAGGTAAGTACTGTACATGTCTGTGTCCATCTGTGTGTCCATCTGTGTGTATGTGTGTGTGTGTGTGTGTGTGTGTGTGTGTGTGTGTGTGTTATAATTAAAGAAAAGCAGCGCCATGTAACAGGGTTCAAGATGGTTTTTTTTTCCCTCCCTTTTGGGAAAGAAATAATAAAAAGGGGAAAGGGAAGTAGGGAGACCAGTCTCTGGAGACAGGAGAAGCAGGAGAAAGGAAAGAGGGGGAAGAGAGAGGAAAGTGGGAGGGGGGACTAGACAGAGGGAGGGGGGAGGATGGGAGGTGGGCAGGGTCCTTTTAAAAGGGAACATAGTGAATGTGCACAGGTGGTGCTCTTAGTGGCTGCAGCTGAGGGTGTGTCCTGTCAGAACCCCAAGGACAGACCAGTACAGATGCCTGAACACTAATAGTGTGCCCATGTGTGCATGTAGGTATGTGTACAAGTGTGTGTGAAGGCTAGAAGTCCGTGTCCAGGCTCTTCTTCAATTGCTATATCATCATCACATCATCATGTTTCTCTGTACTGCCCTGGCTATCTTGGAACTTGCTCTTGGTCCCTAACTCATAGAGATCTGCCTGCCTCTGCCTCCAAGTGTTGGTATTAAGGGCATGCTCCACCTCCTCCTCCTCCTCCTCCTCCTCCACCACCACCAAACACTATCTTTTCTTTTTCCTGACAGGTCTCTTATTGAACCTAGAGCTTACCCTTGTGGCTAGGTTGATAGCAGCTGCACTCCAGAGGTCTGCCTGTCTCTACCTCCCCATTGCTGAGATTACTGACATGTGTTTTCACACCAATCCCTAAAACATACTTTTACATTAACCTGTCTTTAAATCTCAGTTTATTTGAAGTGCTGGGGATTGAACTCATGACTTCTCAGACTGACAATCAGGTGTTTTTGCTTTTTGGTACCAGTTCTGAACACAGGGCCTCACACCAGTGTGCTCTAGCTCCATTCTGACCAACAGTTTTGAACACACTGGTGTTAACAACCAAATAAGTGGACCACTCTACATAACTAAACAATCCATGTAAGCATTTTATAGACCTAAGAGAAAAGTTCCACTACTGATATAAATAAGCAAAATTCCCTTTAGCGAAAGATAGATTTTTTAAATATACTCAACTATCAAAATCTTTTAAGTCCTGGGGTAAAACCTGCTAATTAGTGCAATATCTGAAATATATATCACATACTTTCTACATGTCTTACAGGTCATAAAAATTTAAGTGTTGTGGGTCTGAATATAAGATGAGATACCAAAAAAACCAAACCAAAAGCACTCAACAAAACATGCCTGCTATGCTGAGGGTGGCATCATCTTCCTCCATACACTCAGCACTTTTTACAAAATCATTGCAACTGGTTTTAAATTGCTGTTACAGTGCACATCTCATGGATGTTACCAGCCAATATTTACAAAGCCCTGACTATGTGCTCCAACCTGGGCCATGTGTTCCACTAAATGTACTGGTACTTTTTAATCTATACAATATCTGCAGGAGGTTTCACCTATTACACACAAGCCAATAGTTCCTGAAGGCAAAGAGTAGTGCAAAGCCAGATTTGAAGACACAGTCATGTTCCACTTTTCACACAGTATGTGTAAATGGTCAGGTTTTTTTTTTTGTTGTTGTTGTTGTTGTTGTTTTGTTTTGTTTTTTGTTGATCCCACTACTATTTTGGACATTTGTTACACTGATTCATCATGTATGAGGGTCAGTATGCAATTTAGTCTCATCCTTCTGACTGCTTAGCAACCCACATGATTTTCTGAAGCAAAATATGTCAGAACATGGTCTCAGAACGGAGTCCTGTGAGAATTCTGAGAGCTTGTGAGAAAACTTTAAGAAAACCAGACATGAGTCTCGTGACCTCAGTTTCTTGAAAACACAGAATTGTTCTTGGAATGTGTTTTTGTGCTCCTCCCATGTGTAGTGGATAGGAATGATTTTACTTCATATCATTCATTATTGCCTGCTGCTATTACTCAATTAAATGCTTGCAGCATGGTATGCAAATTAAATTTTAAAGCTGAAATCATATTAAAGCATTTAAATCACATTAATGATGATTTAAATCATCACCTTGGAGCCAGAGATGATGGCTCAGCAGTTAAAACCACTGGCTGGTCTTTCAGAGGACCTGGGTTCAATTGCCAACACAGAAATGACAGCTCACAACCGTCTGCAACTCTATTCCAGGGGTTCCTACTCCCTCCTGGGCCTCTGCAGGTACTAGAGGCACAGGTGGTGCAAATATGCATGCAGACAAAACACTTGTACACATTAAAATAAAACTTTCTCTTGTTAGGGTGTTTTGTAACTATTTTGTGGGTACTGTTGCTGTTTTTTTGAAACAAAGTCTCATTATGTGGTCCAGACTGGCCTGGAACTCAAGATCCTCCAGACAGGGCCTCTATAGAGTACTGGGCTTACGGATACATTACCCTGGGCTAGGCTCATCTACTCTGTTTTAACTGCTTGCTACAGTAACTTTGAATCTCAATTCTGCCAGTTTCTTCAGTATTTATTCCTCAACAAATTCTAAAAGCCTGTCTTGTTTGTTTTAAAACTGGAAGAATACACTGTAACAGTGTCAACATCCTCCTGGCAAGCAGAAAGCACTTTCCAAACGCACTCCTAGGGGCAAAAGATCTTAAATACCCCACAGCCTCTACGCAAGCAGGTCAGCCTGGGCTGAAAGCTGAGCTTGGGAGGGCAAAGGGGTGCGAGGAAGGGGGTGGGGAGGGGAGGGGAAGGCAGCATCTCATCTACTAAATTCCAAGTTTTAATAAGGAGTTGTAAGGTTTTATGCCATATCAAGAGAGTCTTGACCTCGGAGAAGGCCCAAATTAATTTTGGATAAAAAGCAATAAGGACTACAATGATGACAGATTTCCAGGCACACCTGGTAATCCAAACTCTGCCCAAAGCACGTTCAGATACTGGTTATTCTCCAGTGACAGACGGCAAATTACTCATATAAAGCCAGCTTTACTCAAAACGCTAACGGTGGTTATCTTCAAAAAGAATGGCTGAGCCAAATTCACAGACTCAAGGCCTCATTATTTAGAAGCTCCTGTTACCAGAGTGGTTGGTGGGTGCAAATAACGGTACCATTATTGGGAGCAACGGCAAAAAGATGGCACTACAAAGCATCTCAATAAAGTCTGGAGGCGCGTAGGTGAGAAGCCAAAACGCAGGCCCCTAAGAGGACAGAACAATACCTTCTCGTGACCCCGAGCCCCAGCACTCCTCCATGCTAGCCGGCCTCGCTCCGGCAAGCCAGAGCCCTTCCCCCTTTCGAACACTTGGTTTCCTTGTCTCGAATCTCTGCAAACCATCCTGCGCCCCATCTCGAGGAGCTCTCACCAAAAGCCGCCTCCTTCCCCGGTCTCTCAGGTACCGTTCCACGGGGCGCTACGTGTTTCCCACGGTTGATAACCTCTTCACTTGTGATCAGGACTGAACCACCTTCCTATTCCCTGCCAAAGACGTTCCCAAAACGTGGGCTGCAAACGCTTCCCGGGCTGGCCGTGCAAGTCGGCGCCGCGGGCACGGGACTCGAAACTTGTTCTCTAAGTTCTCGGGGTTCCCAGCACGCAGTTAGGCCGGGCCCAGGGCACCCGGCCGGGAGTCTTGCTGTGGCCAAACTAAAGCCAGCAGGGAGTCCCGACCTTTAGGTGCGGGGCTTCGTGCGTGGGCCGCGCGAGGCCGGGACCCGAACCGCGCGGTCGCCGCGGGCCCGGGCGGCCCAGGCCCAGGCAGGCTGAGGCGGCAGGGACGCGAAGATGGCGGAGGCCGCGCACCCGGCGCCGCCCTCTTCCCCGCGCCGCTTACCGGCAGCGGGGCGCGGCGCGCGCTCGGGCTCCGGCAGGTCCCCGAAACAGGTCCATGGCGGCGGGCGGCGGGGCGGTGGAGCGGAGGCTCCGCGCTACCCCGGCGGCGCGGGCGGCAGCGGCGGCGGCGGCGGCGGCGCCGTCAGTCACCGCGCGAGGCCCTGCCAATCGCGCGCCGCGCAGCCGCCGCCCCAGAGTGCTACGCGCGGGGGCGGGGTTGGGCTGCGCAAGCGCACGAGCGTTTCTGGCCCGGGCAGCCGCTCTCCTGTCAAGTTGATGCGGCGGCGTTTCCCGGGAAGAGCGGGGTGGTGGAGCCCAGCCGACGTCCGGACCGGCTTTCGGTCCACACGACAGTGGCAGTCATCCTGCACTCGCGCGGTCTCAGGCGAAGGGAGTCAGGTCCGCACCCGTCCGTTGTTCCCGTGCGATTGAGCAGGCAAAGCGGCCTCTGACCGACCGCGAGTGGCGTGAGTCTGCGCTGTTCCCCTGGGTTAGACAGAGACCAGAGACGACACCAATGTAGGCCAAGCCACAAAAATACCAAACACCCCTCATCTCAGCAACCAAAAACTGCTGCTGCTTTACTAATCACAGGTTTGTTTCTCTGTGTGTTTTCTCTTAGTCTCAAAGAGAAAAAAAAAAATCCAGTCCCAGAATTACCGCCTCTTCCTGACAAACAACTTTCAAAAGACCTCACTTCCTTAAACGTATCCGCAAATCAATTGACTACACACCCGCATCCTACCGTCCTTTCCAACAGCGCCTTACCTGTGTTTTACGTGTTGTGTAGACTCCCTTGGTCCAGCAGGCAACAAATCATTGCTCCGCTGCAAATCTGTTCCGGTTATTCTCTGGCTGTGATAGGTGGATCTGCCCAGCAGGCCTCCAGGCCACTCTTTGAAGTCTTCACTGCTCTCAGAAAGCCCTCCTCCAAGACCGCTGCAGGATTTTGAAATAACAGAACTTTGTCTCCTGTCCTCACCTCTCACCCACTTCTCAGCCCACCCCAACTTGGCATCACACATTGGTCTCTAGAGCAGCTCTCACTAAGCTTGCTGGTGACTTCCCACTCCTGCAAATAGACATCATTCTATGTGAAATCTGGCAGTGTTTGCCACTCGGCCTGTCTTTCCCTTGTAAGTGTGGATGTCTCTCCAGGTTTTAACTCCTATTCACTACCCCATCCACACCTCATTTACAGCTCAACTTCTGTCTGGCTGTTATTTAATGGAATTATCTTCTTTGGTGGAGGCAACTTGCTAGGTAGACCGGACTGGTCTCGAACTCACAACGCCTCTACCTCCCCAGTGCTAGGATTATAGGTGTGTCACCACTCCTGGCAGTTTGAGTTCTGACTTGATCTTAAGTTCTCTTCTCCTTCCTTTCATAATCTCATCCACATCAGGCTTGGATTACTACTCCTTTGGGCATTACTTATTAATTTTCCTATCGTCTCTAGATCTCTGGGCTCCGTAAGTCCCTAGAATAGTTTATGGGTAATAAGAGCACCTCAAGTCCCTGACAAATTCCATTTTCTCTACTGCATGTCCTTCCTTTAGTTCTGCTTGGGCAAAAGGAAGTCATGGCAATGGGAGTATGTGGCAGGGGAGGTTCTTCACTTCATGGTGAACAGCAGCATGGAACAGCAGCAGGAAAGGAGCAGGGAAAGATAGAATCCCAAAGAAGCCCTCAGTGACTTACGTCTTCTAGTTTCCACTTTCCACCTCCCCATCCCCTGCTAACAGTCTATCAAAATGCCAAAGCTACTAATGGGCTAAAGCATTCATTAGGTCAGAGCATCATGATCTGTTTCAGAACAAGATGTGTTTTACTAATTTTGTGAACATCTCTTAATCCAGTCAAGTTGATCACCAATGTCAATCGTCACACTGTCCATGTGCAGACATTTGTGTGGACTTATGTTTTCTGCTTCTTTGACCAGACAACCAGAGTGCATCTGTTGGATTATATAGTGAAAGTATATCTAGTTTCAGAAGAAATTACCAGTGTGTTCCAACATGGCTGCTGCATTTTACATTCCCACCACCAGGGAAGGAGAGTGCCTGCTCTCTTTATCTGTGCCAGCATCTGTTCTCAGTATTCTGGATTTGAACATTCTAACAGTGGTGTGGTTAGTAAACTTTGAAGTCAAATTACAAAAAAAAAAGTGCATGAATTATAAAGCTGAGTGACTTTCACAAGCAGGCACAGTTGTATAACAAAGATCCACAAAAAAAAAAAAAAAATGCAGAGCACTTTGCACATTATAGAAGCCATTTCAGTCATGACCTCAGGAGATGATCATGGATAGCACTCTGCCGTGGAATTTGCCTGCTTAAACTGCATGGGTGGAATAATACAAGACAGAAAACACAGAATGACTTCCAATGTCTTTTTTGAAAAAAATTTTATTACGTGTACAGTATTCTGTCTGCATGTATCCCTGCAGACCAGAAGAGGGCACCAGATCTCATTACAGATGGTTGTGAGCCACCATGTGGTCGCTGGGAATTGAACTCAGGACCTCTGGAAGAGCAGTCAGTGCTTATAACCTCTGAGCCATCTCTCCAGCCCTCTTTCAATGTCATCTTTGTGACTTTCCTCCACATTGTTAAGACTGTAGTCTACTCATTTAGATATGCCTCTCCTTGTCTAACTCTCCTAGTGAACACATAGGTTTGGGCTTGTTTAGAGCTGTTGCCCACAATGCTGTGAACATTCCTATCTATCTGATGAGCACAGATTTTCATTTCTATAGGAAAATGCTCAGAGATTGGATCATTGGGTCAAAAGCTATCTTTATTATATTGAGCTATATTAACTCAATACTCTTAGTTGACTTTTGTTTTGTTGAGATCAAGTCCTGCTGTGTGACCCAGGTGGAAATTTACCACGCAGACCAGGGTGGCCTGAAAGGTGGAGTGATTCTCCTGCCTCAGTCTTCCAAGTGCTGGGATTATAAATGTGCCACCATCTCCACTGGTAAACTGTGATCAAATACACATCGTAGGTTACAAGTTTAGCTGGGCAGTGGTGGCGCATGCCTTTAATCCCAGAACTGGGAGGCAGAGGCAGGCAGATCTGTGTTTGAGGCCAGCCTGGTTACAAAGCGAGTTCTAGGGTGGCCAGAGCTAAACAGAAAAATCTTGACACTGTGCCCCCCAAAAGGTTACAAGTTCAGTCACATTGAAGTAAGCAATCATGCCAAGCACATTCATGTCTCAAGCCACCACTGTAGGAACACAGTCCAAGAATGGAATCCTGTGGGAATTTGGAGTGCTCAGTTTTTTCAAAACACAGACTTCTTGGAATGTGTTTTTGTGCTCCTGCCAGGTGTGGTGGATAGAAATGAGGTTCAGAATACTCATTGCTTGCACCTGTTATTCAATTAAATGCTTTATAGGCCTCTATGGAAAACCACATTTTTGTCAAGTGCAGCTTGTGATTGTACACTTTACCCATGTGATTCTTCATCAGAATAAATTGATGCTATGCATAAAATTAGCTAGTGCCTGAGACTTTAGTTTGCCTCGTTTATTGTCTCTATTCTCCGGGTCCCACCACCTCTAGGGTGGTGACATACCACTAATTTCAGGTATGAATAGAATTGTATCTTGGCCATAGTCATACCCCATTTCCTACAACTGCTCTGGGTTACCTCCATTGATTTGAGACATTTTTCCCTATTCCTCTTGTTTCTGTGAATTTGCCTTTGGGGCACTTCATGTAAGTGGAATCCCATGATATTCTGCATTTCATCTAGTTTTTTTCAATAGTCATTCATGTGCACATAAGTTTGAGCTTCATTCTCCTCCATGGGTTACCAAAGTTGTCCCCACCTTTGGGATGCTGTTCTGCTTGTGGGCCCAGCTGTGCCCTGTGCTCTCATATATGCCACACAGGGTCACATGGTAAGACATCTCTGAATTTTCCACAATAGCTATCCTATTTTACATTTCTAGCAACAAGTGATTACTGTGTTTCAGTGCTTGGGCTGAACAGATATGGAGTGGCTAGGTCTTGCAAACACAGAATGGTACATTCTGTTATAAACATACAAGTAATGCCAACTTTGTTGTGTGAGGAACAGAAGACAGTTCCATGGTCATCCCCAAATACTGGCCTATTCGAGGGCTGGCCAGGCCCCAGGTGGGTTCCTTTCAGTCTACTGAATCTATGGCTGGCCAGGGTGATTCTGGTTCAAACATCCAAAGGAGCAGGAGGAGAAAGGAATTTGACACTGAGCAAGAGGAGGTAAAATCAAGGTCCTCTTATTCCTCAGACTGATCGGTTTCCATTTTGTCAAGCACAGGGCAAGGCTGGAGCTGAAGAGATATGCACACAGGGTAGGGTTGTAACAAGGCCACAGTGGATACTGTTTCTTATGTGTAACAACCTAGATTCCATCCCGGTACAAACAGTCCTTTATAGATTGAGTTTATTACTTCTATAGACAAAACAGCCAAGGGTACCAGCTCTTCATGAACCAGGCGGTGGGAAACACTAAAAAGTCACCAAAGATTGCCATGCTGAGATGGAACACCCTGTTGCAGAACTAATGGCTCTGGGGCAAGTTGAGAGGATTTGTGGACCTCATTAAAGTCTTAGAGCTCAAGACCACGGGGAGGTGCGTGTACCTGCTCTTGTCTAGGAGGGTTAAAAGGTTCTCTACTGAGATATGGGCTCTGCTGTGCTTCAAGCCTTATCTGTGTGGCTCCTGTGGATACAGGCAAGGGTACCAAGGCTGACTTCCCCCCATGCTTATCCATCGGCTCCCCCAGTTAGTAGACTGGTCCTAAGGGACATCTGAGGTATCAGCTGAGGGCCTAAGCTTGCTGTTTGAGGGGCAACCTAGCCTTAGATGCTGTACATCACTCAGACTGGGAAATTCAAGGAAATTAACTGCCTTGAAAAGGGGTCAACGGAGACCATAGATGGCTCAATCAAGCATGTGCCTATTACTCCTTGGTCATATCTCGGGATGTAACAGGCCTTCAGTGTTTAAAAAGTCAGACAATAGGGTAACAAGATACTGAACACAGCATTGTGTCCCCAAGACAGCCGAGGAGTCTGGTATCATGGTAAGTTGTGGAGATGAACCATGAGGTGGTCGTCAACATCTCCCTTCCTGGTTCATGTACCCCAGTATGGGCTTGAACTCCCACAAATAGCAGAACATCCCAGAATGTTCCTTATCAAGTCAGATGGATGACAAAGAGGCCACTTCCTTATTTTCTCTCTTGCTTTGATCAGGTGGGAAGTACCTGTCACATGGGAGGTGCACTGTGGATACTGTCAATAAGCCCATGCTAAGAACTAAGTGAGACCTCTAGCCAAAAAGCAGAAAACGAGGGCCTTTGTCAATTTGCTAGAGAGGAACTGAATCTTGTCAACTGCACCTGTGTGTGAGTGACAGCATCTCCTCTTGACTGAACCTTCACATGAGACCATAGCCTGAGCACATGAAGACTGTGGCCTGTGAGACCCCACCCTCCAGGCAGAGACACCACTAAACCACTTGGATTCCTAAACCACCGAACCTGTAATATGTTTCAGCTACTAAATTGTGGGGTAGTTTGTTACACAGCAACAGACATTGCTGGCTGATTTTCTTCCACAGGGCGAACCCTTGAGGGTATGCAAGCACCACATCCCCTTTGCTCTGGCACTGCCCCTGGAACCCCTGAGAGTGTGGCTGGATGGGACGGAGTCTGCCTGACCCTCCAGCTCTAAGGAAGCTGCTACCAGGAAGCCTTACAGGATCAAGGTGCAGAATGAGCAGGCTCTGCACCCAGCGGGAAAGGAGAAGAGGAGAGCCAGTGGAGCCACAGAAGACAGCATCAGCTGAGCCCTACTTGCTACCCTTCCCACATCCCCATTTCCCTTCCATGTTTGGAGGACAGGAGCTTTACCAAATTACTATAGGAATTTTCTGTGGAAATCAGACCACTGGGTTCTGAAAGGCAAACCCAGTCCCCTCCACTACCCCCTTGAGCCCTCCGCCACCCTTGAGCCCTCCATGTCCTGCAGGGCTCATGGGCTGCCCCCTTCAGGCAGCCTTCCTTGGGGCCTGCCTGTTGGAGGACATCTCAGCTTTTCCTCAACTCTCACCATGCTCATTCCTCGGTCCTGGCCTTGTGTCTGACACACTGATGCTTGGGAAGTATCATCCCCTTTGAAATTACATCCTTAAGGCAGAGGCTGTGCCCCCCCCCCCAGGACTAGGCTGAATTTCCTGCTGAAACTCCTCCTGGTCACAAAGGGACACAGGCTGTCCCCAGTGGTTTCTTCACAGCACCCCTAAGCTGGATGCCCAGACTCCAGTCTTCTCCTCCCAGTTCAGGACTGACCGGGTCCCCAGAAAGACCCACATCTTGTCTGCTCTTGCAGAGCACAGGGACAACCAGGCCTTCAAAAGAGCTCCCAGGGACAAGGGCACTCGTGCAGCTGGGTCTTGAGCCAAGGCAAAGCTACAGGAGAAAAAACAAAGGTCCGGTGCTGGCAAGACCTGAGGGGTTTCTGCTTGCGGCACCAGCTGGTGGCCGGGATCTTCTGGAAGTCTCTGATTTTGAGTTCCCACCACATCCTTAGCTAGAAAACAAATAGGAGTTTGGGCTCAAGGCCAGCCCGGAGACGTTTACACTCCATCCCATAGAAAACGGTATTTCTCTCCCCCTGCTTTGTCCAGCATCCCCGTGGCCGTCTCTATGAGCGCTGCCCGGGGCTGGCTCTCCGCTCAGTGAGACTTCTCCTCAACTAGCAGAAGCTGTCTGGGAGCACCGGCGGGGGCGGGGCGGGGCGGGCGGGCGGGGCGGGGCAGTAATGAAGGGCATTTGGCCTCCCATTCCCAGGTTTTTCAGCCCGGCCTTCCTCCCACAGAGCACTCACCTTAGTGAGGGTGGGCATGCCTCTGTGGGCGTCCTGCTTCTCTGGGCAGGATGTAAGCCGCCTCTCTCAGCATGGTGAATACAGCAGCTAAGGTGCTGCCCAGTGACTGGCAGCTGGCCCTGCAACGGAAGGACAAGGGGAAGTTACCTGTGCTAGGCTTCTGGTTCCCCTACTGTGGAGGGGATGGGGGGCTGGCTTGCTCTGGGGCGGAGACAGGGGGCAGGGTTGGGGAGGCTTGAGAATAAGCTTCCTACGTAGGGAGAAAGAGGTTGGAGTTTCCGGTGTGGCAGTCCACGGGGAAGGGTCACCGTGTGGCGACAAACGTAGGCAGCTACAGGCACAGCTAGACTGTTGGAGGTCAAGGGGTTGGCACTCACCAACGGTAAACCACTGCCATGGTGGCCAGGGGCTCTGGAGAGGCAGTGCTGCGAGCCCCACCTCGGGCTAGCCTGATCCCTCGGCGGCTCAGCAGGACGTGGCCTCTCTCCTTTCGGTTGCCAGCCCCTCTGGCTCCTTGGGCACCGTTGGTGTCGTTGGCACCGTTGGCACCTGCTCGCGCGCAGGCCGCTGGAAGCGCGCGGGAACTGCATCTCCCAGGAGGCCCCGCGGCTGCCCTCTGGCGGGGCAGAGCCAAGGCTTGGGCTCCAGCCTAGTGACCCTGAAGACTCTCTGAGTTCGACTCTCCTTGGCCGTGGCGCTGCTGCCCCTCCATTCTCTAGTTCCTCTGGGTTCCCAAAGGCAGGCTCCCCCAGTGGCAAGCAACACCACAGTGGAGATGGATTTACAAATGGTTGACTAATAGGAAATGGGATGACAGGAAAAGAAGGAAATCGCAGGTGACCCCAAGATTTTATTTTAGTTTTTTTTGTTTGTTTTGAGACAGGATCTCTCTATGTAGTCCCTGCTGTCCTGGAACTCACTCTGTAGACCTCGAATTCAAAGAGATCCGACTGCCTCTGCTTCCTGAGTGTTGGGATTAAAGGCGTGCACCACTATGGCCTGGCTGATTTTTATTTTAACTTAAAAATATTTATTATACATACGTGTGTTTTGCCTGCATCTTTGTGCATCACATGCATGCCTGGTGCCTGCTTGGTGCTGACACAGCCCAGAAGAATGCATCGAATCCCCTGTAACTAGAGTTAGAGATGTTTGTGAGCAGCTTTGTGGGTTCTGGGAACAGCCAGTGTTTTTAGCCACTGAACTCTCTCTCCAGCCTCTTAAGATTATTTTGTTTGTTTATTTTGTTTTGAGACAGGCTTTCTCTATTTAGCCCTTGATGTCCTGTAACTCTGTATAGAACAAGCTGGCCTTGAACTTTCCCTCTGAGTGCTAGGATTAAAGGCATATGTCACCCCCTCGCCCCGGCCGCTCTAGAATATATATATATATATATATATATATATATATATATATTCAGATTGTGTGGGGGGGTGCATATGCCACAGTGTACTTGTGCACTTGTGAAAGTCAAAGAACAACTTTGTGGAGTCGGTTCTCCTTCCTGGGGCTGGAACTCGAGTCCTCAGGCTAGTGTAGGCAAATGCCTTTACCACATAGCCATCTTTCCAGCCTCAGGGTCCCTGCCCCTCTCACCAGCAAGGTGCCAAGAAGTGTCATCACCTGGGGAAGTGTATTCAGGCAACAATCAGTGGTGTCCATGGTGGTTAGTGATGCCATTTGACATAGTGAGTGGGCAGGATGTAAGGAGCTAACAGTGTGGAGAGAAGATGGCTCCTGAGGGGTAGAGGGCAACAGATAGAGTTGAGGATAGAAGGACCTTCGGGCCAACATGCTGAAGAGAGGTTGAAAAGTTTCTGGATGACGGAGTGATAACCCAGGAAAGGTTACATGTAAGTGGAGATGGGACTGTGCCTTGAACATGACCTGTGTGTTTTCCAAACTCACACATAGAAAAGGGAGAGTATCTTATAGCAAACCAATCTAACAACCAAACAATCCAGCGCTAAGTGTTGCCACTAATATCTGGACCAAGATTCACAGACAGTGGGTAGAGCAGAGGTGACACAAAGCAGGTTGTAACTCTGATTGTCCAGTGCACAGCAAGCTGTCATGCTCCTCATCCACTGGTGGCTCTGTGGCAGATGTTCCTTGGGTGGATGGTAGCTAGCTGGTCACAGCCTCAGTTCTGTTTAGCCAGGTCAAACACGGTGCTAGAATCTCAATGGTCGTCAAAGCAGAGCCAAGCCAGAGGCAGAAGACCCTGGTGGCAGGCAAGGTCACTAGAAGGGACACTTGTTGCTTGAATATGTGGCTTATATGTGTATTGAGGGATGCTGGAGATCACCCTCTGGTGAGCTGCCTGGAGCCTGGGTTTAATGACCCTTCTGAGGCTTGTCTTGTCCCTGCAAACTTTTTGGCTGCTGACTGGTGGAAGCTGACCAATCTCAGGGTGTTGCCTGCCACAGCCAGCTGCTAGTTCTGCTTTCAGCATGGCCTGATGACAGGAGTTGGGGCAGAAGTGCCTCCATCTTGTGAACCACTCTATTTCATTTTCTTATTTTTATTCTTAATGTTCACTAGAGACAGCTGCTATGGAAACAGCCCCCTCTGGGGATCCTGGCAGTGCTGTCTGTGAAGGAGTAGGACAGTCTTTACTTCAGAAATGCACAGTGACTGATGCACAAAAGTCACTTTCAGGGAAGTTTGCTTCTCTGAGGCCAGAAACCCAAGGCCAGCAAGGGACATTATGTCCAGGAATTTTTACTTACTCTTCTTCCAGGTGGCAGTAAGAGGAACAATCTGGAAAGGGGAAATGGTGCCATGCAGAAAGCATGTATAAGAGGGGATAAGACCCAGTGTCCCTGTGAGAAGTTGGAACCACAGTACTTCGGCATGGAAGGAAGGGTTCCTAAAGCAAGACGCAGGTGGGTGTGGTAGGCAGAGTATGCTCCCATCCTCATCCCCAGAACTCATGAATCTGTTATGAGTGGCAAAAGAGACTGTGCAAAGGCTGGGGCTGGAGCCTAATTGGAGAGCACCCACCCTGCATACCCACAGCCTACGGTTCCACCGCTGTCACTGGAAAAAAGAAAAAGAAAATGAAACTGTGACTACTGAAGGGACTCTGGCCAGCTTGAGCAAGGCAAACACAGACCGGAGCAGGGCAAGCATGGCTCTGGCAAGCCTTGCCCTTCTTTCCCATCCCCTCGGCCTTGCTACATGCCTAAAGCCAGCTGCCAAGGTCTAGTCCCCTATCTGGCCACTTCTCCTCCTGAGGCTGACTATCAAAAGGTCCAGCTATCCAAGTATTGAAGTCCAGAAATCAAAAGTCTCCTTTTGGCCACTTAAATTAACATGCCCAATCAAAATGAAACAACGCATCCTAACACGTTTTCCCTCTTTACCGTTATAAGCTGCCATTTGCCTATGGGCCACATCTGTCTCCTCTCTACCCAGGGGCAGTCCTTTGCCCCCCTTCTTCCTTGTCCTCTATCTCCTGCCCTTGTCTCTTATTCCATGCCCTCTGTGCCTCAGTGGCAAATAAATCTCATTTGTGCTCAGAACTTGATCTTGGGGTCCTGAACCAATACTGCTCCCTACAATTATTCTGGATTAAGTTAAATATTAAAAATTAGAGAGATTATCCAGATGGTCCCAAGGCATTTACAAGAGGTCTGGAAAGTAGAAAGTAGTGGAAAGTCAGAAGAGTCAATGATGAGGGTCAGGTAGTGAGGTTTCCACCTGAGAAGCCAGTCAGACCTGGGTTTAAGCCAATAGAAAGTCTTTATTGGACTGGAGAGATGGCTCAGGGTTTAAGAGCACTGGCTGCTCTTCCAGAAGATCGGGTTCAATTCCAGCACCCACATGAAAGCTCAAAACTGTAACTCCAGTTCCAGGGGATCCAACACCCTTACACAGACAAATGTGCACATAAAATACAAATAAATAAATAAAATTAAGGAAGTCTTTATTAGCTAGCTGATGACTACACTGGGATCCCCAACACCCAGTGTAGTCTTTCTCAGAGTTTTTTTTTGATTTTTTGAGACAGGGTTTCTCTGTGTAGCTTTGGAACCTATCCTGGCACTCACTCTGGAGATCAGGCTGGCCTTGAACTCACAGAGATCCGCCTGCCTCTGCCTCCTGAGTGCTGGGATTAAAGGCATACGCCACCAACGCCCGGCTCAGAGAGAGCTTTTAACTGAAAAAAAATGTTCTTAGCTCCATTGTGGAGAAGCAGTCCAATTTTTCCCTGGTGATCTAGATCAATCACTCTTCCTAACAGTGTTGGTCCTTTCTTAGCCTGTTAGCTTAAGGGCATCAGAAACCCAAAGCACCAGGGGATAGTCTGAGCTTCAAGTTCAATGGAGTGTTTGTTGTGGTTCCTGACTAGAGTACTTCTTCGCTGGGAACCAAAACTCTAGGCCAGAAGAACTTAAGGTTGCAGACACAGAAAGCAACATTTTCTGAGTGAGTTACTAGAGGTGACAATGTGGAGCAATGCATCCCAGCAATGGGAGAAACCGTACCGTATATTGGACAGTGATTTCAAAGCTTATTCACGTAGACGGACTTTTCTTTTCCACTCACCAGCTCCCACCCAAATAATCAACACAAAGGCTTAGTATGAATTATAAATGCTCAGCCAATAGCTCAGGCTCATTACTAACTAGCTCTTACAATTTAAATTAACCCATTTCTATTCATCTACATTCTTCCACGTGGTGTTACCTGTCTTTCATCTTGTACCTCCTGTTTCCTCTCCGTGTCTCTCTGGTGACTCCTCTTATTCCCTCTACCTCTTCCCCCCAGTGTCCTTAGTCTGGTTTTCCTGCCTAATCTTATCCCGTCCAACTATTGGCCAGCTTCTTTATTAAACCAATCACAGGGTAATCTACACAGTGTAAAGGAATATTCCACATACAGCATTCTGGACAACCTTGCTCCAGCCCTCCAGGCTGCTGCCATTTAATTGGTGCTGGAACTGTGCCTTCAAAAGGCCATTCCATCTTTCTATTAGGATAGCTTCTTCAGAATGGTGGGGAACATGGCAAGACCAGACCTATGATCGTAGGTCCACCGTCATACTTCTCTGGCTGTGAACTGAGTTCCTTGGTCAGAAGCAATACTGTGTGGAATGCCATGGTGGTGGATAAGACATCCTGTAAACCAATGGATGGAAGCCTTGGCAGGAGCATTATGTGCAGGAAAAGCAAATCCATAACCAGAATATCTATCTACTCCAGTAAGGACAAAGTGTTATCCTTTCCACAGAGAAAGTGGTCCAATGTAATCAGTTTGCCACCAGGTCGTTGGCAGGTAACACCAGGGAATGGTGACATATCTGGGGCTCAGTGTTGGTTTCTGCTATTGGAAGATCTGGCACTCAGTGGCAGCTTTAGACAGGTCAGCCTTGGTAAGTAGCTGTCCATGTTGTCAGGTCAATGCATAATCTCCATCTCTGTCACCAGGGCCTCTTTGTCCATGGGCCCATTAGGCAATGACCAGAATGGCTGGGGAAAGAGCCTGGCTGTCCATAGATCATATCTACATGGTTATTGAAATCCCCCACTTCTAATTAAGATATAACACAGGGCTGGGGAGTTAATATATCCTTGATGTAAAAGGCATACTGCCGGCATTGGCAACTGAAAGCAAATTGCTTCTGGTGGTCCTTATGGACAGGTACCAAGGAAAAAAGACTTTTTCTAGATCAGTAGCTGTGTATCATTTACCAGGAGATGTGTCAATTGGTTCAAGCAAGGACACCACATCTGGCACAGCAGCTGCAATTGAAATCACTACTTGATTGAGTTTTTGATAGTCAGCTGTCATTCTTTATGGTCCATCTGTCTTCTGCATTGGCCAGAAAGGAGAGTTAAAAAGAGATATGGTGGAAGCCACCTTTGCATCTTTTTGTTTTGTTTTTTGTTTGTTTTGTTTTTGAAGACAGGGTTTCTGTGTGTAACAGCCCTGGCTGTCCTGGAGCTCGATCTGTAAACCAGACTGGACTTGAACTCAAAGATTCCCCTGCCTCTGCTTCTTGAGTGCTGGGGCTGGAAGGCCTGTGTGCCACCACTTCCCAGCTTACCCCTGCATCATTCAAGTCCTTGATGGTAGCACTAATTTCTGTGGTTCCTCTAAGGAAGTGATACTATTTTTGATTCACCATTTTCCTTGGCAACTCCATTTAGCCTTTCTAACTATAATAGCTCTTACTGCACAGGACAGAAAACCACCGTGAGAATTCTGCCAGCTTCTATCTACCCCAATTTTACATTCTGGAACTGGGCAAATAACCACAGGATCAGTTTGGGGACCCACTGGAACTACTGTCAGTCAGATTTCAGCCAAAATGCCCTAAGTCACCTGATGTAAGCCCCTTCTTTAACTGGAGGGCCACAGTGTTTCTTGGGATCTCCTGGAATCAGTGTCAATTTAGCACCAATAGACCCTGGAAAGCCTGGTTGTTTCCTTTCTGCTAGTGTCAATTACCCTTGTAAAAAGTAGGTCCCTCTGGGGAAGGACTGGAGAAAGGCTAATAGTAAAACTTTTAGGTATTTTATCAAAATCCTTCCACAGGGGAACCTGGCCATCCCTTCATTCAAGGTGTTCTGGGTCTGCAAACTGGCTCAAGTCTGAAACTGGTTCACAAACCAAGATTGCCTTTTGTTGCGATCCAATGGAGCCTTTCTTTCATTTGTTTGAGAATGTTTATAGGTCAAACAAAATACACCAGGCTTCTTATCTATTTCAGGCCTGGGAATACCATGATTGATTAGCCAGTACTAAAGATCCATATGAATGAATCATGCAACCATAAAACCACTTTGCCTGTGCTGACCAGGCCAGGCTATTATGGACATTGCTTTGTCTGTGTTGCCCATTACCATAACTACAATGACCTTGCCCTTGGCAATTCAGTGCTGCCAACTGGCCCCTGTTACTTCTGGGCTTATTGCATTTAATCCACCCAACTGAGCAAAAGCATCTTCAACCCAGCAATTGTGTGGCATAAGGACAGAGCAACAGCAAAGCTCTTCAAGAGTGCTGGCGCCCCTCTCACCATTTTTTTTTAATGTGATGAGTGAAAGCCATGTCTTCTGGGCTTTCCCATTATGGAGACCAGGTTTTATACAGTGTACCTACCTACTCTAGTATTGCAATTTCCTGAGTCTTCAAATCACTTTATCAACACCAAGCCAAGAGATGCCAGGCATCTCCAGCTCCTTTTCAGTAAGCCGTCTGTTGACAAATGCTTCAGCCAATTATTCAAACAACATCTTGACCTCTTTAACTGTGCAAAGTTCCATATTAAACCTAGAATCTCCATTCATTGGGGTCCATATCAATAAGTTCAGCTTGATCTAGTTTTTAATGTCCCCCCCACCATTGTTAACCCACACCCCTACAATCCACTTGTTGTGGAGTATTTAACTAGGCAAAGATGTGTTACACTTGTTTATGCTGCAGAAGATTACTTGAACCCTGTAAAGGTGTATTACTTTCGTTTATGCCGCCTGTGTTTAATTATGTAAAGACGTGTTGCTTTTGTTTGACCTTGCCTGCCTACGTGATTGGTCTAATAAAAAGCTGAATGGTCACTGGGTAGGCAGGAGATGCTAGAAGTTGGTTAATCTTATCACAGAACCCATTCATTTCCTTGGTCAATTTATGCAAAGATTCTAAGAGCAACCAACCATCATCATCAATTTCCTTATTTTTCCACAAATTGTCAAAATTTTATATACAGACTTGTAGGGAGACACCCTAGCCCCGCCCCATGGCAACCCGGACAGGTGCCAAGTGGACCCAGGACTTGCCCATGAGGGCGGGGTAAAGGGAAGTCGGGGTGACGTAAGGGAAGGTTCTTAAGGGCTGCATGTGGAGACCCTGGCCCCTTCTACTCTCGAATTAGCTTGCTTCCCGTGAGCTTGCTCTGGCTTGCGTTTTGCTCTGGTGTTTACCTGAATAAAGAAGTCTTACCATCACGGACTACAGTTCATCTTTGAGCGCACGCGGTAACCCTTAAGACAGACTCACCAAATCTGTTGCCTCTCAGAACTGGTCAGTCAGGATAATCAAATACATTTGTCTCTTTAAGTTTGTAAAATAGTTTATACCATGGGCTTTCAGTAGTCTTTAAGCTGCTAGGAGAGGCATCAGTAACTATAGAGAGGCTTTGGTAACTATAGGTGCTGGCAAATTGGAAAGCCAGTTCCAGATACTTAAAGAATTATCCTTATACTTCTGTTGCTCTAGAACCACTTTGGGTACCAAAATCTGTATTAATCAGGGTTCTCTATAGGACAGAACTTATAGAATAAACCTATAGCTATCTATATAAATTGATAGATATAGCTATATAAAGGGGATTTTTTTTGGGGGGGTATGGTTTACAGGCTGTGGTCTAGCTAGTCCAACAATGGGTGTCTACCAATGAAAGGTCCAAGGATCCAGTAGTTGTTCAGTTCATGAGCCTGGATGTGATGTCTCAGCTGGTCTTCAGCATACACGGGAATCCTGAAGAAGGCTCTAATGCCAGTGAAGGAATGGACTTACCAGCAAGTGCAAGAGCAAGCAGGCGAAGAAAACAAGCTTCTTCTTCCATGGCCTTTATTTAGGCTGCCCGCAGGAAGCGTGGTTCAGATTAAAGGTGTATCTGCCTACCCCAAAAGATCCTGATGAAAAGTGGGTCTTTTCACTTCAAATGATTTAATTAAGAAAAAAAAAATGTCAGGGAGCTAGAGAGATGTCTCAGTGGTTAAGATCACCGGCTGCTCTTCAGAGATCCTGAGTTCAGTTCCCAGCAACCACATGGCTGCTGGCAACCATCTATGAGATCTGATGCCCTCTTCTGGCCTGCAGGTATATGTGCAGACAGAGCACTCATATATAAAAAATAAACATAAATAAAATTTTAAAATAGTTATAAAATAGGGAAAAAACCCCTCACAGGTATGTTCAGTCACTTGGGTTTTAGTTAATTACAGATGTAGTCAGGCTGACAATCAAGACAAGCCATCACATGGCACATAACCTTGCCTGTTGAAACCTTGATTTGAGCTCCCAGCCTATGGAAATGTGACAAGCACACTTGGTGATGTGTGCTCTTTTAACCCACCAAGTTCCTGGTCATTTTTTGTGGCTAGTATAGAAAACACAGAATCAGAGATTTGGGGTGAAGTGGCAATTTTCTGAGAAGGGGAAACTAGGCCATCAAATGTTGGCCTGTGAGGAAGCCTAGGGGCTGCAGGGAGAGGAGGCAGGGTGAAATAGTGGTATGGTCCCTGACTGTGCCCTACCAAATAACTCTGCCGAGCCGGTTGTCACTCTAGAGGCCATTTCCACTTCTGAGAAAGACTGTGTCCAGGGATTACAAAGAGGTTGGCTCTGGATGTGAGGACCATAGGGGCCTGTGGGAAGACAACTGCTGCTATGAGAGCTGCTCTTTGAGCAGTTCCTGGATAATGCTCTCATCTGCTTTGTGGTCTCTGATGGTGCCAGTGACTGCTGCTAACTGACAATGGAGGTCTGTAGACATACTTGCTGCCCATCCCATCAACTTCCTCTCCTCCCTCAGGATTCTGACCTCCAGGGTCTGGCATAACCTCAGGCCCAAGTTGCCTGTGGCCATGATAATTTCACTTCAAGACAACTGGCTGGCATTCCTTGTCTCTGTAGTGGCATCAGAGGAAACTCTAACAATCAAGAAAACTGACAGCTAAGTCCACCATATGACTCAGCTAGTAAAAAGGCTTCCCAAACAAGCCTGAAGACCCAAGTTTGCAAACCATAGGGGAAGGCCAGGACTCCCTAAAGCTATCCTCTGACTTCCTCATAATCTCTAACACACACACACACACACACACACACACACACACACACACACACACACACACACACACAACTTTTATTTTCCCAGACAGCGTTTCTCTGAATAGCCCTGGCTGTCCTGGAATTCACTCAGTAAACCAGGCTGGCCTCAGACTCAGAGATCTACGTGCTTCTGCCTCCCAAGTGCTGGGAGTAAAGTCGTGTGCCACCATCACCACCACTCAGCACAAATAACATTTTTAAAAAGGAAAAAAAAAGTGACAACCTAAAGAAGATTAACATCTACATGACACACATGAGCCTTAAACCAGGCCTTTGAAAAATACTTCCAAGGCGAAGGACTAGCAACTAGACACTAGTGTTGTCTCTGGAGCTCAGGAGAGAGCAGGACAGGGACAGATCATTTCCCTATGGCTTAGATATCCCAGAGACAAAGCCCATACTAGTGCAATCCTCTAGGACACAAACTCTTGGGAGAGTGGGACAGCCTAGAGAACCTGCCCAGCAAAGGGGACTCTCTACCAGGGCCACATGGATACACTTTACTGACAAAGGGTGAATGCTTTAAATGGACATTACCAGGGTTGGATGCAGGAAATGTGTCCGTGATTGAGCATCCAACATCTGACAGATCAATGACAGCACACCAGAGGCAACTAATTCCAAAGTTCTTTATTTAATTCAACTGGAGCATTTGATGGCAACCAAATCCCCACATTCAAATGTCTTACAAACAGGGAGCAGCTCTCAGTGACCCTGCATAAGGCAACTGCCTCCCCTGGTCTCCTGGCTGAAGCAGCAAATCTGAACTTCTATTTAAGTCAGGACTGCTATAGCCTGGGACACTGGCACTCAGCCTCAGGATCAGCCACTTCTGCCCTAGGTCCCTCAGAATGTCTGAAAGGCAGAGACAGGTGAACCGAGGGGGGTGAGGAGGACCCTGACAGCTCTACAGGAGTCTCCCTCCTTTCTTTCTGTAGCCTCCCTTCCCCTCATCCAGGAGCTAGGGACCTGCAGGGACTGGCCACCAAGGGTTGCCATGCAAGCCACTCATAGAAAGAACAGGGAAGGCATACCTGGGCTGTCTGCACATCATCTGACACTTGGGGAGGGAGTGGTAGACTTAGGAATGGCAGCCCACCCTCCACAGGTCCCTGGTTAGTGTTGTTGGTCACCAAGGCCTCCACACACACTGGGCCAGGCGAGCTCCGGTCAGGCTGCCTAAGGATGTAGGTACCAAATCCGGCCCCTCAGCAGACACCCGATTTAGTTCAGCCTCCGGGACCTCTTCTAGGTCAGAACACAGGTCGTCCCCGGGGCCTGGGGGGCTGGACAATGGGGACCCTGGAATCCCTCCGGGAGACCAGTTGTTCCTCCCAGGGCCTCCAGGCAGCCCAGCTAGGGAGTCCCCCAGCAGATCCCGGAAGCTGCTACCCTCGCGCAGCGGCATGGACTCTAGCAGGTGGTTCAGGAGTTCAGCTGAAACGGTGGCGTCGATGGCTTGACACGTGGACACGAACGTGTGTACCTCATGCATGCAATGGATGTAGCCAGCAGCGAAGCGCTCGCTCGCTTCGGCCTGCAGCTGCTCCCGCTCTGTGCAGGAGGGTGGGAAGAAGAAAGCAGCGTCCCGCACCGTGAGCAGTGACTACTATGGCTTGGACGATCGGCTCCGCGGTTTCGGGACTCACCCAGGAGACAAACTATCGTGTCCCGCTCTGGGCGGGGGAGCCCTCGCCGTGGATAGGACCCGGGCTGCGGGAGCCGATGCGTCCTGCTCCTGGGTGGCAGGCGCGCCCGGCCGGAGCCCCCGCCCTCGATCCCCGCCGCCACTCACCGCGTGCCCGTCCCCGCAGCGCGCCCTGTACGCGCCGAACCGTCAATTCCAGTACCTCGGCGTTCTCTAGCTTGGTCTGCACCTGCGCAGAGGGGAAGGCGATTGGGTCGGGCCGAGAGCTCTGGCGCGCACTCTGCAACCTCCCGCGCCCTTCCCTCCGCACCTCGGTGCCGGCCAGCAGCAGCCGCAGCTCCTGGAGACTCTCGTTGATCCGCGCGCGCCGCTTCTTCTCCACTAGGGGCTTCCGGGCCTGTGGGAAGTGGGCCACTGAGCCCCGGGCCCGCGCAGCCTCCCGCAAGCCCATCCGCCCGTGGCCCCTGCCCGCACCTTGCGGTCCCTCCGTCCTTCCCAGCGGTCCTCGTCCTCTTGGCCTGCACGGTCCCGGCTGGGCGCCAGCGGCGGAGACATGGTCCGCAGCGCCCGGAGCCCGGGGCCGGGGACTGAGCGCAAACCACACTGCCAAATGGGTCAAGAGCTCCGAGGCCTCAAGAACTCTTCCAAGTCTTCCGGCCCGCGGGGCCCCGCCCCTTTTATAGCACCTCATTTGCATGTCAATGCACCGATTGGCTGTGCGTGCCCGGAGCTGCCAGCCGCGAGGCTGCCCGCATCCAATGAGAGCGGCCCGCTTTGTCAGGCCCCGCGGGCCTCTGGCAGCTGGCGAGGCGGAGCCCGCAGCCGGACCTCCTGCCACTCCCGCAGGGGCGGGACTCCGGGACAGTGACCCCGGGCTTCTGCCTCGCTTGTGTACTTGTACCTCCCTCCCTCTGCTGAGTTATGAGCCCAGATCCGCCAGCCGGGATTTAAGCTATCCATTCTTCCGTCTGCGCAAGCATCCATCCCACCCACCCCTCACCCACCACCCCTATAGGGCTTTTGCTTCCTTTGGTTCCCCCAAAAGTGCCTCCCGAGAATAGCGGCCCAGTCGGGGACCGCAAACTGAGCTTCAGGCGGGGCAGTGCCAAAATCAAGTCCATGCCCTTGGGACCTGGAAGGGGCTTTGGGTCACGGGAAAGCGGGGACCAACTTAGCAGCAGGAGTAGGGACGGCCCTCTGGACTCTGGTGTTTTTTTATGGACTCATGAGGACACCTGTGGCCTTTTTAGACCAAGGTTCTCAGTCGTTCTCACGGTAACAGAGTTCTCTTTCTCTGCGCTCCTTCTAAGTCACTTACCCAACACTTACCTTGTCTTTCTCTATTCCTAACCCCACCCCCCACCCCGTGTCAAGCCTCTCCTTCCTTGTTCACCATCCCGTACCTGCCTAAACTCCCCGAGTCCCTGCGCACCCCCATCCGGTGCTTCGCCTTTCCCTGCCCCCACCCCTTTCCACGCCCACCTCCCTCCCCCTCGGGTCCCCTTCGCGTCCCCCTACCCTACCCTACCCTACCCTACCCTACCCTACCCTACCCGCCACCTCCACCCCTCTCGGCTCCTCCCCTTCCATCTTTGGGCCCTGCAGGCGGAGGCTGCCGTCTGGTCCCGGTAACTTGATGCCCGTGACAGTTGGCAGCTGCAGCCGCTTCGGCAGAGAAAAGCTGCAGCCCGGCCAGGAGCGACAGGTGTTGGCCGCGCCTTTGTCTCGCTGGCTTTGTCCCGCAGGCAGCGACAGGCACGCCTATGTCGGCCAGACGCCCAAACCCCGCGTCGTCGTCGGCGGTCCATCTGCCGGCCTTGCCTAGCAAGGAGGGGGTTGGTGCAGTGCGAGGGCGGCGAGACCGCGCCCCCAGGCAGCACCCTAAGAACCTCCGGCTCTGCTCCATTGTTCTTGGTTTCTGCTGCTGCTTCAGAGCTGGGACACCGGGCCGGCTCCCCACCGGGCCTTTAGGCACTCCATCCTTAGGTCTGGGCACTACCAAGCACCACTTAGTGGGGGCCTCTTCATCATTCAGATTTTGGTAGCTGGTGCTTCATCAGCCTGGCTGGAAGGCCTCCGAGGAAGGAGAAGACCAGGCAGGAACTGGAGCAGTTTGGCAGGGAAACCCCTTACCCTCCTAAAGATGTGACTGGCAGGCTCCTTGTGGCTGTGTACAGAGGGGCCTCCAAAGGCGTCAGGTAGGACGAGCTGGGTGAGAGGTTACAAGTTGGAAGGTGTCACCTGACAAACGACCCACTCCTGCTCTCTCACACTTTTGCCTCTGAATTGTTCCTCTGTGTTGGAGTCCTCACACTCTCCCCATCCCATTAGCTCTCATCTGGGTATTCCCAACATGCTGTAAAGTTTGGTTCTCTTCCACCACCCTCCAGGGACTGCCGAGGGTCCTCCATTCTTGGTGGTAAGACTCCTATGTGGGGGTGGGAATGATCCCAGTGGGGCCAGTCATAGCTGGTTTGTGACTTCACTGTTTAGCTATTAGCTTTCAGCAAAGGAAATTCTAAAATGATTACTTTTAAGTTTCCACTACTTTGAGGTAGGCAAAAATAACCTTTGGTAGTTTGTGTGTGTGGTCTTTTTTGTTTGTTTGTTTGTTTTGCTTGCTAGTTCACAACTCTTTCGTACTTTTCCTGCATCCAAATTAGCAAGGCCAAAAGAAGGCTCCTATTGGTACAGCGTAAGGGCTCTAAGGAAAGACTTCAAATTACCCGTGGTACACCTGATGGGAGAGTTAGAAGTGGGGTCAAATAAGGACACAAAACAAACTGCAAGAAGGAATTAAAAGCAATTAAGAACTCCAAGGAAAGCAAAACTACCCAGGAAGAGAAATGTAACCTTAGCCCATTCCTAGGTTTGGACATCAGTCGTGGACTACAATGCTTTGTCCAATGCTATGTGAGTTGGGTGCTGTCTAGTACTGGGGGAAAGAGAAATTGAGTACCCGGGGTATTCCTCCGTGTGATTAGGCATTCTCCTTGGAAGGAATGAGGGTAGAGACAGGGCAGGGTATGAGAAAGGAAATGCTTTTTGGTCAGGAGTGGGAGATAGGCGGAGTTGCTTGAGGTCCCTCCCTCCTGCAAAGCTGCCCTCAGTTTATTTTAGTGGGTTCATTGGCTAGGTGGCTTAGACATTTTTGTCCCAGAAGCTTGACCATCCCATCTTGAGCCCAGGAAACTCTCCTTCTCCTGTCTACCTCCCTCAGCTGACCTATTGCTTCCTGCCATTTGTCCCCTGGTTCATACCTTACCTTCAAAGTTTGCCTGCATGCAGACTTCCTGATCATTAGGGCCTTTTGATCCCCCTAGAGCCAGGAATAGAGGCCAGCCGAGGTTGGGCAGGGCCATAGTGGCAGGGTGACTAGTTAGCAGCAGAAATAACAGGCCATAAATCCCCAGAGGGACAAAGGCAGCAGCCGGCCTGCAGACATCCAAGCACTTTGTGGGCAATCTGCCCAGGAGACTCAAGAGAATGTCCTTTTGGTTTGAAAATAAAGGAGAGGGGCTGCCCTTGGGGTTACACTGCAAAGCACAATTAGAGCCCTCCAAGGCTCAGTCATCGAAGCATCCATAGCTGCCAGGAAAACTGTGTTTCAGACCACTGCATCAGCACTGGCAGTCAGACAGCATGCTCAGAGCTGCTGGAATCTGAGCATGAGGCCCCGTGTCATGTTGTATCTTTGCTCAGGTCCCTGGGACTCTGGCTTGGAGAGAGAAAAGGGAAGCAGTCCTCTTCAGAGTAGTTCTCACATGGTTGTCTGTCAGAAGGGCCAGGGTAGGAGGCCTGTGCCCTCTGTGATGCCTATGTACACACCTGAAGGGTGTGTAAGTCTTTTCTAGCATGGTACCCATGTGATTTCTGTGCTCTCAGCCCTAAGGCCAGCACATAAGCAACCAGCCAAAGGTGGCACAGGGAAAGTGGGTACAGGGGTCATGCTAAGTGGAGGGTTTGCCCAATGGATCTGCTAAGCAACCATGTATCAGTAAGAAGACATCAAGAGAGAGGGAATCAGAGAAGGCCTAGCTAGATCTGCATTATGGGAAATTCCTGAAGGGCATGAATGGGCCAGGGAGGCTGAGCATGTGAGAGACACAGATAGGAGCTGAGCCAGCAAAGAACACCATGCAAGGGAAGTCATGAGTTCGCTTTTGGGACTGAAGAAATACTAATGTACCATTTTCAAAATTCTTTAAATTTTTTGACAACATCATTCTATTTGGTTTATTGGTCTATGTTATGTTAAAAATATATTCACTCTAGGCTTATAGGTCCCTGGTGGAACATATGCTTAATTTGTATGAGGGCCTGGGTGGGTCCCCTTCACCACAACAAACACAGCATATAATTGAAAATAAAAATATACTTGCTTTATTTAACAATTCTCTAAAAGGCAAAAAAGTCATAAAAAGACACAAGCAGTCACACATATATTGCACTGGGTAAAGGTACGTTTGGTTTGCACATGAGCAAAGTGCTTGTCCGGCAAGGCTCACAAGTGGTCACACACACTCTGAGAGCTTATTTACATTAAAAAGGAGGCTCAGTTTAAAACAGAGAAAGTCTCAGGACACCCGTGTAAAGCACACATTCTAAAGAAAACAGAGCTGGATGCTTGGCATCTTGTAAACACATTCACAAAAATTATCCTAGGAAGTCAACTTCTGAGCAGTTAACAATCAAGGAATATATATTAAATAATCATAAAATAATGCTGACAGTAAACATTCAAGATAGTAGAGAGAAGGTTTTGGCAGTTTTGTGTTTAAGTAACAAGCATAGGCTTAGACCACCATCTATCTATCTACCCTTAAGATCCAACTGGTGAGGGAGGCAGCTGTCTGTAACATTGAATTTCCGTTAAAACATGGCTACAACCTTATTGCAGTCAAAGGCGGTGTTGCTTTAATAAAAAAAAAAATAGAGTTCTTGTTTTTATGAAAAATAGGGTTAACATTCAGGCATCGGATGGCTTTACTCTGAAAACCAATTGCAGTTAAGACAACTTTCTAGTAGCTGCTTAAGACTCAAGAAACTCTGCTTTTTCTGTTGCCAACACTGATTCCTCACTGGTGGCTTCTCATTGTCACCAGTATCGTGTCAGATAATCTTTGGATGTCTGGTGCAGCATAATGTTTTGTAGAACTGGGCAGAGAGGTCCCCTTCTCCCCAAAGGGTTCCAGTGATCCGAGAGCCAGCAGCATAGACAGATGTGGTGACAGAGACCTGGAGCCACAGGAGCTAGGTGCCAGCCAGGAGTATAGTGGGGATGCTGAGCATCTTGCAAACTGTAGAACGCTAAGGGTGGCAGTGTCAGTCACTTCCCCTTCCCTGTGTTCAGTGGCTGCTCTCTGCTAGGATCTGATGTCTTGGAGATTCCAACCAAAGAACATGTATGACCGTGTCCCCAAAACAGCAAAGCCTGATTTGCAGATGCTACCTACCATGCAGATAGGGTAACATGACTCATACCACACCTCTCTGAAAACTCACCATGATGGTCTAAGAAGGATGCAAGGATGGCACAGAAATGTACAGTGTGGGAGTGCTAGTCTGATGGCATTGGTCACAGGAACTACTAAGCCCCATTAGTCCAGGGCAGGCATTTCAACTTTGTTTACAAACAGAAGCACGTCAGACTGGAATGTTGGCCACGACAGGAACTGAAGCCAAAGCTGCCACACCATGCTCCAAACCACGTAATGGACACACTGAGAGGATGCCAACAGAGATGCTCTCTCCACTTGGTAGGTAAACAAACACTCATCAGGACTGCATGATAATTTAGATTAAAACACAGCCCTCCATCTGATACAATCACACTGTGGGAAAGTTCTAGAAAGCCAGGCCCTTGGCTGAGTGCCTCATGTGTCACAGCATGGTGCCATGTCTCAGCACAACCCACAGGGCCAGTGGACACTGGTGCACTGGAAAGGGGTCTCGTTGAGGTCAAGGGACTTCTGAGGGCCTTGAGGCAAACTCCATGACACGCAGATCATCTCGGTCTCCCCCAAGTTCAAAGACAAGTTCAATGACAAATGTCACCGCATCCCCCAAGTTCCGTAGTTATATTTCAATACAAAAACGTATTTCTCTCTAAACCTCCCACAGTTTAGACACACCTTCAGAAACCATGGTGGTTTGTTTTTTTCTAAAACAAAAAAAGCAATGTCAGTATGTGTCCATTTCATTAGAAACAATGAGAAGATCTCCCGTCTCTTCCAAGCACCATCTAATGTAGACGCTGGCTGGGGGACATGGTTACGTCTGTGCCTCCTTCCTGGGACTCGACAGCTGTCCACTTTCCTCCTCTTTGGTTTCTGAGGTATCAGTGAGTCCCAAGGGAGGGCTATCTTCCTCATATGGCAGGCAAATGTTGCCCTTCTCCTCACTTTCACAGTAAATACACTCCTTCAAAGAGAAAAGGTGACATCAGTAAGAAGAGAGCAGCTCAATCTCTGCTGTCAATCACACTCAGCAGGGTAGGGTGGACCTGAAGGTTGCTGGCCATAGAGGCACTCCCTGCACCAGGGAGCTCCCTCCTGGTCATGAGTCCTTTACCAGGATTTCCACCAAAAGTTCACAACCAGGGATGAAGGTGGCTGCTGCTCTCAGGCCACTGGACTGCAGTGGGGACACTTTACCTGAGAGCCAGCAGGTGGCAGCAGAGGCCTGGGGAGCACATATGGTTCTGGAATTCGAAGGATCAGGGGCCATGGCAGGAAGAGAAAAGTGGGCAGAGATGTTTGTATTGCTAAATAGAGATCAGCACGGTAGGGGATTCCCTTCAGCGAGCTGTTCGGGCTAGCCATTCAAACCTTTGGAAGGACTCACACACAAGAGTCCTAGAACTCACTCTTCCTTCCTTCCTTCCTTTCTTCCTTTCTTTCTTTCCTTCCTTCCTTCCTTCCTTCCTTCCTTCCTTCCTTCCTTCCTTCCTTCCTTCCTTCCTTCCTTCCTTTTGTGATGGGATCTCCCTATGTAGCCAGACCAGACTCACGCTGCAATCCTCCCTCCTCAGCCTCTCAAATGCTGACTGTAGGTGTGTTCTATCGTACCTGATTTGTTTTTTAAATCAATTTTAAATTTAGATGAGTGATATTTACAGATAAACCAGGAAGACAGTACAGGGGTCCTCTTCAGTGAACCTCTGTTGTTTGACTCTTGAGACAAGGTCTTGCTATGTCTCATAAGCCAGCCTTGGCTTTCCAATCTCCTGCCTCAGTCTCTCAAGTGCAGGTTGTAATCTTTTTGTGCTATGTGAGAAGGAAGGTTCTGCAAACTTACTGTTACATCGATGGCGGCGGGCAGACCTCCAGTCTGGACCCATGGATGGACCTCTCGAAGCTCTCGCCTCTGGCCCTCTGTGAACTGGGGCTGGGACCTCTGCAGCAGCTTCAGTTTCTCCCGGTCCTCTTTTAAGACTGACTGGAGATCCCTTTATCGAGAATTAAGTATTAGTGAGCACCACAGGCTGAAGGGACAGTATACTCACTTTCTGTCATTTTTTTTCCCAATGTCAGTAATGTAGCGGTAGAGGATTATGGTTGAGAAAAACCATTTTGTTTAAGGTAACTTGATCTCTTTAATGAGTTTTCTTTAGTCTTTTCTCTTAATGATAACCAAGGTCACAGTTTCAGTTTTTCTTGAAATTAGTTGTGAGTGCCTGGCCCCTCCAGGTGTAGTCTGGAGCCCTGGGTTGGCTCTCACCGTGTGTACTAGGAGACTTAACCATCCAGATTCTGGGACCATGCTGTCTCCTTCCTGGGCCAACACTGGCCTGGACCACAGCTGTCTCCAACCTGAGGCCTGAGGATCCCCACCGGTCCCCCTGTTTTGCTGACCCAGGGTCTGCTGCCTTTAGGAACCTCAGGGGTTCCCTTACTTTGTCCTAGCCCCATGTGAAGGGCTGCTCTGCAAAGACAGTGAGCTCACCAGCTTCACAGAGAAGCCTGTGCAGGCCCAGAATCACCACAGACATGGGCTGATCACCCACCTTGACCCTTGGTTTCTTCAACTGAGACAGACACATCCCATTTACCCCAAAGATGGGTGAGGAAACACAGCTCAAGGAGCAACCATGCCCCGATGCCTGGCAAAAGCCCAGTGTGCTGTGGGCAGGAGATTGGTCTCCAGGGCCACAGGTGCAGGCCCAGTGGGGCCATCATGCAGAAGCCTGCTTTCTCTCTACTGCTTCTGTCAAGGCTAGGCGGTGTTCCATGGGACATCCTGCCTGCCTGAATGACCTTGGTGTTGGAAACCCCTACCCAGCCCTCCGGGCTTCCCAGGAGGTGTAACAGTTACCGGGAGGGCAGCTGGTATGTCATCATGATGCTGTCATCTGTGTTGGCCATCAGCAGCCAGATGGGGTCCTGCAAGACGTACTTAATGAACTGCTCACTTTCCTCTGTGTCTGTAGTCACTTTTGCTTTGTGATTGTTCTCTGAAGAGTCAATGCTTCCGAAGTATTTGCTGGTGTGACTTGTGTCACTACTGCCTTCAAAGACATGAAATGTGTATCGTTATAACCTTGAGACAAGAAAGCAACTCTTGCAAAATGTGCTTATATGAAGCCACGACAGTTCTGGAAAGTGGGGTTCCTTGGGGAAAGACAGCCTGTGCTGGCCCACCTTCCCCTCCCAATCTTAATAATCTGAATAATTCGAACACAGGATACGTGCCAGCACTGGGGAGGTGATTCTCACCTGCGGCAAAGCTGAGCTCAGGCAGGGCCTTGTTTTGAATCCCTGACCTTTGTCCTAAGTTCTTTAGACTCTGTCTTTAGACTCACAGAAGATCCCTAAGAGGGGAGCTGCTGGCCTATTCATGCCCAGATGTTGCCCCTGGGTAGACAAGCCTATGAGCAGGTTAGGGAAAGCTCACTTTATGGCAGAAAAAGCGTCAGGATTTTGAGCGTGGCCATGTACAGTTTGCCCCTGGGGTCTTGAGGGCACAGGTGGAAGATCCTTGCCAGTAGGTGTTGGATGGTTTGTTGTGTTTGTACATGTGAAGCCAACTCAGGAGGTTGAACCAATGCCCAGGGAACCCACCTACTGGTCCAACAAGGGCTGGCACAGATATAATGTCTTCACTGACACAGAAATTGGAAGCTAACAGATAGAACCATGAATTCTGATGGCTAGGGCCTGCCTGCTGTGCTAAGTAGGGCAGACAGAGCTGCATCCATGCAGAATGGCCAGGGACAGAACATTCTAGACACAACCCAAACCCACACTGCCTAACACACACTGGGCCCTCAGCACAAACATACCTGCCCCACTTCGGGATGCATCACAGCCTAGTGAGCTGGAGCCCAGAGAATCTGAAGTGGCAGAGGCTCCGCTTCTAGACAGTGCTGACCCCGTGGCTGAGCAGAGATCCTCACCCAGCAGGAGGTTGAGCAGGTCACTGGATGTGGAGATGGCATCACTGTTCTGGGTGTCAGAGGGCTCGTTGCACTTTAGGGACAGGAAAAAGACACTGATGCTCAATCATAGGGGCTTAGGGACAACATAGCACACAACACACAATATGGTGGGGTGGAGCCCAGGGAGCGCACTGGGTGGCTTTTGTGCAAAGATCAGCCACGGAGCACAAGCCTTTACCTATCAGGTGAGCAGATTTTGCACTTATGGGAGTGTGGGGAGAGGGTCGCTGATACTCTATGATACTACCCAATAAAATGTGACTTTGGGAGAGTCACAGCAGACGGCAGGGCTTGCACTCAGTGCAAATGTGCCAAGATGCTCCTCAGCCTCCTGAGTATCGAGCCACCCCATAAGTGAGGCTCTGAGCCCCAGTGGGTCCTGGGGCCTTAGAGAGCAGACAGGCTCTGAGAGAACCACTGCCCACGAATACGGTCCCACTTTCTGAACAGCAGCCCAACACCTTACAAAGGCAGCCGCCATTTCCTGAAAGCTCCTGCCACCTGGTGCATGGGGCTGACTCAGGCTGCTGCGACCACATAGCTTGCTCTCTCAGAAAACATTAACTGGAAAAGAGCCCTTACCACACCAGGGATTATTGGCTTCCAAGCCAAAAGCAGAAACCCCCCTCATCTTCGTGAGCCTCGGGGACCTGTACTCCACCAGGCAGGCTCCTGGCCACTGCAGGCTGGAGCCTGTCCCTTCTCCCCATGCTGGGCTTCATTAAACTTTGAAGGCTAGCCACACAAGGGCATGGCTTTAATCCCAGCGCTGAGAGCAGAAGCAGACAGATCTCTGAGTTTGAAGCCAACCTGGTCTACATAGCAAGTTCCAGGCCAGTCAGGGATAGAATAAGACTGTCTCAAGGAAAAAACAAACAAACAAAAGAGTTTTAAGACTCATTAGAAGCTGGGCATTGGTGGCGCACGCTTTTAACCTCGGCACTCAGGAGGCAGAGGCAGGAGGATCTCTGTGAGTTTGAGGCCAGCCTGGTCTACAGTGTGAGTTCCAGGATAGCCTCCAAAGCTACACAGAGAAACCCTGTCTCAAAAAAACAAAAACAAACAAACAAAAAGACTCATTAGAAATGTGAGGCCCCAAAGTTACACACTATTCCTGGTCCCCTCATCGGCATTATCTGTTATCCTCATGTGCTTCCTACTGAGCTCCAAATAATGTTTTATGGTAGGGCCTCATAACCATAAATGGCATGTTCTTGAAAAGACACTGTAGCTTGAATCCAGGCCTCTACGCTGGCAGGAAGCACCCAATCCAGAACCTTCTCTCACATGAGGGTATGTGCTGACCACCATGTGGTTCAGCCTACTGCCTGAAAGGAAGGAGGCACAGCACAGAATCCTTACTGTTGGAGGTGCCTTTGGCTGCCGATCTCGAGACGTGCCAGCCGTGCAGTCCAGACCAGAAGCTGCTGTCCCTGTGGTCCCCAAGGTCCCTGGGGCTCCAATGCTGCTCTCAGGTGCCTCCTCTAGCTGAAGCAGGTTAAGCTGCAGGGGACTGCTGCCTCGGGACTGGAAGAGTGGTGGAGAGGCCCTGCCTGAGGCCACGGTGCCTGCTGGAGGGGTGGCTGGACAAGTGCATGACTGTCTGAGCACCGAGGTCCGACTGGGGAACTCAGCCTGGGAGGCAGGAGCTACTTCAGAGGCAAGTGTGGGGTGGGCTGGAAAGGGGGGCTGGCTGGGGAAGAAGGCCTGAGGCAGGTTTGGGGTTGCTGGTGGGAAAGGGTAGCTGGGTAGCATGAAGGCCATGACTGGAGTCAAGGGGGCAGCAAATGTCAGGGGCTGCACTGCAAACTCGGGGTGGGTGCCCATAGGCACAACAGGCATGGTGAAGCCGGGGTGGGCAGGTGCAGGTGGTGCCCCCACAGTCCCTGGTGTAGACACTATTCCAGGTGCCTGGAACACAGGCAGAGGGTAAGCTGGCACTGAGGCAGGGAAGGGTGCAGAGGGGCAACTGGACTGGGATGTGTCAGAGGGTGACCAGGCTGTGGCATTCAGGCCCACGAGGGGAGGACGGTGGGACACAGGTCCTCCAGATCCTGTGCTCTCAGAAGAGTCCTGAGTCTTGACACGCTTGGACTTCAGTTTTCTGTTCTTTCCAGTTTTTTTCCAAGATGACTCTATTCCGGAAGTATTTCTTAGTCCTGGGGTAGCTAAATGTGGAAAAACAATCAGGGTGAAAACTGAAAAGTAGCTGCAAGCCGTACTATGTCAACTCACAGCAAGTGTAAATGCCAGACACCTGACAGCACCTCTGAGTTTCACAGCCTAGAAACAACACTCGGTTTTTCTCATTCCATAGCCAGTGAGAGGACCTGAGGTAGGTTTTTCATAAAATTGAATTCCATCAACTTGAAGGTGCATCTTTAGTTACAAAGCTGTATTCCTCTCTTCTCCTCCAAGTCCTGTGCCCTGTCTCATAAGCACCTTAAAGGTCCTGTGTCCAAGGAGAAGTTAAGTTGAGATGGACCAGGAAGTATCCTCACTGCTGCCTAGTTGCTATGTGGGTTGCTGAGGGGTAAAGTTACCAACAACAGTCCAATCTATCCATGAACTACAATAATCACAAGTGTGACAAGAAATGCCCTTGGGTGCAACACTGGCATGGATGTTATGGGCAACCAATACCACTTTCTGACTCAATTTAAGGTCCCCTCCACAGGAGGAAAGGCATGCCTGATACTGCAAGTCTGGCCAAGAACCCATGTTGGTGAGGTCATAGGTCCCAGGAGTAAACCTATTATTATTGTTTTGCTAATTATATATAGTAGCAAACTGACCTCCAAATTCATATCTCTGTACCCACAGACCTCACTGGAAGTTTCTCTGCCCAAAACTTGGCAGTTAACACAGAAATTCACAACTAGGTGTCAGTAGAGTGCTCAGCCACAGCATCTACATGAACCTTACCCCAGGGCTCGGGGAACAACATCAAAGAGGGTATGGGAAGACTGTGAGACCAGAAGTTGGGCAGGACTGAACCAAAATAGGTCTTCTGGAAATGACAGGACGTACAGCAGCTGTGCTTGCCTGTTCAGGGTCAATCCAGTCAACGTCCTATCATGGGGCAGGAGGGGTTTGTGGGCCTCCACCCCAACTGATTGCTTTTGGGGAGAGAGAACATGTGTTCTTTAAGGGTGTGGCCCCCAGCAGGCCATCACTCTCACACGGAAGGCCCCACACCTAGGAATATGTGAGTAGTACAAACTGGACTTCGAGGAGGACACAAAGGGGTGTGTGTAGGGTGGTGGCGTGGATCTGGGAGCTGGTGGGGGGGGATCAATATAAACAAAATATATTTTATGGAATTCTCAAAAAATCAGTAATAAAACCAAAAGATACTTTGTCCAAAACAAAATAAAAACAACAAAAAACAAAACAAAAAACTTGCCATTCTCCGCCAGTCCCTGATATTTAGAAAAAAAAAAAGAAAAGAAAAAAGAAAAGAAACCACGTATTTGTGTATGGGCCCTAAATGACAGAGTGACCGGCTTCGCTTAACCTACCACAACTGTTCACTACTGTTCACCTGCCCCCAGAGATCTGGGGGGCATCTGTTGTCTGGGTCTAGAGCACCCCTGAAAGTCCACGCTGAAGGCTCAGTTGCTGGCCCTGGGGGACAGAGGAAGGGAGGTAGACGCTCTAGGAGGTGGGGCCTAGTTGGGAGGAAGCTAGGCTACTGGTGCCTGCCCTAAGATATTGGACCCATTTCCTGGCCTCTGTGAGGTGGGCAGCTCTTCAGTCACCGTCTCCTGCCGTGGAGTGCTGCTTTGCACCAATGGGTGGCAACGGTGGCTACAAACCTTTGGAATTGTGAACCAAACAAACATTTCCTCCCTATAAATTGGTCCTCTTCCATATTTTGTCACAGTGATGGAAAGCTGACCAACAGTCACATATGCCCAGGAACACATTCCTCCTCACCAGTGACAGATGCTGCCGCCGCCGAGGCTTTCTGTAGTGAGGATGAGGGGTGCGACTGTGACAGGAGGAACTTTGCGTATTCCCAGTGCCTTCCTTGTGGGGTGGCCCAGGAACCTGTTTTCTTCCCACTTCAGCAGAATAACGGGCCTAAGGCAATAGGTACTTGGAGGGGGCGGCATCTGTGAGCTGTGACAAGGGGGCCCACACCTTTACTGCATGTTGAGACAAACAGCACAGTCTAAGCACACTGCCCTGCAAGGAAAGGCTTCACGATTCTGTCTCCATTTTTGTTTTACCTACTGGAAAATTTTCCCTCAGAGAGGACAATGGCTAAAATGCATGGGAACTGGAACTATGTACACTTGGGGCTGCCCAGGATTGGGGTGGGTGTCCTTTCATTTCCACTGAAGTTCTCTATGTGGCAATACTGTGAGTCGGAGAAAAAGAGTGAGAACAGAACGTGGTGAAGGCATCCTGGCTGGGCATGTCAGTCAGAAACAGAGCAGCATGCTTGCTGAAAACCCCGGTATGATCTTTAAAAGAGGTCACAGTGTCCTCATTTCCCTTCAGAGTGTTTATGGGGATGGTCCTGCTGGTGTGTGTCCTGGGCTCACTAGCTGTGATCCTGGACCAGAGCTCCAAAGCCAAGAGAAGACCTGGTATCTCTGGCCAGTGTAGCCCCAGTCTCTGGGTCTACAAACAGGTGGTCAGGCACAGGAGCCAGGTGGGCATGTGGCCTGAGCCTGATGCCATCATGAATGTGTGGACAGGCAGGTGGCTAGACTCAAGAATCAGGCTTCTGGAGCAGAAAACCCTCATGACATATGGATCTTATTTCATTCCTGGACATAACCACCCAGGGATTAAGGGTCTGAAGAATAGTTTTATGCTAATGGCTTTGGCTGAGGTTGGCTGTCCACAGGGCAGCCCCAGGCCAGGAGGGTGAGTCTACTGGAAGGGGACAGTCATTCCTCCATTCCAAGGAGCTGCATGCTACAGGTTCCATAGCACCAGGCTTATTTGCTTACTCTTTGCAGGTTGAACTTAACTTTTTACCCCAGGGTGTGGACAAAAGCCCCAACCCACAGTTTGCTGAAGCTAGCCTAGGGTCCAGCAACTGTCCACAGTATTGTTCCCTTGGGAACATGAAGCTGCATCCTTGAAAGCATTCCCAGGCTGCATCACCAGCAAAGTGGCCGTGGCTACTCCACACCAACACCTCCTACCAGACAAGAAGGCCCATACTTGTAACCATAGCACTAGGGAGGCTGAGGCAAGAGGACTGTTGAAACAGGCAGTATGAGCAAAAAGTTTTAAAAAAGAGCAAAAAGTTTAAGAAAAACACAGGCTCAGTTCAGGCTAGCACTCACCTCGCTCACTCGCCTGGGCTCGGGACCTCTCCTGGAGATAGCTGTGGCAGCGCGCCTGCAGTGCCCCGAGCCTGCTCAGCTCCCTGAACCGCTGCAGGAAGCCCTGCTCCTCTCTCTGCGTGTGTGCAGCCAGAACTTCCTTGGTGAGGCCCAGCTTCTGCAGAGGCCCCTTTTCCTGGCTGAGGCCCCCGGCTGTGCCATCCAGGGACTCAGGCCCGCTGGCCACATCTTCTACTGTCTCTGCAACAAGAAGCAGGCTGTGATTGGCTTGCGCTGATCAGTGCAACCTACGGTACAGACCACTCACACCCAATTGATTCATGATGCCCACAGGTGGGGCAACATCCCCCATGCCTACTTCAGCATTCCAAGGGAGTCCCAGCAACAGGCAGAAAGCAGCAACAGAGACCTGACGATCCACTGGGCCAGGCATCAGGCCTATGAGCAACAAGAAACTGGGAGCTGTGGACTTTCACTCTGGGCCTGAAGACAATCCAAAGCTGCCCTCAGTTTTGGTACACAAGGGACAGAGCCAAAGTGTTACTTCTTCCAAGGCTCAGGACCCTGCATGGTGGCCACTGTGACTATGCGGCCTGTGGAGCAGACAGGTCAGGGCATGCTGGCTGAGCAGGTGGGGGTTGAATCTCACATGTCCATGGCTTATCATTTCCTTCTTTATTTAAAAAACAGGCTTATAATTCACTGTGTGTGTGTGTGTGTGTGCTCACATGCACGCACTGTAAATACACACACACACACACACACACACACACACACACACACACACACACACACAGGTGAGGAGGCCAGAGGTCCACACTGGATGTCTTCCTTGATTGCTCTCCACCTTAGGTTTTGAGATTTGGTCTCTCCTGTAAACTGGAACTTGCCATCTTAGTTCAACTGACTAACTAGTGGGATCCAGGAACCCCCGTCTCTGCCTCCCCAGTGCTGGAATTTGAGTGGAGGCCACTGTGCCTGGGTTTTATGTGGGTGCCAGGAACTCGGGTCCTCATGCACGCTCAGCAGGAGTATTACCAACTGACCCATCTCCCCAGCCTCAAAGACTCATTTTATTAAGAGAACTGAGCCATGGTCAGTCTTCTTACAATGTGTTCTGGCTTTTTTCCCTACATAGGAATGGCTGCTTAACCTCACCTTTTGCTAGGGGACAAGGCTGGACAGAGAAGCAGCCCCAAGCCTAGTTAAAGTGGGGCCTGTACTTTAGGGACAGACAACTGCCACCAGGTGGCACTAGAGCACAGCAAGGACTTGGGCTCTAGCTGGCCACATCTGGCTTCTGAATTTTAAGTACCTAAGTATCTTTTACTGGGCTTCTTCTGGCTAAGTTTGAATAAACATAAAAGTTCAAAGTGGTAGCTAGAATTTTTAAGTCAAATTTTCTGTGTATGTGTGTTATATGCATGCGTGCGTGCGTGCGTGCGTGCGTGTGTGTATCCGTGTCTGTGTAAGCAAGCCAGAAGAGGGTGTCAGGTGTTCTGCTCTATTACTTTCCACCTCATTCCTTTGAGAGACAAGCTTGCTCGCTGACCCTGGAGCTAGGCCAGCAAGCTCCAGCGACCCTTTTGTCTCCGCGCTCAAAAGCTCTGGAGGCCATCTTTTGACCATGGCCCACTTTTTATGTGGGTGCTAGGGATGTGAGCCAGGTTCTCATGCTTGCACAGCTCTTACCCACTGAGCCATCCCCAGCCTCCCAAGTGTCTTTTGACACTCAGATTGCTGTTGATCTTCCCCAAGGACCTCTGGCATACCTAACTCCGGCTGTGGTTTTTTGTCGCCCACGTGGACAATGGTGCTGCTGTAGCTGCATTGGCTGGTGAGGGACACCACACTCTCCGCCTTGCCTGGCAACGTCAGGGAGCTCAAGTGAGCACTGACCTCTGTGTGGCTGGTCACCTTGGAGTGCCGAGCTGCCTCTTGATGAGAGAAAAACAGAAGTAAACATACACACAAGATTAAAGTTACTGTGCAGTTAAGGACCTGGAAATAAAGGGACCTAGGGGGCCCAAGCTGGCTCTACCCCCACCCCACAGATACTTGACACTGGGAACTGGACAGCCTGTCCTCCAGAGAAAGGTGAAGAGGCAATGATGACACAGGAGCAACTTGAACTTCACACTCAGAGCCCAGGACCTGAAGCATCTAGACAGCTGTGGTCATGCTGAGTGAGCCAGGGTCCTCTGGTGTTTAGCAATGGCTTCTCCAATAAGCAGGAGGTAGGGTGGGTGATTTGGGCTGGCTATTCTGTTCCATGCATGATCTTACACTCTCTTGTGCTTCTCTAACAAATGGGTTACCCTATTTCCTCTTTAAGATTGTATTATTGTTGTTGTTGTTGTTGTGTGTGGACTCATGTGCCAAAAGCACAAGGTAACAACCTTGTGGAGTCAGTTCTCTCCCTTCACCTCTATAAGGGTTCTGGGGATCGAATTCAGGATGTCAGGCTTGCACAGCGACCACTTGACATACTGAGCCATCTTGCCAGCTGTTTCTTTTTCTTTTTGTATTTTTTTTTTTAGACAAAGTCTTTTTGTTTGTTTGTTTTGTTTTTTTCGAGACAGGGTTTCTCTGTGGCTTTGGAGGCTGTCCTGGAACTAGCTCTTGTAGACCAGGCTGGTCTTGAACTCACAGAGATCCGCCTGCCTCTGCCTCCCAGAGAGATACAGTCTTATTTTGTAGCCCAGACTGGCCTCCAACTCAGCATCCTCCTCAGTCTGCCAAGTCCTGAGATTGTAAGCATGTGCCCCTGTATGCAGTGGGTTCCTTTCTGACCCGGGTCATAATTCACTGTGTTGAAGCAGCCTGAACTTTCAAATGGCCATGGGGTACGGTGGTGTTCACAGCCTCTGAGCAGGCTAGGAAGGTGCTTGCCCCAGAACCGCAGAGGCTAGCACATCCTGAGAAGGGAATAGAGCTCAGGGCTGTCCCCTGGCTACCAGCAGGCTTTCCAGAACCCTGTTCTCAAAACTTACTACCCTAAGCCTAGACAATACTTGAACTATAAGAGGGGCATTGACTTTCCAGCTACTTTTGGTCATTTATAGACTTTGCTGCTATAATGTATGAAAAATTAATCCAGGAGGGAAAGGGGGGCCAGGGAGGGCTTATGATGATAAGTCTGACCCCCCACATGAGATTTAAGGGGTCCCAGGTTAAACTGTCCCAAATGAAAAGTATACCTCCAGAGTGCAGCCCAGGGCTGACTGTGGCCTTCCGGGATGGGATGTTGGCTGGGAACTCGCACTTTCTTTTCAGGGTGGCAGCCTCACTGCAGCTCTCCAGGTACCTGGAGGAGGGGTGGAAGGGACCATGTGGGTGGGAAAGTGTGGATGGGGATGACACCAATGGCAGGGAAGGTCAGAGGTGCCCTGTGTACCTGATGACACTGTCCAGGCAGCTGATCTGCTGGTAGGAGCAGGCAGGCTGGTTCTTATAGGCTAGCTCCTCTGGGAAGCTGCCCTTGGGTAAGCTGGCCCCTGAGCTGTCCCTATCTACAGTGGTGACAGCTTTCACCTGAGCTGGGGGGCTGCTTTGCATTTCTGAAACAAAACAAAACAAAGTTTTTCCATTTAATCCCTTTTATCTGCCAAAAGAAATCACCCCATATTTACAAAGCCTTTTCTTCTGCTCCAAGGCAGGGGTAAGGATTCATAATGTACCAATATGGGACTCCAGTGACAATCCACATCCAGAAACCCTGTCAGGAGAAGGCAGAGCCTGCTTCTCTCTGGGCTTAATAGCACATGCCAGGGCCATTCTCAGGGCTCAGAGCTGAGGTGGAAGAGGATGATGGGTCTTAATATCTTGAACTTGGTGACCAATCAGATCCCAGCTCTCTTAACCGGAGCAGGGCAGGCAAGACTGAACACAGGGTCTTGCACATGCAGCCCAAGTAATCTGCCATGAAAACTCTTGGCCTATCCATTGGTAGACATTTATTTATTCAGAGACAAGAGACTCACTATGCAACCCTGGCTGGCCTGGGACTTGCTATGCAGACCACACTGGCCTTGAACTCACGGAGATCCACCTACTTCTGCCTCTGAAGTGCTGGAATTAAAGGTGTGTGCCATCACTCCTGCTTTTTTTTTTTTTTTTTTTTTTTTTTGAGACAGGGTCTCACTAACTCACCCATGAGTTAGGCTGGCCCTAAACTATGGAACCCAGGCTTGCCTGGAATTTATACTCTTTCCACTTTAGTATCCAGGGAAGAAAGGTGGCAAGGCTCAAACCACTGAACCACCAGGACAATTTTCAAACATGACTTATGGAAACAATGATTATAAGTAACTGTTGTCCAGGCACCAGGCTGTGGACTCTGTTTGTGCTAACCATATGAACCAGATGCTTGCCGTCCTGAGGGATCTTGCGCAATGAGCAGCTATATCTTACTCACTGGTGTATTCCCAACACCCAGCCCCTTACTGTCTACTGCAGGTAGGTCTTGTTTTGAGAAATGCAAGCACTTGGGCAATGTGTCCAGATGTGTGTGTGTGTGGTTTGTACATGTATGAAATGTGAATATGCGGTCACAAAGATACTCAGTAAAGTGAAGAAATAAGCCACACACGCCCGTGCGCCCCCTGTGGCCACAGCTCCCAGTACACTCAGTGTGCAGGTCCTGGGAAAAGGACACACTCCATGACCTAGTGGTCCACAAAGTAACAAGGGCTTCCTGGACAGGAGGGTCTGCACTTGTTGGATAAACAGTGGAGCAGCCCTTATTTCTTTGCTGAGCAATCACAGGGTAAAGCACACCCAGGAGGTGACATTCTCAGCCCTCAAACAGAGCAGTAAGCCAGGACCCCAGGTCCTTCCCTCTGTCATCCTAAGATACAAGTAAAGGAGCATGGGGTTTTTGTTTGCTTTTTAAAAAGCAGAACAAATGTAGTTTTATTAAGGAGAAGTGAGGAAGAACTCCTGAGAGTGACGGACGCAGAGGACATCTTTTTACCTGCAACAGATGTTTCCTTTGGTTCTCCAGACTCATGAGAAAAATGACTTTTGGTTTGAATCTTGCCACCATTTTTAAAAATTCCCTTGAAGAAAAACAATAACGAACACGTTATTCATTCTAGGAGACCTTCTCTCCATCCCCCACAGTGAGGACAGAACAGCCAACATCCGTTGAGTAGCACGGAGAACACTCAGGGAACCTTCTGAGTTTCTGAGGTAGAGTCCAGGCAGGCCCTGCACATGCAGGGCCTGTGCTCACCACGGAGGTACTCACTACACTCCAACCCAGATTTGGAAATCCTGACGGAGCCAGATGGAGCTGGCTACAGGGCTCATGATCGATCCACAAGGGTAACAGAGAGCAAAGGAAAGGCTGATGCCTCTCCACCACCCTTCAGTTAAGCTTTTGCTTCCCCTGCTCTACCCACCGAAGTCATTTCCCTTTATAGCTGCTTCAACTTAAAATATGAAGCAAATCTCAGGATAACTGAGCCAGAGGAGCAGACAACTGACCCACTGGCTTCAGCCACTGCCTGGCTATCATGCTTTCTAACTTAGGGCACACACTGCTGAGCCTGCATTCTCAGGGGGAAGAACAGAGAGGGACGTACGGGTCTCTTCCGGTGAGACTCCTCATGGCCATTGCTGTCACTGGACGATGTCTGGCTCATAAGATGTTCGTGGGACCCATTACTGCCCAGGCTTCCGTAGCCACTGGAGCCGCTATGGGGGACGGGCTGAGAGGAAGAGCAAACAGATCGCAGTGGACATGGTGGAAAGGTGCAGAAGGGGTCACCACAAGCCAAGCTCAAACAGTGGTTTCAGCTTTCCCAAGGTCACACAGAGAAGATAAGTGGAGGGGAGCTTTAACCCTTCATTGGTAGGTGTGCAGCCACCAAGGAAAACCCATTAAAAAGGAACGTGTTCAACCAGCTGATTACTGCACAGCTGAGGTCTTCTGAAGTCTATCAAAGTTTTAAAAATATAAAACCAATTCAACTACAGCTAAACTTTGTATCCTATAACCAAGAAGGGGACATCAACTCAGTTGTGGGACTGACTGTAGTTAAATTGATTTTGCTGGAGGGTGATGTCACTAAATCCCTGTGCTGGTGAGTCTTTTGGGAAAGAGTGAGCCTTACACCAGTGGAACTCACATTGGGACTGCGTGACAGGCTGTGGGGTATGGGCATCCATCAACTGCTCATTCGAGGTCAAGGTTCGCACATGGACAATTGTAAGGCTAGGAAAATTTGGGGGCACTTGGTAGCTCTTAGGCCAACCACACCATCCACACTTGGCCCACCTGGGCTGCTATGTGGGGACAGGCAGAACAGAGCACTCCTAGTGTGGCACCCACCTGCATCAGCAGCCGGTGGATTTGCTCTGTGAGCTCCTGAACGCTGGGGTGTGGAGTCTTCTCCTCGGGGCAAGAGGAGGCTGCAAACACATCCTCATTCAAAGGGCCCCTGCATGATTTCAATTTGTCTTATCAGAAGGGCCAGTCTAGCCTGAATGTGGCACCCACACTGCCCACTCAGGCTGGAACCTCCAACACCACCCTACAGACCCCCAGCTGCCACACAGCTCTGCTTGGATGAGTTCCTCCCACCTGTGGAGGTCATCCCTGGCCCATCCACAAGGCCAGCAGCCCCCAGCCAGGAGATGCCCCCATCTTTGCCCCCAGCTGGTGGGAAGTGAGAAAAGGCCAGGATCCCCCAAAGCCCAGAGTAGAAGAAACCCTGGGAGCACTCACACCCTGACTTTGTGCCTCCCAATGATGAAAGAGATCTTCCTGCTCCAGGGGTTGATGAAGCTAGACCAGCTGGTGTCCAGTGAGATGTACTCCCCATTGCGCGTGCGGAATCGAATGGGAGAATAGTCGAAAGGCTGTCCGCCGGCCTGAAGGACTAAAGGAGAAGAAACGGGCTCAGGGCTGGTGTGCGCGGTAGAAAATGACACACACAGGCTGGACGAGGTCACCTTCTCAAAGCCACTGCTCTCAACTCCTGTGTCTGCTTCAAATCACACCTGGGGCGGTTTCCAGCAGATGCAGTTTTATCACCTATTTCAGGGCACGAATCTGTCAGTGTTACCTATATCTGCTTGGAGGGGTCCTGTGCAGTCAGAACCTTCCTGCCCCACAGCTCAGCTGGTCTCTCCATATTCACAGACACCAATACTATAAATGAGTTGCCAAGGACCCTTTACGAGTTTTCTTCTCCCTAGCCCCGCCCCCAGGGCTGACGACACTGGGTCTCAGCAAGGAAATGGGGCATCCACTAGGGCTCAGCATTCCCAGTGGGTCTGACCCCCTCAAGCACCAGAGCACACGGGTCTCGGGGCTTAGACAAGACGACCTACTCTTCTTGTGGATGGCGAGCATCAAGGGCCGGTCGCTGGGGTGGAGCTGCACGAGCACAGGTGTCTCGATCAGGTCCTGAGGTAGATAGCCCAGGAGGGGGACTGCCCTGTAAGGCAAGGGACACAAGGCAGTCAGCGTATGCAATACAGATGTCAGGCAGAGCTGACAGACTCTGAGGGGGGCCATCTTAGGGGACCTCCTCATTCAGATGCAACTCCAAAGTCCCCTAAACAGGACACAGCAGAGGCTTTAAGCTTTGCAGCAAGTGAGGACTCCAGTGTCCCTGGGGGTGTGACAGTAAGGAGGCTGTCAGCTACAGCATGTGACCTCCCAAAACACACCAGGGAGGTGTGTTAATATTTCTCTTTCTACTATATTTCTAATGTTGAAGGATTTGATGTGAGTCTTGGTTGAACAGATTTTGTCTGAAAGTTATCCTTTCTAAGTCAAGTGGTCATCCTCCTGTCACTTTGACCCCTAGATCAGGCCATTTCCTGTGGCTCCCCTAGGAGTCCCTATGACTGGCTGGAACCCTTGCTCAGGGCCTGCCTGTGCTTTCTGTAGAGTGGAGGTCCCTTGGTGCTTTGGGCTGGTCCTTGGTCATGGTAGGGTGGAACCGAAGCAGCTGTGTCTGCCTCTGTCTGCATCTAGCAAGGCTAGCGGCCTCATCTTCCCCAGGCAGCATCCCTGCCTCTGTCTGCATCTAGCGAGGCTAGCGGCCTCATCTGCCCCAGGCAGCATCCCATCCCTGCAGATGTTTTCTCAGAGTCTCCTCAAGCAGAAGGCCCTTCTACACAAATCCTTAGACTACAACTTTCTTGGGATCTGGAGAGACTCCGACTGGATCCTCAGTGTCTGAGGCATACTCTCAGGCCTCCTGTTTCCTTTCAGACAGTGTACAGAATGTTCTTGGCGCCCTCCCAATACAACCCTGGCTGGGCAACTGGGGGAGGGGAGGGAGAAAGGAGAAAGAGGAAGAGGACAGGAGTCAGGGAGGAGGAGGAGGAGAAAGAGGAAAGGAGGGACAAAGCTAAGGAGGAAGGGCCCTATGTCTGAGCCTGACCACACGGCCCTGTAGGTCCCACTCACTAGACAGAACTCTGCAGGTTGCCTCCCACAGGCACTGGCCTGCCTACTTGACTCACAGCTGGAACAAAACATGTGGCAGTTTGCACACAGTCCTTACACCTAGGCAGTAATGGCAGCTGTCTCTTAGGTGGCTCTGTACACTTGGCTCCAGGTTCTGCATCTGATACTGTCCCTCTGGTATCTGGGCCACACGTGATCTGTAGGACACACCCCAGCAACCTAGGCCAGGGGCGGCAGGTCTTTGGCTGCCCACACAGCAGAACCTTCCTGGAGGCAGTGCAGCATGACCCTGAAGAAGGGACCTGTGTCCCTGGCCAGGTAGACAGAGGAGGGAGGAGGAGCCAATCTTCCAGAGTCTAGGGGTGACGATCTGGTTCTCTGTCCACTTCCTGTGGGGTGTTTTGAGGACACATTTCTCCAAACCAATCCTAACAGCCAGTTGATTTCCACCTCTGCATCTGTCCAAAACTGGGAGAAGGAGCACAGTGGACTAAAGTCTGCTCAGAAGCAAGTCCACGGGGCCGCTCACACCAGCTGCAGTGCCCTCCATGGCAGACTCAATGAGACGAGCCTGAGGAGCTCAGAGAAAAGGGTGAGGAAGGACCCTAGAAGGCAGGTTCCTGCTGAGGTCCTGCCAATGGCATCTCCCGACGCTAGCCCTTGGCACCCAATCCCATGGTACCACCATCCATGAGACAGAGTTTAAACAGGGTGATAAAGACAGGCTCAACTGAAATAATCTCCAGCCCTCCAGAAAACCCCATTTACAGTATTCATTTGTTATAAAGTGTGGTGTTTGTTTTCTTGCTTTTTTTTTTTTTTTGAAGTAGGATATTGAACTCTCAGTTGTTCCTGTCTCAGGCTCCTAAGTGCTGAGATCATTATGTACTACCACAACTGGATCTTATGTACTTTTAGTGCATTTTCAAATTATTTCATTGCCTGTATAGCCATGTGTCCTGTAACAGTTGGACAGAGCCCGAAACATGCATCATTAGGCAATTCTGTTGTACAAACAGTGACAGGCAAACAAAGCCAAACCCGCAGAGCATAGGTTGGTCACCAGGTGTGACTGCTGATGCAATCAAAAAACACGGAGTGTACAGAAGTGTAGGCTGCTGCAGGGCACCAAGGGGGAGGACCTGCCAAAGTGACAAGCTGCAAATACATAGCCCAGAAACACAGTGCTGCACTGTGCACAGCTGTGGCTACCATAGAACTATAGGATGGGATTATGATAGCCTTGTTGCTAGGTAACGGAATCACAACAGTGCTTGTGGTTTCACTGAAACATCACTGTGTTGCAGAACAATACAGTCACACATTTTTGTTGATTACCATGTAGGTAAAAATGACATGTAACCTTGTCTTTAGCAATGATGTCAAAAGCAAAAAAATTCAGCAATATGCCTTTTATTCTAGCACTTAGGAGGCAGAGGCAGAGGCAAGCAGATCTCTGAATTTGAGGCCAGTTTGGTCTACAGATTGAGTTCCAGGACAACCAAGGTGGTTACAAAGAGAAACCCTGTCTTGAAAAATCAAAAACAAAAACAAAAAGTTCATTTTTATCTCTCTGGTTATTGTCAAGACAGTGAGGAGACACTGAACATCTCTCTGTCCCAGGATCTGATGACATGAAGATCACAGCCAAATGACAGCGGAAGAGTGTGTGAACAGTGGGACACGACTCACCTTTCATCCACATCCTGGAACAAGCAGTTTGGTGTATGGGTTGTTGTAAAAATTCTCTTCTCAGGAGGAATCCTAGGGGCTAGAAGAACAGAATTTCCACTTGTAAAAAACACACAGTTCTGTTTTGACTAGGGAAACCACAAGGACTGACAGTAACGGGCAGCCAGTGAGAAAATGAGAAGGCAGACTGAACAACAGAGCCACCATGCTGAAATCAGGGTGAGCCACAATTGCTAGCAGCCTCCTCAACCTCTCTGGGGCGGCCAATGGGAGCTGTCATGCTACCTGAGACATGTGGACCCAGCACAGAAGATCACCTTCATGGTTTGTAAGATGAAACTACAATGACCTGAACAAATTATCTTTAGAAAAATGAGCCATGTGAGCTGGGCATTAAAGGCGTGAGTGGCACACGCCTTTAATCCCAGCACTTAGGAGACAGAGGCAGAGGCAGAGGCAGAGGCAGAGGCAGAGGCAGAGGCAGAGGATCTCTGTGAGTTCGAGACCAGCCTGGTCTACAAGAGCTAGTTCCAGGACAGCCTCCAAAGCCACAGAGAAACCCTGCCTTGGAAAAAAAAAAGGAAGAAAGGAAGAAAGAAAGAAAGAAAGGAAGGAAGGAAGGAAGGAAGGAAGGAAGGAAGGAAGGAAGAAAGAAAGCAAAGAAAAATGAGCCATGTGTCTGGACTTATAGTTTGCCAGTGCCATTGCCCAAAAAAACTTGACAGTTCCCAGGGTAGCCAAAGACAATACATTCTACACAGGAAGTCATATATCCAGTGTTTTCCTCAATCACCAAATTCTAAAACCCTTGGTTCTTGAAGGACACTCATAATTTGAGGTTACAACTTGGTCCTCGTCTCTACACTCTCAACGAACATTTGAAGGGAATGTTCTGGATGCAGAGATACATCGCCGTGTTAGAGTCATATTAGAACACATGGCTATAACCTCATGGCTAATCAAAAGATTGCAATTCCAAGGAAAGCAGTCTGGATGCTCCTGGGGTAGGGGGGGGTTACCCCTCGGGGGATCTAAAGTCCTGTGACTCCTCAGTTAACACACAGAAAACAAATAGCTTCTGGCTATTGAGTAGGCACAAGAACCATGGTATCAGAAAACAGTTGCTTAAGAGTGATCCCAATAAGGCAATCAGGGTGGCATAGCTTTTGGTCTCCAAGGGAGAAAGCCCATTGTCAGGAGGCATGGTGGCCTAAGGAGTCCTTAGCCATAGGTTGAACTGCAGGGAAAGCCAGGCAGAGGGAAGGGCAGGGTGAAGACTTGTGGTCCTTGTGGGAGGAAGGTAGTCCAGATGGAAGTCAGATGGGCCACAGCAGGAACAGAGATGGCCCGGAACCTGAGGCTGAAGGAGTAAGAGGGGTTCTGAGGCAGAGACTGAGGGACAAAGATGGGAGGGGTATGAGACCTCAAACCTATCACAGCTGGTGCCACTTTGTAGATCATAGGCAACATAGTTAAGGGAAGGGGGAGAGGACGTGGAAACGGACACAGCTGCTTTCAGTGGGTGTGGGAAAAGCCAGATGGCAAAGAAGACTGTGCTGAATTTAGGGAAGACAGAGACTAACAAAGCTAGGGAGAGGCCAAGGCAGATGAGCAGCTAGGTAATTTTTAGACATCATGTATGAACTACAAGCAAGAAGGATGGGCTAACATGGGTGTTCCCTGGTCAGGCATGGTTGTACCTTCATAGCCCGAGTGTACCCTCTCTGCCAGCAGCAGGCAGCAGAGTTGGCTCTCGGTACCCTGCTGCTCTTGCACCTTGACCAGGTAGGGTGTCATGCGGAAGGGCTGGTAACGAATCTCATTCTCATGGTGTTTTCCAACACTGTAGAGAGAGGAGTGTGGAGAGGAGTGAGGGCCAAGGCTCTGAGCCATGACAAAGAAAAGCCTTGGCCTGTGAGCTAGCCCCACCCCTGGCTACTTGTTAGGGCTAAGCAATTCTTCCATTTACTGTACCAGTTGCCAAGGATGAAGGGCCAGGCTGCCACAGTAAAGCCTCTAGTGGGGATCTCTGCCATGCCAGAGGCAGCAGACATCTGTACTCGGAGAAGTTGGCCAGTGCTCACACTTAGGCCTTCTCCATTAGATCCATATTGAAGGGTTAATAATGGTCAGAGTTCACACAATGGGCAGTGGGAGGCCTTCCAGCCTTTCTCTTGAGCAATTAACAACTAGATTAGGGCAAAGCAACTGGAAAAGGAAAAGGAGAGGGATTCTGGGCCCAGCTCCTCTCCTCCGGTCATGTCTGACATTGTCCTGGATACTCAGGTGGTCACCAAGAACCTGCAAGGAACACTGTGACTCTAGCCAAAGAAGCTCAGGTGCACATTCAGGGCTATATGCACTTGTGGCCCACGGCCCTAGGGACTGTCTTCCTCAGCAACAGAGGGCCAGTGTGGGGAACTCTGATTTTTGAGGGGGGAAGAGCAGGTTGACTTTCCTACTCCCTGTGCACAGATATTATTCTGTAACTCACTCAAGTGGGTTTTCATACAGGCTCTGCAGAAGCTGTGTCTGGTCTTACTCTCAGGGGAGGGGACACACACACACACACAATTCTGGACTGTCTCTATTGTTTTCTGAGTTAGGAAGACTGGACACTACACTTACCTGACACGGCAGAAAAAAGATTTCTCCTCCATGCACTCTTGAGTGAAAGAATCTACGAGAAAAATCCAGAGTCATTCATCCAAGTCAACAAACAGAGTTAAACTGGGATGTACATTATGAATTGGCCTAAGTACAAAGTAAGTCCTTCACAGAGCTTTTATATTCAATACAATTCCAAAGGTACTGTACATCAAATTACACTGTCCTACAAGTTTACAGCCAGGGCTTTAGAAAATGTCTGCTTTTCGTTTTGAAACAGGCTTTTACTAAGTAGCCCTGGCGGGCCTGGAACTTGAGGCAATCCTTCACCCTCAGCCTCTCTAGTGCTACAATTATGGGCAAGAGCTAACAAACGTGTTTAAAATTTCTGAATGTTGCACAGTGGTGCTACCATCACTCTGACAGTTCAGCACCAGATGACACAGTGTGTGTACTCACAGATAAATCCCTGAGCAAGGGGCTGGAGAGATGGCTCAGAGGTTAAGAGCACTGACTGCTCTTCCAGAGGACCTGAGTTCAGTTCCCAGCACCCACATGGCAGCTCACAACTGTCCAGTTCCAGGGGATCTGATACCTTCACACCAATGCCCATAAAATAAAAGTTAAATAAATTATAAAAAAAAACTCCAAAGACTCCATTTGTTCCTGAGCAAACGAGGTCCTTGCTGCACTTCGTATCCTCGAGTCAATAAAGAAACCTTTGTCCTTGAAAAAAAAATCCCTGAGCAAATACACTGCCATTTCTGAAATACTTGCTTCTAATAGAAGGGACTCAAGGCATTTGAAATATCAACACTTGGTAAAATAGCAACTTACTTTAACATTTACAATGTCTTGGGAAACGTGAGCTCGCTGGACCTCACGTCAGGGAAGGGGAGCAGGTGTCTCTATAATAGTTTGAAGGTTAAAAAGACCTTAGACTTTTATCTTACATACGGCATTGGCATTTCTTTCATTCGAAAGAAATGAAGAAACACAGGAAATGACCAGTCACAGCAAATGATACAGAGTTACCAGCCTCCAAAGGCCCTTGTCAAGTGGCCAGGCTCGCTTTCCTAGCTTCACCACACTTTGGCTGACCTCCTTCTGGAGAGGCAGTCCAGACTACTCAGCTTCTGTCCATCCACAATCCTGAACCATGCCCCCATAACTCACACTGCAAATGTTTAACAGTCTGCCCAGTCTCTGGGTTTAGGGAGAAAGCAGACAGAGGGAGGAAACCCTCAAGCAAACAGTGCCTCTATCCTAGGCTGCCTACTGAAGGGACACATTTGTCAAGCTGGTGGAGGACTTAGTGGCAATGTCCCTCTCTGATGCTAATGGAATAGGAATGGGGGGGAGGGGAGGGAGGGAGGGGAACTGACGACAGAAGAGGTCCTCAAGCTGGCCAGATACCAGGTGGTGATGACAAGGGTTGAGAAGCCATTGTGTAAGCAGAGATCAATGACCTGCCAGCCACAGACAGAAACGGCAGAGTTCCCAGTGGCAAGGCCAGTGCAATCTATCTGAGTGCAATCTGTCTGAGTCTGTCCTTGACCTCTGGCTTCTCAGAAGCTTTAGTCCTTAGTCCAGCTTCAGCTCTGGGCATAAGAAGCCCATAAGGAGCTGTGATCAGCAGGCAAGTGTAGACTGACACCAAGGAGCTCTTTGGCTGGCTAGCCTTGTCTTTGGGGTGGAGGCTAGCTCCCTCTCAACCCTCCACCAGTGGCAGTGCTGTGGCCCTGGAGGCATTGCAGCTGCCCACTCTGCCCCCATCAGGGTCAGAGTCTTCATACTAATTTGGCAAAACAGGACAAAGATTTGCAAAGTTCAACCACAGAGGCCTGCAGCCAGAAGGGCAGGAGGGGCTGGTTGCCAGTACGGTGGCACCTAATGGTCACAGTAATCCAGTCTCAAGAGAACAAAAGCACACCTGCCAATCCCTCTGAGTGACTCAGTCACCCCTTAAAGACCTGTCACTCAGCATTCCACAAGTGACCCTAAAGTTCAGCATGAGTTTGGGAGGAACAGCCCATATCTAGGCCACAGGTGGTCCATCTGGCTTACCATAGCTCACACTCTTCTCACAATGCAAACTATAATCAACTCCATCCCACAGTCTCTAGTGCCAACCTGAAAGTCTAAAGTCCAATTGTGAGCTCAAACCAACCATCTGCTTCGAGGTGAGAGGGTGTGGGATAGGCGTGCTGTCCTGGAGGAAGGCAGGCCAGAAGGAGGGGTGACAGGCCTCTGGCAAGCCTGAAACCAGGGCCCACAGACCTTCTCCTAAAGCCGTAGGACCATCATGTTACTCCAAGGACCACCCCCTGCATACCTGGTACAGGTGCTAAGACTGGGCCTCCAAAGCAAGTAGCCCTGCCCCATGGCTTGCTGGGCTCAGTTCAACTTTGGCTGTTAGGGCTGACTATGGTTTTCCTGGGATGTGTGGCTTGCCTCTGGAGGCTCTTCCCAAGGTGGCACCCACTGACAACACAGTCTTGGTGACATTCTCTGGGGCAGCTCTGCCCTGTGGCTGAGGAAGCTATGCCTCATCTTTCTGAGTGCAGAATCAGCCTCACAAGGACACTGCCAAGGCTCAGGGCTTACACGCCCTGGGCTGCACCTGCAGCAGTGGGCGATGGCCAGGGCTGGAGAGGGATGCAGGGAGCAGAGGCATCCTTCAAGATCTCTGATGGTCCTTCAGGGCTTTCCCTGTGGTGGGGAGGTCTTCCCTGCTGTTCATTTCCTACCCGTGGAACCCTTTGGCAATCTGCTTGACTGCACCCCTGCATTTCTTTCCACTCTGCATGTGGCCAGACTTCAGTAACTCCCCTGGACTAGCCATTCCCTCAACACTTCCATCAGCATGCTGGTCACAGCCACTTATGCAAATCAGAGCTTTGCTCAGCCCTCCTGTCTTCCCCCGCCCCCACACCAGAATTGCCCTCAACACTCAGGCCTCTTCTGGTTTTCATTCTGAAACAGTTCAGCTGCTCCCCACTCCCACGTTCCACAGGCATTCTGCAGCAGCAGCCAGTTCTTGGCACCAGTGCTGTTTCGGTCTGTTTCTGTTGCTAACAATCTGTCACAGATGACTTGGGAGGAAGCTCATGGTTCTAGAGGCTGGAAAGTCTAACAGTGCAGTGCAAGGATCTGACAAGCTGCTGGGGAGGGCCACATGCTACTTCAGATCATGGTGGGGAACAGTTTAGAGGGCACAGGCAGAAGAGGAAGCCTTGCTTTATAGTGACCCATGCTCTCCGTGCCAGTTGAGTCCTGACAAGGAACGCTGACCCAGAAGACATTAGTCCCTCTTCATGACCTCATCACCTCAAGGTCTATCTCAGTACTGTGACATCAGCAAATTCTGGCAGCTGACTGACGGGTGGGTGGGGGTGGAGCTGGAAGGGTACAAGGAGAATGCCAAAAACTGGCTCCAGGGAGAGAAGGCACAAAGTGGCCTGGATGCCAGACAAGAAGGGCTGGGGAAGAATAAGAAGCCTGGACACAGGTGGATCACAGAGTAGGCACACATACTTGCTGGTGAGTAGGGAAAGTACCAGGCAAGCTCGGAGAGCTTTATAACCTGCACTTATGAACACTTCTGAACCTGCCTCCGGCCAAGGTGACGATTCCTCAGAAGTCACCCTGATGATATCACACCTGTCCACTATGGCAGCTGAGGCCATGAGGGAATAATTGCCTGCAGCAAGCTGGCATTCCACTTAACATTCCTCTGCCTTGCAGGGTGCAACCCACCTCCCCACACCGATTCCTCCTCAGTATAACTTTGCTTTTGAAATGCCTAATTGTTAAATCTCTCTGGAGTTTACTAAAAGACTATTTAGTCTAGAGACAAACCACTGTTTGCCTCTTACCCTAGACAGCTCAGTGATTGGCAGCCCACCAGGAGGGCTCTGTGGGCCATTCTGACACAGCTGAGAGAGGGAGCCGGCTCCCAACCTCTGGCCTTACCATCAGTCTTCTCCACACTCCTACCTAGAGGGGACAGGGCACTGTGGCCAGGACCTCACCTAATCCACTGCACACACTCCAGGGCGGGAGCTTGTAAGGGGTGGTGCAGCTGTGGAACACACTGACATCATGAGGAGCCAGGAACTCCACAAACTTGGCGTCACTGAAGGCATCCTTCTTACAGTGAAAAATGGAGGCAACTTGGTTAGAGATGTACAGGATCTTTCCAGAAACCAGAGACACAGCCACAGCAAACATATCCTGGAAACAGAGAACATGATCAGGTGATTACAGTCAATGGGACTGACCAGCTATATAAGGCTAGTGGAAGCACCCCATCATGAGGACCAAGGGGTGTCTGGCCTCCTCAAACCTGGCCAAGCTGATTTTCCTGTTCTGATGCAGACATCCAACATAACACCATCAGATCAGCACATTATGCTAGCCTGCCCCCAGTTCCTGTGCTTCCCTGGCATGGCAGAGTGACCTTTGCCAGCTGGTCTCTTTCAGGCTTTGGGGATGGCCTGAAGAGCTGCCTGCCCCTCTGATCACAGGCCAGCCCCCTTGGAGGGATTTGGTCGGCAGAACAGGTAGGAAGGTTCAAGGAGCTAGGCTGAGGCAAGTGTCAGCACTATTCCTTACAGGGTTACTGTCTGTTCTCACTGAGCTTTCAGGGGTACGGCCTCTACTCTCCCATGCCTTTACACATTTAGGGCTTTGGACCCAGACCTTATTACCACTAAGCCTGGACAAATAGAAGGTCACCAAGTCTGTCTCTTCATCCTGAAGCCACAAAAAGCTGGAGCCTCAAGCTCTATCATGGCTGGGCTTCCCTAGTACTGGCAGCTGAGTCAGAGTCAGCCAGAGATGAGGACGATCTCCCAGGAAAGAGCAGAAGTCTAGAACGTGACTTCACTCCACCATCTTCATGGTTTTATATTTTATCAAGAGGAATGGACCCACTTCCTGACAGTGGGCCAGCTGGCTTACCCAAGGGAGAATTTGTACCCTTGTAAAAACACTCACAGCATTCTTCACGATGTACTCTGAGGTAATGCCCTCAACCTGCTCCATGGTGTAAGAGGGCACATCCACACTGCAGGGCTGGCTCTCGCTGGACATCAGCAGCTGGTAGTACTCTTCATTAGCTATAGGGGAAATGACACCCATGCTCAGCAGGTGAGGTCCATTATTCTCAAATGAACAAGTGGGATGACAGAATATTTTGGATCCAGAGAATGTACACATGAGTGACCAGCACTCAAGAGCACACCAGAGACTTTCTCTGACATGACAGGCCTTTGTTATGAATTTAAAAACTGACAAATATACTACTTTAAATCATCAGGGTCCACAGGGCCCAAAGTGTGATACAACCACAATGGTCTTACTTAGGACCACAAGAGCCCCTGCACTTGAGCATCGGAAGTCCCTTTAGGGACTTTCATGCAGGCAAAATCCACTGCTTGAAAGAACAGGTACCAGAAAGCCATATTGGAAAGAAAGTTCTATGAGCCACGTCTACAATTGTGGCCATGGATATGAGTTCCTATCTGATAGGATCCTGGGGGAACCAAGCCACAGCAGGTACATGGTAGTAAAACAGTCCACTCCTGTCTCTATAGCTCCACATGCCCTTGGGTAGATGGAACTTAGGGTGGCTGTGTCCTGGAGTTTGACCCTGGGATTCAGCCAAGCATGTGTTCCCTGCTTGTGTGGTGGTGAGGTCTTTGGACCCATGACTGGGTCTTATCTGATGTTAATTACTCCACCTTCACAGGCTTTTAGCTTTCTGAGCATGCTCTTTGCTGGAAAGCTTAGGAAAGTTCTTGAATTGGCAGAGCTCCCGTGTTCTGAAGTTACTGCGGAGGCCAAGCATGAAGCCTGGAAACCAACAGTCCCTGGAGAGTGGGCTGCCTCCACATCAGATTGACTCATGGAACTGCTCTTTCCAGAGAGCAGGGTCTTCCTTAGGCACAGGCGCCAGAGCCATGGTCTCCATTGTGAGGTCTGGCCTAAAAGCACCAGGCCCCCAAACATGTTTATCCTAACCAGCACTGGCTAGCAGGCAGCATTGTTTAGACCATATCCATCCAAGAGGGACAGCAGCTTAGGGAGGGGCCCACAGAAGTTTCAGGCTGAAGAGAGCACCCAAACATGCACAGAGGCCAGCACACAACAGAATGATGCCTCTAACAGCTGGCTCCAAGGACCCAAGATCAATACCAGCAGCCTGCCTACTACTGACAAAAGCTGTTCAGATACCTAGAAACAGAAGACTGTCTGGAGTACAAGTTCATCCCTTGACTACGGGACACAAGCCTGGCCTACATGCTTGATGGCTTCAAGACAAGACAGAAAGCCCACATTGCCGAGACCTCAGCCTTTTGGCTTTGTCTATTTTTATGTGTGCTGGTAACATGTAGTACTCAGCCTTCAGAGCATGGGTGTGACTGTGACCAAAGGCATAGTCACAACGTGGGGTGTTGGTCACACAGGTGCCATACATGGGTGAAGTGGTGGTGGGGACTTGATTTTCACATTCCTTGCCCAGGCACCTGCCTTCCCTGTCCCAATAGGATGCTTACCTCTACCTATTTATTTCAAAGGATCACACAGTCAGCAACACCCCACCTCCACCATCAGTGACTGGAAAGAAAAGGGACTAAGAAAAGGGTCTAAGCACTCAGCACTCTGAGCCAGGGCTGTGTGAAGGTGTTTTCTCCACAGTGGAGACCTGCAAAGCTCACATCCCTGTGCCTAGCAACTGACTAAAAGGTCTGGGTCTTTCTTCCGATGCCTACAGCTCGGCCTTCCTGGAAAGACCTATCCAGGGGACTGGGGCCTGAACCTCAAGATGGATTGCCTACTTTCCACCTGGGCAGTGTTTCCAGCTGGTCTGGGAGTCAAGGACAATTGCAAAGGCCCCAGAGTCAGGAGATAGGGGAAGCTGACTCATGCAGGTCCTGGGCAGGAGCAACCAAAGGAGTCTGCTGGGGTGCTAGAGACCCACCGGCTGCCTCGACAGGAAAGACCCTCAGCTCTTTTCCGTGTTCTTGTTTAGAAGCCTCAGTCTTCTACCTCACGGGCCAGGTAAAATGTTCTGCCATATCTTCCTTCTAAAAGTCCCAGACACACAAAGAACAGCAGGTTCTGCATTTTGAAGGCCTAAGAATATGAACTGTTGATGGCCAGAGTTGCCCCTGACTGTGCATGCATGATGGTGAGGGCTGTCCTGTGACAGAACCCAATGATGGGTGGCATTGCTGTGCCCTGTCTCTTTCCTTCTTGGTTGAAATATCCACCAGGGCAGAAAAGGGTGTGTAGGTAAACATTTTTAGATAAACAGGAAATGAGTCACCTGAGTGGAGTTCATGAATTAAGAAGTGCCTTGGTGTTGGAGAGATGGCTCAGTGGTTAAGATGGCCAGGGTTCAATTCCCAGCACCCACATGGTGGCTCACAGCTGCTTGTAACTGCAGTTCCAAAGGATTTGATGACCTCTTCTGGCCTCCACCTGGCACTGCACTCATTTGGTGCATATATATGCAGGTACATGCACATTACATACATACATACACGCATACATACATACATACACACAGAGCATACATACATACAATGCCTTGGATTTAGCTCAGTTGGTAAAGTGCTTGCCTAGCCTGCATAAAGCCTTAAGTTAGAGCCCCAATGCCACACAGAACCAGGTACAATGTACACACCAATAATCCCAGTGGTTGAAAGGTGGAGGTAAAAGGATCTAGAAGTTCAAGGTCACCCTTAGTTACACCATAAGTTTGTGATTAGCCTGGGCTACATGAGTTCTGTCTTCAGAAAAGTAGGTACAAAGAGCTGGCAATGCCCTCTGTCTCTTTTCTCAGGCTAAAGGTGGGCAAGACCTCAGGAATGCTGCACTTCAATTCCATTCTGACCCATGCAGCTCATGGGAATGTGTGACCATCATTCTGAACTCACACTGTCGTCCCAGACACATGCTATGAGGTAAGGAGACTTCTCCCGTCCACTGACTTTCCGCCTACTTTTGGTTTTGCCCCTAAAAGTTTAATAGAAAACAGTGATGAACCACGGATCACAACCAACTTTAACTTCATCCTATTTTTATTGCTTCCTTCTGCCAATTCAGGGGCAAATCTTAAAAAGTAGTAGTGGCATTGCTGGGGCTAGAAAGATGGATAAAGGTAACTGACTTCACAATGTTGTCCTCTGACTTCTACACCCATGTGCAACACACCCGGCATCCACCACCATACAGAGAGACACAAGGACACACACATACACAAAGAATAAGCAAGGAAACAAACAAACAACATTGTTTCAATGGGTTTGAACAGACGTGCAAAGTGCACATACCCTTCACCTGCTTCACGCTCCGCAGGGCATACTTCAAGGTTGCCAGCGTGCTGGCCTTCCCCTTGGCCTTCTTGTCTGCAGGGAGGTGGACCTTCAGCTCCCTCAGTGTCCTTATCAGTTCTTTGTGTGCGTCAGCTTTGGCAGACTGCTCACTACTGTGGAATGCAAGACAAAGGCAATCAAATGGGAGCCTTTTGAAGAGAGTGGCTGGGGGCAGGGACCCCTGACCTCCCTCAGCATGGGCCAGCAGCACCTTCTCAGTTGTGGTCACTAATGAGGTCTACAGACATGGCCAAAAGCCTCCTTCCAGGAGACCACAGATTGATAAGAATCCATGTTCTAAACCCAGAGAGAGAAGTCCTCTCAACAAAATCCTTCCCTGGGATCAGGCTGAGCCTCATTTAGGAGGGAAGATGGTCAACCCTTGGTATAGTGGTGTAGGCTTTGCCACTGGGCTGTCTCCTTCCCTACCCCATGCAGAGGGACAAGGACTGTATGAAGGACAGCAAAACAGCTCCTGTGGTTGGGTGGTGGTGGCACACGCCTTTAATCCCAGCACCTGGGAGGCAGACGAAGGTGGATCTCTGTGAGTTCGAAGCCAGCCTAGTCTACAGAGTGAGTTCCTTTCAGGATAGCCTCCAAAACTACAGAGAAACCATGTCTCAAGAAAAAAAAAAAAGCAGCATCTTCTGGAGACATAAGCATGGAAGAGAGGAAAGGGGACCTTTAAGAAGGGGATTCCAAGGAGAAGATAATGAGAAGAGGAAGGCAGGAATGATGCTGGAAATGGCTTATGTCAAGAAGGTATCCAAAGAATGATGGGTCTTCAATGCCAAGTGCCCACTCACCCGGGAGAGAGGTCTCTGCCCCAAAGAGGATAAGAAAATGTCTGTGAACACAGATAATTTGCTGCAAAAGGGTGAGGAAGTTCCTGTTGAACACACAGGACTGAGACAGGGATGCCTGGAGCAGGGCTGGGAGGAACCTGGGTGTCCAAGAACAACCAGCTCAGGGAGGCACAGGCCAGTGGCTGTGTGAAAGGCAGCTAGATGCCACCAGTCACACTGACTGGCCCCTCACACCAACAGATTTATCCGAGTGTAAGAGAGTCAGGTTACTTTCAAACCTGGCCTCAGAGGAAGTCCTGCACCTTACTGTAAGTGCATGACATGGGAGCCATGGTGGGTCCCTTGCAAAGGCATGAGGTAGACGAAGTGGTGGGCTCCATGTCACTGAAAGAGCATGAGGTGGGCAGGATGGTGGGCCTCACCTGCAGCCGCTTGTGGAGGGGTTGTGTTCTGGCTCTGTCATCATCAGTCTGAAGGCATCAGGGCTGCAAGAGCAGATACGGCAGTCTCCGTGTCAGACATCTATGTGCCTCTCCCCCCACCCATCCAGCCAGTGACAACAGACTAGGGACATCACACCAGAGACTTTCAAGAGAACAGTAGGGTGTGTTGGGTGATGGCGTTGATATATATATATATATATTATATATATATATATATATATATATATATCCTTCCTGGCATGCCTAAGGCCCGTGGTATGGCCTCCATGGTTTTCCACAAAATAAAACTCTGGGCTGGAGAATCAGCTCAGTGAAGAGCATTTCCAGAGGGCCCAGGTTCAAGTCCCAGCATCCACATGGCTGCTTACACCCATCTGTAACTCCGGTTAATTTACAGTTAACTGTAATGTTACAGTTAACTGTAATTCCCAAGAATCTGATATTCTCTTACATCCTGTGTAGTCACCAAGCACACAAGTGGTGCATAGACATATGTAAAGGCAAAATACCCATACACGTTAAAATTAAAATTTAAAAACAGAAAAATTATGTTAAAACTGAAGCAAAAGATCTTCAGATCATCAGAAGAGCTGAGCACTGAGAGATGGAAATGCAAAAGGAGCAACTGTTTTCTGTGACCTGCTTCATAGGTGTGTGAGCAGCCACCTTCAAGATCTCAACAGACTGTCTGTCAAGTGAATCAGATACAAAAATGCATAGATTCCAAAGGACAGATCTCAATAATATTATCTAAGGAATTAAACAGTGTGGCAATCGTAAGTCTTGGTACTTGCTGCTTGAAGACAGGCCACAGAAAATATGGAGGAAGCCTACAGGTGTCCTGTGTGTGACGGTAGGGCCGGAGGCTGATCCTACCTCGGGTGCGTGTTGGAAGGTTCCACTAGCATCCGTAGCTCCTTCCCATTGTCATCACAGTCACTGCCCTGAGAGTCCCGCCCTGTGGAGCAGTTTTCGTTGGTTTCATTTCCACTGGAGCCACTGCTCATATCCACATCTTCCTGGAGAGCAGCCTGGCTGGGCTGAGGCTCCCCTGGCTCCTTGGTGGGGCTGGTGGAACTTGGGGGAAAGTTCACGTATCCATTCATGTCAGGCTCTGGAATGAAGCTGGTGAAGGAGAGAAGATTATGGTCCAACATTAAAGTAAAACAGTAAGGCTGGGGATGAAGCTTAACAGTATAAAGCACTCGTCTAGTATGTGCAAGGGCCTGGGTTTGATTCCCAGTATCAATGGCACACACAACTGTCATTTCCTTTTGTGTTCCTGATTCTGTAGCTCCTACTGGCCTGAGATCAGGGAGACAGCCGACCTGAGAACCTCAGCTGGGCCACAGAGGTGCTGACACCTTCTCAGCAGACAGACATGGGCACTGACAGCCACCTGGGTAGTGGGGAAATATAGTTGTGCTAAATGGTAGTAAGCAGGGCCTGGAAACCTTTGTCCAGCAACAACTTCATCACAGCACGGCAGGAGTTACAGAGGAGCTGAGGGCAGCAGGGCCTCCTGGAGAGGTGAGGCTGTCGGGTTAGGGGTGAAGAGGCCTCCTCGAGGCTCGTTCAATGGGTAGACCATGGCACACTCCAGATGCTAGGGGCCTCAGTACTGCATGTAGCCTGGCTTTGGCACAAGGTATTATGAGTGGGTAGGAGAGCCAAGCTTACTCAGGACAGTCAGAGGCCACTAAACTGTCTAAGCATCACAGCCATGGGACTTGCTTTACATCTGGCAGGATCCTATGGCCACACTAGATAGAAACTTGAACTTGTGTGCTTAGGGATAGAAGGGTAGAAGGGGCTAAAATTCCATAGAAACTCGAACTCTCTGAAGGGTCACAGACTTAGTGACTGGGAAGGGTGGGCACACCATCAGACAGGAGGCCACAGCTCAAGGATGTCACTGGGAGAAAAAGGGAGGGCCAGGGATCATGTTTCTAGCAGGATCCTGACAGGAAGCAGATGTCATTTAGGCTGGGTCACATCTGGTTTAGGTAAACAGCTAAAAGCAGTAAAGGACTGGGCGCTGGGCCTGGGAGAGGCGGTTACCACCACCCAAGGGGGTAGTGAAAAAGAAAGGGCTAAGAAATCCAGACGGGCGCAGATTGAGAAACAAGTGGGGGGCCACACTCTCCTCCTGACCTCTACTCTGCCAAGCATATGAGGAAGCCAGAGAACTAGAGACATGCTGACTCTTTCGAGGAGGCCAGGTGGCAGCAGCGGGTTCACCTGAGAGGTACAACATCTCCCCCAGCTCCCTGGCAGTCAGGGAAACACAAGTTGCCAATGGAAGGATGCCATGCTACAGGGAGCTGACAGGGTAGGACATGCACCCAGCCTGCATAGGACCGGGTAGCAGGCAGCTCCAGACCTATGATACTCTGGTCCTGTTAGAGGCTTCTCTGTGCTGACTAAGCCCACCATGGCACTGCTTGTCTACAGCAAGTGCTCACCCTTCCCGGGGTGGGACAAAGACAGAAATACTTTCTAGGTTCACCCCTACCCTATTTCCCCCATAATTCATGTAAAATGACCAAACATTTTAAATTGCTGGAGAAACCGCATGGTTTTCAGGAGTCCAGGAAATCCCAAAAGGGCCCCACTGTTTGCCACCAAGCAAAGGCATACCCAGGTATAGCAGAGATGGGAGCGGGATTGCACCAGGGGTGGCACTGGGGTCTCACACCTTGCTGGGTTGCCCCAGGCCCCAAGGAAGGTGGCTAGCACTACAGATGCCCCCCTCCTCCCCCTTGCCACAGTGAGACAAGTGGAAAGTGTAACCATTGGGAGGATGCTAGCAAATGGTGGAGCACAGCAGCCTGAGGCCCCCACAGGGCCACACCAAGAAGGTGGCCATATATGCAGAAGACAAAGCAGGTCATATCCAGTCAATATCTTGGTGATGGCACCATAAGGCCCAACATGATCCTTCACCCAGCACCTCCCACTGTAGGAATGACTCAAGAAAGATGGGAGCCACACAAAATCTGGCTACGTTGCTTTTGGAAACCAGCTCAGTGATGAGACCTTGTTTGTCTACAAGTGACAAAGGCCAAGGTGGGGCTTTCAAGAAGGCTCCAACCAAGAAGCACAGCCACTAGCAGAGAGGGGAGAGCAACTTAGGGTGGACAGTGCCCACTTCTCCTCATGCACAAAAATTCTTCAGTCAACAGGTTTGATGAAACAAGCAACTAAAACTGAGATAAGGCCAAAGGCCAAGCCAAAAACACATCAGAACTGACTTTAAGAAAAAAAATAAAAAAAGAACACAGGTCAGTCAAGAAGAGAGAAATGTCTGTGGTGATGGGGTGATGCCTGAGAAAGTAATTTGTTGTTGTTGCTCCTTTTGGTGAAATAAAGTCTTTCTATGTAGATCAGGATGGTCTTGAATTTGTAATCCTTCTGCCTCAGCCTTACACATGCTCGGGTTACAGAGAAGGGAAAGGTAACAATGCCTAGGAAGAGGAGAGACAAAGGGGAAAGCAGCCATTTCACACAGGGAAAAGAGTTTTCTAGAAAAGCCTCAGAACACTGAGATAAAGACAGGTTTGTGTCTGTCAATCTGCAGACACCCTGGGTACCGGCAAAATTATATAAGAGAAGCCTAGCGACTACAGAGAAAGTTATGTTTTCAAGAGCAAAGAAAAACTATATCAGAATCCAATGAGGAAAAACAAACACATGACCCACAAAGTAGAAAGGAGGATGCCAGGCTGAGGCACCAGGAGGCACTGTTTATACCAGTTGTGTAAAGAGGAGGGAAGGGAGGACCCAGACAGACTTGCTTGCTGTGCCACAGAGAAACGGAGTTTGTCAGTATCCCAAGTCACTACGATGCAGGAACTGTGCCAGCTGAAGTCAGAATAAAATGTGCAAGTTCTGGCCTTTTTTTTTTTTTTTTCAGTTTGGAAGTTGTGCCTAGTTCAAGGAAAGAGGAAAGAGAGGAGACTTTTGGAGCATGCCTAAGCACAGGCTTCACAGAGGGGACCTTTCCACAGAGATGCAGGAGCTGATGGAGAGATCACCAGAACCAGGAACAATCAAAGGAAGAAGCTGTTTTGCCCACTGGTCACTGAACATTAGCAGGGCCCACTGCATGGTGATGGTAAGGTGGAGAACAGCTGGCCACAGGAGCTTGGAAATAATCACAGAGACTCTCTGGAAGGAGTGCGTGACCTTTCCTGCTTCTAGGAACCGAGACATAGAAAAGTTGTGAGTGCTTAGTCTGTGGAAGAACAGAGCCCATAGGCGTGGGGGGCGGGGAGATGTCTCTGTATGATAGCTGTATAATGTGACCACTCTGGTCAGATGCCAGCCTCAACTTCCAAACTGGACTGGTCCTCCACCTGGCCCCACTGCAGTCAACACAACAGGAGAAGAGATTTTGCTAAACGGATGTTACTTATACTAGGCCTGTGATGGGACCCTTACTCAGAGGACATACTTTGTCTCTAAAAGGGACTGTAGGCTCTGAGGTTCAGCTGTCCCTGCTATCTATTCATGCCCCCACCCCAGTCTAGCTTGTGTGTATATTGTCATTCCAAAGCCTTTGCACTGTTGCTCCCTCTGGCCCCAGACTTTCCTCAGACACTCGGCTAACTTCATCACCTTTCCCTGTGGGGGCTGTATCAGGATGATGCTTCCATTCCCCTCTAGAGTGCCAGAGTTCTGAGCTAGTGTTTCCTGCTGGACTCCTAGGGCACAGCACGTGCTATGGAAGCCATGCTGCCTGGGATGCTGCACTGCAGAGCACTGTGCACCTGCTAGGAGGAGGCCTAGGATATCGTGGGTCTCCGCACTGTAGAGCACTGGGGACCCACTGAAAGAGGCAGGATAGTACAGCTTAGGATCCTATACCACCCGATTCTGTGCACCCACGATGAAAGTGCTGTAGAAGTCCTGGACAAACACAGGTAATGACACTAACACCGCAGGGTCACACATGCAGGTACTGCTTCCCAGGGAGCCCTAGGGCGGCCTTCCACCAAGCACACTAGAGCACAGGTGGAATCCTGCTCTCCTGGGGCTTGCTTATCCAGAACACAGGTGGTCAACAAGGAACTAGAACACACCGGATATGAAAAATTCCTGGGACAGGGCTGGAGAGACGGCTCAGAGGTTAAAAAAGCACTTACTGCTCTTCCAGAGGACCTGAGTTCAATTCCCAGCACCCACATGGTGGCTCACAACCATCTGTAATGAGATCTGGTGTCCTCTTCTGGTGTGCAAGCATGCGTGCAGATAACTGTATACATAATAAATAAATAAGATCTTTTAAAAAAATTCCTGGGAGACATACAGGAGCAGTGGGTCAGGGCTTGTGAGTGGGGGCTGGGGGAGGAGTGCAGGAGTTCCTAGTGCAGGGAACACTTGAAGACTTGTCACTTGAGCTTCTTGTTGACTCCAGGATTTCAGGGGGTACACAATCCTCCTGAAGCCACAAGGATTTGTTCTCTCTTGACCCCTAATACTCTAGAACACATCTATCTCATCCACACCAGTCTCCCCCAGATGAGCAGCCCATTTTTATTTACGGTAGGTTATGAAGGTGGTGGGGCAGCAGACAGCTGGGTGAGCAGTCCAAGAGGGCCAAGATTCCTGCCATACTCCACTCTTCCAGGCTATGGAATCTCTACAAGTTCCTTAGCCTCTGTGCCACGCTCCCCACCTTTGTGATGGGAACAAAAGCAGTCCCTCCCTCTTATTGGCACTTGGGAGGATTAAATGGTTGGATATATCTGGAATGGGGTAAATGACTGACAAAAACCAGCTTTCCATCTTGGGGCTAAATCACCACAGGAAAATAGACAGGCAGATCACATGGTAACTGGGGTAGAGTGAGGGAATTCACTGTGGAGCCAGCTGGTGGCACCTCTGGCTTACATGCACAGGACTAAGACACACAGCCCATTCTACCCTATACCACCCCAGGTGCACCCTGGGTGTTCTGTGTCAGACTCAATTCCTGGGACTTCTAGTTTGTGCCTGGCAGTTCCAATTCCTTGGGGAGGGGGTTCTATGTGAACAGGGTTGCTGTTGCCACCAGGTTACGTTAGAGAGGAAGACAAACTTTTTTGAGAAGAGAGCCAGGCAAGAACAGCAGAAATGTAAGGCAACAAACTAAGCTGAGTCTTCTAAAACCTCATTATTCCAGAAAATACACTGCTCAGCAGAATGGTTCTAATGGGCCGACATCAATTTGCCAAGTTGGCAGAACCAGCTGCTGGTCCAAGAAGACTTTGTCTCCTGGTCAAGCACTCTGCCCCAGCCCTGCTGGGTGGGCAGGAGCCCCTGGGAAAGAGGGTTCAGTCTCTGGGAGGGATCTGGGAGGGAGAAGGAGAACTTGGCTGAGACCCTCTTGGCCTGAGCCTATACCATCCTATATCCATCCACTAGTCTCGCCCATCGAGAGTAGCCAGCCTGAGGGCGGGAGTTAAGCTGGGGCTGTTGACAGAGGCACATGAGGAAACTGCATTGGGTCATGAGTCTGGGGTGGGAAAGGGTACCCCAGGCTGCCTGCTACAAGTTCACAGTAGTGGAGCTAGCTACACTTTCCATAAAAAATGGTTAAAAACAACAAACAAGCATGACAAAAACAGGACCTGGAGAGCAGAGCCTGGACAAAGTGTCAGCCTCCAGTGCCACCAGGAACATAACACATCAACCTCACTGCCCCCTGCTTAAGAAGAAAATAAACACATTTTCTGAGGGAAATGAAAATCAGTAAAGAAGCTACTTCCTTGAAAGTACAGACACATACATCATAAGGTCCCAGCTTGGTAAGCGTCCCTGAACTGAACACGCCCCTCTGACCAGCCTGCAGGAACAGCTTGAGCCTGGCTAATCACAGCCCAGCAAACTCTGATTGTTTTCTAACTTTACATAACAGGGACCTGACAGCCTGGACCTCGAGTCTGCAAGCCTCATGGTATTTTACAACCTCAAATATTATAACATGTTTTCTACTTCCTGGTAGGAGCCAACTCCCTGGGGCCTGCCTGCTGTAATCCGGAGAAAATGTTTGTCCTGTTAAACAAACAGCCACGCTCTCCATGGTGACGGTTGGGTAACGGAGGAAAATGTGGCCAGGGCTGTCCAAATAAGGAGGGGAAGGAGGCATTCGGGAGGGGCACTGCCTCACCAGGACACCCCCACATGCTTTTCAGTCCTTACCTATGTTGAGGTACCAAGCTGCAGAACAATAACGTACCAAGATGGCAGCCCCTGGTGGTGGTTGAAGAGGAGCTGCTTGAATGCCTTTGCCCTTGGTAACCTGGGCTGATCCTATTTGATCAGGTGTTGCAGTGAATAGGGCCTGTTTCTCCACAAAGCCCACTGTGCCAAGATAATTAAGTGAGGACTGGTAAGACAGCTCAGTGGGTAAAGACACTTGCTGCGGGGATTGGTGACCTGAGTTTGATCCCTGTAACTGACTCCTTCAAGTTGTCCTGCAACCCCCACACGCACACACCCACAGACCCACAAAGTCAATTGTGTAGCCTCTCTCCCTGCTTCTGTCTTGCTCTGGACTCTAGAGTTGTCTGTAGTGACTGGCTTGTTACTATATTCCATGAGCAAAAGACTTCACATGCGGGCCAGATCCCCACAGGGGAGTACCCTGACTTGGGAATGGGCCAGCAGAGGCTCTACACTTGCTTGTTCTCCCAGGAGTCTACTGGTAGGCAGCTTCTGGCAAGGGTTGGATGAAGAGGACTACAAAGGGCTGGGGGTTATGTGTTTCCAGGCCGCCAATACAGTCATTTCCAAGGGCAACACCAACCTCCAGTGTGGCTCTTTCCTCTGCCTCTATATGCCAGTTTTATCAATCATTCATCAACTTCCCAGCATGGGAGCTCAGGGTTCACTGAGATTGGATGAAATTATACCATTATAATAACAGGCCCCCACACCTTCCAGGGTTTTCTAGAAGGTTCAGTGTTTGAGAGAAGCCACATAATAACAGGAACCCTCACTACTTCCTTGTGCACAGCAGATATGTCTCACACCGTGACATTAAGTGACACCAGGCAGAGCTTCAGAAACTTCTTATCTCTTGGACAGGTGCCCGAGAAAACAGTCCACAGACCCAGAACTCCAAACCCCTGAACTGAATCATATTTCAGAGACTGCCTCCAATGAGGAAACTGAGGCCCAGGGTAAGCCAAGGTTCCCAGTAGCTGCCAGCTGGCTGACGCAGGGCTCCCCTGCTGCTGAGTACTCCAGCCTCCACAGAAAACAGGAGCTGCATCAGCTCTGTACCAGGGAATCACACCAAGATGACAGTGACAGATAACTGCAACCACCCACTATGCCATTCCATGCTGGCACACTGTGCAGCTACCACTAAAATAAAGGAGTCCCTGGCTTCATTAGATTCCAATAACTTAAAAGAAAAGTGACTGTGTGATTTAAAAACCCGAATTATAATTCAAGACTTCTGGCAGACTCTGGTTTCCCTTATCAGCCAAATCCCACCTAGGCCCAGTAGACTAAGGTAGAGTGGACATGTCCTCTTCAGGCTTGCACCTCTGGTAAGCATGTGGACCAAGGAGGAAAAAAACAGATCCTGAGATGGCCAGGCCTGGTTTTACAGTGGCACAGCCTGCCAGCCTGTGTCTGTGCCTCATCGAGCTAGGGGTTACCCTGGACGATTTCCAGGGAGCTTTCTGGCTCTCTGTTCTGTATGAATCACCTTTCCAAACTGGTTCCTTGTGTATACGTTACAGAAACCCTGGCAACCAGGGTTCCTGCAGGGGAAGCAGGCCACCGCCCACCTCTGGGTCCATGTCTGCACTTGGCAGCCAAGGTATGTCCCAAAGGATGACGTGATTGCTCCAACTCAGAGTGGACCCTCACCCCCACACATGCCCAGTCCATCTGGAGTCAGGGATACTGGCAAGGATGCCACAGAGCACAAAGTGGGTGGACCAGGTGGTCTTCCTGACCTCGGGGGCCCCAGGTGTGGCTTGGCACTGGGGGGCTGGCTTGCCCCCTTCCTTCCCCGCGTCACCGCAGGGATCAGCGCCTGTCATCCATCGGTCCTTCCCCAGGATCAGGCTTCACTCTCAGGACTCAACAGGAAGCGAGCTTCTCAAGAGACCCTCTGTGTCCTAGGGACAGTTTGCACTGACCCCGGCGCTCTTGGACATCACCAGTGGAGGGGGTGGGGGATAAAGAAAATCATTTAAAGAAACACCGTCAGACAAGACACCTAACTAATCTTGCCGACCCCTGTGCCTAGACCTGCGAAACGGGGGCAGCAGTGTGCGCCGGGACGAGGGTCAGCGCACGGTCCTGTCTGCTGCATTCTGCCGAGCTGCACCCATTCTCTCGGTCGGCTACTTCTGGCGCAGGACCCCGGCTCCAGCTGTCCGAGCCGCCGGTTACGTAAGCCGCCCGCGGTCGTCCCGGTTCGCGCCACCGCCCGGCGCCGCGCCACTCACCGCTCCGCCGTGTCCGCCCGCGCCTCGGTCCTTCTCTCGGCCCGTCCCTCGGTGCGCCCGGCCTGCGCCGCAGCCGCCCGAAGCCGCTAGTCCCTGTCGCGCTGCCGCGCCGCCGGCCGCCGCCGCCGCCCCGTCGCCCTCCGCTGTCACATAGTGGAAAACGTGACCGCGCGCGCTGCGCCCGCCCCGGCGCCCGCCATTGGTCGCGGCGCCGCCTCATCTGCATACCGGCGGGGCGGGACCTGAGAGCACCGCGCGCCAATTGGCTGAGACGCCCGTCGCTCTCTTTACATAAGACGCACATGGAACTCCATGTTCGCCGCCTCGGTTCCTCAATGAAGAAGCTGCGCGCTCGTGCTCCCCCCCGCGTTCTGGCGAGTGGGCTCGTCCACTTCCGGCCCGCGGGCCTTCCATTCACCTGGCACGGCGGCTGCCCGCTCGTGCCGCGCGGAGTGGCACGTACCACTGCAGCGCGGGGGGGACTGATGCCTGGTGGCTACGCAGTTCGGCCCCCCGCGGAGTCCAGGGGCCGCGGGCCTACCACCTGCGGCGACACGGCCGCCCGGGCGCCCCGCAGAACCGAGAAAGCTCTGTGCTGACACCCTTCGCTCACCCAGCCCAGTTCATTCATTTCTTTTCTCATTCATTCATGGAGAAGCGCCCGAAGACAAACAGGGCGGACCCTCTAGATCTGCCGCTGCACACCCACCCAGGGCATCCTGTGCCCCAGGCTGACGGGTCGTCCCCGCTTCCATGTAGCCTTTCTTGATTTTGAAACCGCGTGTTGCAAGTGTGGATTCAGGAAATAAGGTCATAATTACTGTGCAGAGATACAAAAGAAAGAAGTGATTCCTCCCTGCCCTCAATCTCATAGACAGAAAAGACTTGGCGTTCTAAAACTTTAGCAAATGGGATGCTGTAGTTAATTAGCCTTACAAATAAACTCTACGGAGGCGGGGCACCTGAGGATGGGTAAATGGGGTACGCATCTGGAGAATCAGGACTTTTCCAAGGTGGAAGCTGCAGACACTTGCTAGCCAGGGTAGGGAACTCCCCAGGGATGGGGCAGCCCTGCCCTTGTGGCACCTTGGCTGACGCTATTTGTTCTTTCAAGACCAGTATCTGGAAACGTATTAAGCATGCAGGCTTCTGTCCAAAGGGTCAAAGGAGGGAGCAGAACTTCCGTTGGGACTGGTTTAAGGCCCAAGATTTACCTGTATGACATAGAACAACTTAAAGGCTCTGAAAGTGCAAGGTGTGATGGGGAGACGAAGTTGTCTTTGACAAGTGAAAAGGGTCACTTGGCACTGCCCAGGAGCAGCATCTGCTACTCTGGATCTTCCCCTTGGGCCTCCTAGGAACCAGGGATGGAAAACAAAGCAAACATTATAAACAGAAGCCTGTGAAGGGACTGAGCTGCTGGTCTATACAGCCAGTTAACCCACATTCAAGAATTCCTGTGTGTGAGCCTCTTCTTTCTCTCTGCCTGGCAGAACAGGCATACAGATCCTCAGATGCAGCTGGGGCAGACTAAGTTCACCTCAGCAACTCTTCCCAAGGGGCCCTGGGAAGCCAGATGTGTGACTCACACTGCAGGGGGCAGAGCACCACCTCTAGTTCCCCTGACATTGACACCTCACCACACTCCCCAACACACACAAACAGAGCAGAGCTGGGCCAAGCTGCACCCTGCACACACCCAAAGAGCCTTTTGTTTTCTCATGGACATTGACGTCAATGGAGGCTGCATTGTTCTGGAAATAAGAGTACACAGCTCATCCACCTGGCAGCGTCTTCCTCATGCTCAGCTCTTTCATGTCTTGCTCCATATTCGCCTTAATGTCACAGTTCCTCCTAAATTTAGCATTTTTATTTCCACCAGTCAATCTTCTAGAAAGACATAGGAATCAATTCTTTTGGAAATTCAATACTGTGGGACTCCGGAACTCTTTGGAATCTAATTTGTCTTTGGCATCTCATTTGGTTGGATTCTACTTTCTTGTTACTGGAAACTTGCATTCACTCCACAAATGTTTGCTAACACCAGAATTTGGAGAGAAATGCAAAAATGAACCCCCTTAGTCTTTGTGTTGTTGCTAAGACAGTGCCTTGCCCCATATCCTAGGCTGGCCTGAGTTATAGATTGTTGTGAGCTTCCAGATAGGTGCTTGGGAGTTGGGTCCTCTGCAAGAGCAACAGTGCTCTTAACTGCTAAGCAACCTCTCCAGCCATGAAGACAGTTTTAACAGAAGACCCCTCCTCTGCTAAAACAGCCATGTGCCATGCAAGAAAAGATTAAAGCACCAACTTTTTCTGGCCATAAGGACATTAAAAGAAAAACCAATAGCTTGACTGAGGTGAGAGCTGTGTCTTTTGGTGAGGGACAAGTAGCCATGGTGATTGACAGTCTTTTGGCTCTCAGGGTTGGTGCTGTAGCTCAAGCCTATGCCTTGAAAATTGAATTGTGGGTCAAAGTTTTCTGATCTCTGGAGGTTTGAAACTCTTTCCAGGATTTGAGGGCATATCCCTCACAGTTTTGAAGGATCCACAAAGAGGCAGCCTGTCAACAAGAAACTGTGTCTAGGGTGATGTACTACCTATAGGTACTCCCCAAGTCTGAAGTGCTCCCCATGTCTAAGATGTTACCCAGTATCCATGGCAATGTCTTGTATTGGGTTACTTTTAATTTCTTAAATTTTTTATTTATTTTGTGTGCCTGGGTATTTTGACCACAATACATCATGTATGTGCTTGGTGAATTCAGAGGTTCTACAATTTCCAAAAGTGGCACCAACAACCAAGCACTAAGTATTCAAACACCCAAACCAGTGGGAGATATTTCACTTTCCAGCTATAAAATGTCCCATGCCTGAGATGATGATCCCAGTAACTGGGATGGACTCCACATCCAAGGTAAACACCTACGCGCAAGGTGAAGCCTTTCTATGATTTGGATCTGGAATGTCCTCAAATGCCTATATATTAAAGAGTAGGTCACCAAGGTGGTATTATTGGGAGGTGGTGAAACCTTGAAGGGGTGGGGCCTAGTGGGAGGTTTTATGTCATTGGAGAAATGCCCTTAAAGGGACTGTGGAATACCTGCCTCTTAATCTGCCATTTTTCAGTCATCAAGTCAGCCATTTCCCACACGCTGCTGCAGTGATCACTCTTCCCTTGCAATGAGGCCAAAAGACAATGGCAATAATCAATTATGAACTGAAACCTTCAAAACTATGAGCCAAAATAAACTTTTTTTTTTGAGACAGGGTTTCTCTGTATTGCTTTGGAGGTTGTGCTGGAATTTGCTCTGTAGACCAGGCTGGCCTCAAACTCACAGAGATCCGCCAGTCTCTGCCTCCTGAGTGCTGGGATTAAAGGCGTGCGCCACCAACGCCCGGCCAAAATAAACTTTTTATAAACTGATTATCTCATATATTTGTTACAGTGGTGAAACTAGCATACGTTCTGTGTCCAAAGCACGTCTAAGGTGATCTTGCATGTCTGAGGTAATCATATCTGAGCTGATCTTCCATATCTGAGGTAATCCTCCTTGTGTATGGTGAGCCTCCATATCTGAGTCAATCATATCTGAGGTGATCCTCCATATCTGAGGTAATTTTCCATGTGTATGGTGAGCCTCCATATATGAGGTGATCATCCATGTCCGAAGGGATCCTCCGTGTTTGAGGTGATCTCATTGTCTGGTCTTAGCCTCATGTTTGCTGTGATCCCCATCATGAGGATCTTCTTCCTTCACAAGGAGAAGGGCTCTCTTATTAGTCTGATTTCTCAGTTCTTCTGAGCCACAGGTTTCCTCCAGCAAACCCTGCAGTAGTCCCTCTTGCTCTATCTTCCTCTGCTTGTGTGTCCCCAAGAAAGTCACCTCAGTCTCCTTCTTCCAACATTGTCAGTGGCACTGAGTGACAGCCTGTCTGCTTCCTTCCCCTACCGCTAATACGGATGTCCTGGAGTAGAATCAGGAACTGAAGCCTTTCATGTCCTGAGGAAAATCAAAGCTAGGCACCAACAGGGTCCTTGATCCTGGATGACACAAAGAACACAGGAGGCTGAGGCTGGAGATAGGTGTGGCCTCTAGGGCCCCACCTTGATGTCACAAGCTGTGACTGCCCAATGCTCACAGCAGCTATACTTGGCACTAGTACACCTTCTCTTATTTAATCCTCACAGCTGTATAAGGTGTATGCCTGTCCCTACTGCTCCTCTGTAGAAGACATCCCAGCTCTCAATGTGATAGGAATCATGGCTTTGATAACCCCTGTCTAGAGTGTGAGCTCATGGTCAAGCTCACCACTCCACCTTACAGAGCCTGAGAAAGGGAAGGGCACAAGTTATGAATGACCAAAGTCCAAGCTCCAACGGTCTCTCTGCCTCTGGAATATTCTCCCCAGCAAGAAGCTCCATTGTGATGTGGCTGGCAAAGTGTCCCCTGAATTCTTCAGATTTCCTTTGAAACCTATAAAGGCTGGAGTGAAGGTTCTCCACATGGGTTACCCCCTACCACTCATCCCTCTAGCCATGCCAGGCTGGCACTGTGAACCCTGTTTGTTCTCTGCCTGCAAGCCTACTCTTTAGTGAGGTCTGTTCCAAGCCTGCTGAGGACTGTGTGGTTTGGGGATTTGTCTCCTGCTGACATCTTATAGCCTGACATAGAAAAACACCATTGACTGTTCCCAGGCCAAGATTTGTAGGAAATGACAAATGGGCCTGACTGAACCACCCTCAAAAGAACCCCAAAGGAAACACTAGAGACTAGAAAAGCTTCTGTAAATATCTCCCTAACCACGATTCCAGTCTGGGATTGAGCTGCTTACCACAGCTGATCTGTTTTCAATACTGTGATGGAATATCTGAGGCAGGACATTTTATAAAGAAAAGAAGCTTATTTAACCCACAGACTTGGAGGCCAAAAGTCCAAGATCGGATGGCCCATGGATTATGTCTTTGATGAGCGCCTGTATTGGATGGCATCATGGCAAAACATATCAGAGAAAGAGAGATTGCATCACCAGAAATGAAGGCAGGGAGAAGGTTGTTCCTCCTAGCACCCTGACTTCAGAACTAACCAATGTGTCCCATGTCCTCAATCCCCAGTAGCCTAGGTTGACCCTCCTCTTAACAGATCACAGCACCTCCCAGTGTCATTGCTCTGAGGACTCCAAGGGACAAATCACATTGTAACACACAAAGCACACCTGTCCCTGTGTCTAGTGGGATTGGAACGACCAGGAGTCATTTAACTATGCCTTGCCAGTCAAATGTGGCCCAAGGCCAGCTTTGGCACAGTCTGTAAGCCACAGGGAAAGGGAGAGGGAAGAAAGCCCCAGGATGCTACTGCAACCCTACAAAGAAAGCTCATAAGCCGAAACTGTTTACTGCCTGGCTCTTTTCAGAAAAGGTTTGCTGACTCCTGTGGATAACCTAGTGTTTGATAGCACTGCAATTACTAGACTCTCTACCTCCTGGAAGTCGGGCAAAGAGGGAAGGAGGCATTGGGTATCAGCTAGATGTGGTACTTGCTGAGTGGCAGGCAGTGGCAATGACAATGGCATTGGAGAAAGATTATTTGTGATGTTGGACCTGGACACCCGGAAAAGGAAAGGGAATGGGCTTAGGACAATTAATTTCCCATTTAACACAAATTTTTGAAAGCCTTGGAGCCTCTAAAGCAGCTTGGGAAATTTTCAGCTCCCATAGAACTTGCTAGATTATTGAAAATCAGACCTAGAACCCGATGACAAGGATCAGAAACCCAAATCCCAGCCTTGATAGGCATCCATTGTTCCTATCAACCAATGAGGACATGACCCTGACCCTGTGATATGGATCATTGGGTAGGTGGGCTAAGAATCTAACCCCTGCAAGTCTCCAGAAGCCTCAATCCAGCAGGAGCAATTACTTTCCCAGAGAACACTGCTCTTGCCCGATCCCTCACGTGGGGCAGGTGCCTGTAGGATGGAATTTGGCTTAAGCCCCTAACCTTCCCACACCTCTCAGGTTACAAGCCTCCAGCCAGGGGCAGTTCAGAGCTTGCCAGAGCCTAAGCTCTGCTCTGGCAGGAGCCTGACCACTAGCCAGGACCTGCAAAGCTGGCTGACCTGTGCTGGAAGGCTCTGCAGGCACTTGTGGTATAGTGGATCTTCACTGAGCCACGGGGGTTGGAGGACAGGGCTCAACTGGCATTCAGCTCACCTCTGTGATGTGGAGCACAGTGTCTGCAATGTCTGGCAGAGGCACCAGGAACTAATTCTACTCACTTGTGGTAATGACTCCAACGAGCGAGCGATAGTAAATGTTTAACAGTTGGCTCCTTAAAGGGGGCATGGGGGGGTGGAGGAAAGAAAGAAAGCCAAAGCTTTACAGCATGTACCCATTTCTATGGTTAAAAAAAAAAAAAAAAGTTCCACTGTGGCCAAATCTTAGCTGCCACTATGACTCCATTAGCAAAGTGGCAAAACCAATCAAGGTCACATACATGGAGAGATATTCAGGCCCCAGCCCTGGCTCTGATCAGCATGACCACTGGAATATGTTCTTAGAAAACAAGAGTTGTCTCTGCTCAGCTGCAAGGAAGAATCACCTTTCTGGAATTCATTAGCTAGAGAGCAATCTTCCCAGGCTCTGTTAAGAAGATTGAAAGGGAGGCCATTGTCACCAAGTGCTCTCAATCAAGTGT